>NC_087235.1:4419981-4747863 GCF_034640455.1 Diachasmimorpha longicaudata
CGTTGTTAGATCTGCTATTGAAAAATCCAATATTGGAAATAAAATTGTGGAGAATTGTGTGTGCATTCTCAGAAATCTGAGCTATCGCTGTCAGGAAGTTGAGGATCCCAATTATGATAAACATCCTATACAGACAATCGTGCAGAATCGAATTGCTGCACCTGTCAAAGGTAATTTATTTGAGTTTTTCCTGCATTTATAATTTTTTTCGGAACAAATGCTAGGCCAATGGAAACAAATAAAACATTCTTGCAGGGGAGAATTTGGGCTGCTTTGGTGGTAGTAAGCGAAGGAAAGACGGCCAGCCAGCACAGAAGGAAGTCACAACATCAAAGACGGTAACAACAACAAGAACCGAACCCGTCAAAGGAATGGAGCTGTTGTGGCAACCCGACGTTGTACAGTGTTACTTAAGTCTTCTTCAAACTTGCTCGAATCCCGAAACCCTGGAGGCTGCTGCTGGTGCACTCCAGAATCTCGCTGCGTGCTATTGGCAACCGAGCATTGAGATACGTGCAGCTGTCCGTAAGGAAAAGTGCCTACCAATACTGGTTGAACTACTACGTATGGAGGTCGATCGTGTTGTATGTGCAGTGGCAACCGCCCTGAGGAATCTTGCTATCGATCAGCGAAACAAGGAGCTCATCGGAAAATACGCTATGAGAGATTTAATTCAGAAATTACCATCTGGTAATAATCAACATGATCAGGGTACTAGTGACGACACAATTGCTGCTGTTCTTGCAACTTTAAATGAAGTTATCAAGAAGAATGCGGAATTCTCGAGATCTGTGCTGGATGCGGGTGGGGTCGAGAGGCTCATGAATATTACGAAACAGAGGCAGAAGTATACTGCTCGTGTTCTCAAATTTGCCGGTGAGTTGAGCTTCATTTCTTGAACACATGTTTGGAATAAATCCGGAAATTTTAGAGATTTTTTTTGGTGGAGGGACAGGGATATTTTTCACAATTTGTTATACTCTATTTTCAGGACAAGTATTATTCACAATGTGGCAGCATGCGGAGCTACGTGAGGTTTATAAGAAGCACGGGTGGAAGGAGGCTGATTTTGTTACGAAAACGGTTGCTGCGCGCAACAGTTCCGGCCTCAATTCACCAAATAATGCAAACAGGTTAGAAAAGTTTCTATTGGATTGTGATTGTTGGAATATATTACCATTTCCTTGAAGATTTGAGAGAATTTTTTGCGTTGACTTTTTACGAGAATATTCTATTGAAAAAAATCAACAGTATTTTATTTGTCTATGCAATTTATTTCTATTTTTTAGTTTTTCAACAAAACTACGAGGATAGAAAAATAAAGGAATATTATTTTAAGATAAAAAGTGAAAAACAAATACAAAGGTGTACATGGAATGAAAAATAAAATTGCCATTTTTTTAGTTATGATTTCAGCACATTGAATAGGCCCATGGCAAGCCAGGGTAGCACCCGATATGAAGACCGGACTATGCAAAGATCGAACATGAATTCAAATAATATCGGACGGTCTAACGTTTATCAATCCGTAAGTCACGTTTAGAAGAAAAACAAAAATTAATTTTTTATTCTCCCATTTTCTGCCTTTCTAATCTCTGATCGAATCCATATATTTTATCATTTTGTTACATCGTCAACTCAAATTTGTTCAATTTTATTTCACTGGGGGTGGGTTATCCCCCAGGCTAAAAAGCATTTTTCCTATCAGTCTAATTCTAAAATGCATGCGACAGTCAATGATATTTGAAGACAAGAAACAATTATGTGGTGGGAGATATGCAGTATCCAAAATGAGGTGAATGCGGTATCTTTGGTTGGGGGGAACTGCATATAGCCCACGAATTCTGTGATTTAACCCTTAACTACATCCAACGAGCTTCTTGCACAATATAAGAATCAATTAAACGAATTATCATGAATTTTTCACTTCCTTATGAGCGAATGGTGAATTTATTTTCCAGTAGTTAAGGGTAAACTCGCCGGAGATCTGTTTTATTAAAGAAAAATCTAGACGAGAACCTAGTGGAATGTTGAATTACCTCTGAAAATGTTTTATTTCTTTCCTTTCATTCTTTTATATTTCAAAAAATGACCAATTTCTTTATAGTTAATTTAATTACGTTGGAATGTGTTTTCAGGGTTAATCAATTTTTCAAGAATAAAGTTAAGAAAAACAAAAACGCTCAGTGGTACTACATATACAAGACTCCCTGTAATTTAAAGTATAAAAACGAAAAAAAAAAAAAAATAACAGAATCATGCCCATGAAGAGTCTTCTTCACCTTGCATCGATAAGCTAAGGAAAGTGAAATTAATAATCATAAATGAAACAAAACGGCGTAACTAATTTACACAAGTGAGCATTAAAGGAGCTGAAGACGATGAAAGGAATCTAACACTGTGGTTCATTTTCTATAATAATTTTTATTCATTATTTTATTTACACGAACTATTATGTGGGTAGGATCTAGTGATACAACAATGAAAAGAGAAAAATCATCTTCCGCAAAACTTCACGTCAACAGTTCCTAAGTAATAGGTACTAATAATAATCCATCTAGAGTTAAATTTTAACAAAAAAAAGTAATTCATTATTTTACGTTAACGATGAAATAACGTAGGAAAAATCATCTTTATAACTGGAACTAAAATTTGATATGCAGCTCTTCGAAACTATACAAATTGCATAATTTTTATTCAAGTATTTCTCACTAATGGACTAAAAAAAAAATTATTTGCGACTTCACCCTTCCATCGCGAGGTTCTCCTCCACAATGCCCTGTCGTTCGTCCCCGCTCCGATCCACGAGAGGGAAAACACCAATAATAGGGGGAAATAAAAATGATTCGTGCACGCGTGGAGACAGCGATGGAGGGGGAATTTTTGTCATTGAATTACAAAAAAAAAACAAGGCAGTTGCATGACTCATAAATATACACGTACATGTATATATAAATCTATGTATATATAATAATTCGCAGCAATATTAAATCATTGATAAATAAATAACACCTACTACAACTCTTTATATGTCTAACGCAAGATGAGCAAATGGAAAAAATGAGGGAAATGTGTTCTACATGCGTTTTATACACATTTGTCATAATTAAAACTAAACGAACAAAAAAAAATGAATACATATTGTAGTAGACACCATTTAGGAGGAAAGATGAAAGACTCGCATGCATAATAATTCTCATACTTTCTTTTATATTAAGTGTGTACTTTATCGAGAAAGTAGGGAGTATGAAAAATATAACGAAACAATTAAAGTAATAATAAAAGAATAACAGACGTTTTTTTAATCTCTCATTTCTCTTCATTTGTTGTATAAAATATCCCTATTTAGTCATTGAATTTTCACATTGTGGAGCAGTGGAGCGCGTGGTAATTACCATACGTTGGGCCATGGGTTTTTTTTTCAGTGGTGTGCACTGTGGCACCTGTTCACGGTGGAAAATGGGGGAGAATCTATCCCCTCTTTTTACCGGTCATTTCCTGAACCATGCTTATGTTTGTTATACGGTGGAGACCCTTTCACAGCTGCACACGGGACACTCTCAGGCTGGACATTGCCGGGTCTTCAGGTGCCTCGATTAATTCAGTCTTTCAAAATTTCATGTGATGATCCTCAATTAAATATTAATTAATATCAAAGGTAGTTCGTGCTGTGAAGGTACCACTTGTGCAATCGTTAGTGGAGTTGCGTTTGTACCAGAGTTTATCAATTGTTATGGTTTTGTGTGAAATACTCCGTATTATATTGGCACCGGAAATCGTCTTTTTGAAGAAAGAACATTGTGCTAAACCGGTTCTTTTCCCTTTTTTTTTTCTCTCGCTGAAAAGTGCTCGATGATTACCATGTGAAGGGTATTCAGTAAGTTCAAGGGTTTGTGCCCGTTGTAACAGTGTATTACGAGGAGTTGTAATCTTTAATTTGTTGTGGATGAAGAGAACAGAGAATCCTTCAGATGTGGCAGGAAATGAGTGTCTGGACACGTGAATCCTATCCACTGCTATAATGCTGAAGTTATTGTTGATTATTTCGTTGATTAATTTGAATTCAGCGCAATGTAAGTAGCAATTTTTTACCAATGTCGCTCCAGGGAACATGGTTGTGGGGGGCTATTTTAATCGTGATTTTGGTTGAAGTGATTAGAGACACAAGATGCTTTCTGGAAAACGGTGCAACATCCTCGCATCTCTTCGTCAGCGAGGACAAAAAAGTTGGGGATACGATAGGTGTTTTAGGGGTCCTCGGGGATCCAAGTATCGATGGAGATATAGAATTACATCTTCAGGAGCACGATAGTCCAGTTACTATATTACCTCATTCAAGAAATTTAACGCTTATTAGACCACTTGACAAGGAGGGCATCGATGGTCCCGCCAGTGTATACATTAACATTATATGCGAGAGACGACACACGCTAGATCCCGTAAGTTCATAAGTCTGGAAAGTCGTGTCACGAGTTTATTTCACGTATCAAAAAATTTAATAGAAAATATTTCCTACAATTTATTTTACTGAGATTGCTCTTCGCGTGATTATTCTGGTGAGAAGAGAAAGGGAAGCAACAATTTTATAACATACTTTTATTTTTTTAAAAAGCCTCCAAAAAATCGTACGAAAGTCGCGTACTTTTCTGCTAATTTTTTGCACTTTTTTATTTGAAAACTACTTCCGCAATATTTTCGTAATAATTCATTATCTCTCTCGCAAATTGCCCTCATAATTTCAGTTTGTTAACAGTAGAATTAATTCATAAGTCACAATGCCGGCCACTTTCTACGAGAAGGGGTCTTCCCCCAACTTTCTAAAACCTAGCGATCTGCATCGACATTTTTTTTTGGTGCATCCACTTGTTACCGAAAAATCCCTGTCACTGTTTTTCAATCCCCAATTAATGAAATTATGTGCTGATACTACAGTTATTGCGTATTTCAGGGCTTTATGATACCTGTAAATATACGAGTAACCGACGCCAACGATAACGCGCCCCAGTTCGTCAATGCACCCTACATTCTCAACATTTCCGAGGTAAACAATAATCCAAACAATAGCCTGAACATTTTCAATATTATCAATGAATCATTAATTATCTCCGATATTTTTTCTTCACTTCAATAATTATATTTATTAATTCTGCTCCTAGTCCTTTCCCCCGTTTTATTTTTCCGTCATTTTTACCTCCAGTCCCTCTTTAATTAAATAATCTCTCTTTCACTAATTTCACGACCTTTTTAATGGGTATTTCCCCATTCACTTAAAATAAAATTAATTGAATTGGATTTTTCCCAGATTTTTTTCTTCATTTCAAGTATTATACTTAGCAGTTCAGCATTTAGAGTTTCGTTGTTGAAAGCCATTAATGCATGAAATTCAGCAAACCGTAACTTGAGTTTAACGTTTGGAGTAGGGGATGTAGCGAATGACGAGTCAACTTGAAATTTCGTTATGTGTTAGTGAACGAGACGAGTGGGTGAGCTAGCGCGTTACCAGCTACGCGTAACGCTGTACTCACTCGCCGTTACAATAAAACAGCGGATATTTCCTATGTTTCGTTGGAGATGTGCCATTAGTGGATGAATCTTGGCCATCTGACATGGAAAAATTACGCTATTTCAAACAGTTGTTTTTATCTCCTTTTCCATGAATCCAGGTCACTGTGGTGGGGACCAGGGTGCTCCAGGGTGTCAGAGCCATCGATGTCGATCAACCGGGACCGTACTCCACTGTGCAATATGCCGTTCTCCCTGGCTCACATTCTGTAATTAA
The DNA here is from genome assembly GCF_034640455.1 of Diachasmimorpha longicaudata. Taxonomy (NCBI): domain Eukaryota; kingdom Metazoa; phylum Arthropoda; class Insecta; order Hymenoptera; family Braconidae; genus Diachasmimorpha; species Diachasmimorpha longicaudata. The sequence continues at coordinate 4,425,761 of NC_087235.1, forward strand.
TTAAATTTTTTATGGGGTCCTGTCTGTGGAAAAAATGTGATTTTAATTTGGTGAGATTAATTTTCACGGGATGTTCAGCGCATTCGTTAAATTATTCGCGGTTTCCTTGAGCGTTTTCCGATTTTTCTCGGAGGTTCTGGAATTTTTAACAATTTTAATTGAATGAAAATTCAGACGTTTTCCTGCTACTCTTATAAACATCTCATGAAAATCCCAGATTAAGGTGATTATTCGCTTCTCGGACGAAATACCCGGAGCGCTGAAGAAGCAAAATGTTGGAGAGCTGTTTGAACATTCCTTTTTCAGGATTATTTCGTGTTTATTAATGCATTGGAGGGAACCCTGGTGCTGCGGAAGCCTCTGGATTATGAAACCCTGACTAATTTTTCCGTTAATATTCGCGCTCAGGTTTGTACCATTTTTTTAAATGAGGCGAGACGGAGACAGGCAGAAATTTACTGCGATGTTTAAAAACAATTAATTTTTAAAATTTCATTAAAAATACTTCGATTACTTAATTGATTAGAATGAACTTGCGAGGTATCATTACATCTGCTGTGATGAAATGTATTGAAGTATTAATATATTATTACTATCTATCATTTTCTTGCAGTTAATGAACGTCTTCCGGTTAATTAAATTTCAAAACATTGTGTTAATGCACGTTGAAAAGTACAATTTTTTATCAATGAATAATTACAGGAGTTAGAAATAACATTCATCAAGTGCATTAAAATTTCAACCAGTAGTTCATTATTCCACTGGCAATTTTAGGACCAAGGAAATCCTCCCCAGTCGTCCATTACGACACTCTCGGTGAATGTAATCGACGCGGATGATCAAAATCCGGCATTTCTGCACGACCAGTACAGCATCATTGTGCCGGAAACAGTTACAAATGTAAGGGCCCATTGGGTATCCATGACTTGTCCAAGCATTTTGATCACCTGCCTCGTGAAACAATAATTCCATTGTTCATTCGCAGAGAAAGGTGTTGGCGATTTCACCGGCGCCTATTGAAGCTCGTGACCAAGACACTGGAATTAATTCCCCGATTAAGTACACGGTTCAGGGTGGAATTCTTCCTTTTCTTAGTCTCAATTCACAGACTGGAGAAATTTCTCTCACACGTCCGTTGATGGACCATGAATTATCAACACCCATCACTATAGTTATCAAGGTACGTGACTTTTCCCGAAAGGAAGATATTTACTGAATTGGAGTTTTCGTTGTGTTCATTGTTTAGGCAACGCAAATTGACAATCCCGATCGATACAGTCTCGCAACCGTTCTGCTGAGTCGGGAGAATGGAGTGGAGGCACCGAATAAAGCAGGTAGAAAATTATTTCTCTTCGGAAAATTAAAACCAGGAAATTTTATAGAAAAAAAATGAAGCTGGAAAATACCCTCGTGAATATTCATTTAGAAAATCTGTTCAAAGGTGGAAGTTTGCCAGTAAAATTCGTACTAAAAAACTTTCTCACGAGTGTCTCGGAGAACACTCCCCCTGGCAGTATAATCCTCACAACGGGGGTAAATAAAATCGATCCGAAGCTGCGATTCTGGCTCGATGGTGTCGCTGATGAAATGGAGAGGTTTTCCATTACACTTTCCGGGGAATTACTGCTCAAAGAGCCGTTGGATTACGAGAAGAAAATTCTGCACAGCTTCCTTGTGCACGTCTCAGACGGAATAAATGTAAAGACCCCCGATTTATGTCACATGAATTTTTTCCATAAGAGCAGATGGACGATGATATGTATTTTTTCTCATTGTTTTCTGTTGTCTAAACCCAAATTAGAAAAGTGAAAATATTCTTCCAGAATGACACGGCTCGTGTAAACGTCTCAGTGCAAGACGTAAACGAATGGGAGCCCCGATTTCGTCACCCACGCTACGAATTTCATGCTCGAACTCTTCGAGTGGGCTCCATCGTGGGTCGTTTGGAAGCAGCGGACGGCGACCGAGGCGACCGGGTTTCACTGTCCCTTCGAGGACCGGACGCTAGATTATTTGAAATCCGAGACAATGGAGAACTGATCTTAACATCCTCAGGCCCATTCAACGGATCCCTGGCTAGGCTCGTTGCGGTTGCTTCGGATACGGGAAAACCACCGCGAACGAGTATGATACCCCTCATTGTACACATACCACCAAACGCTAGATCGCCTCTTGCAGCTAGAGCTGCTCCCGCCTGGCTCAATGGGAGCATTCTACTTGTTGCTGTCTTTGGAGTCGTCCTAGGACTCCTAGGAGTTGTTATTTTAATTCTCATACTTTATATCTACAAACAGTGAGTTTTTTCAATTAAGCATTTCCCCCTTTTTTGACTAATAAAGCTGTCACTTTTAGAATTTTTTTTTTAAAATGTTATATAAAATTTCGGATCCCACTTGTTTCATTCAATTTTTCCGCTCCAGAAAACGCCCCAAAAATTCAGGCTCAGTGAATTCCATCGGCACGGGCTATCGGGGAAAATCTCCAGTCCCCTCAGCCCTCAGTTCGAGCCCTCAGATCCTCGGAGCAACAGCAATTCGTGAGGAAACCTCCAAAAGCACTGCAAGACGATCGCGAGGAACGAAGAATCCCGTTTTCGGGGAAGAGAATGAGAACCCGTACAACGCCGGAAGTATTCAAGACTCCAACCGTCAACCGCCGACTTACGGCCGTCACAAAGTTGCACCAATGCCCATCACCCCCTCGCTATCTGCAACGTCCAATATACCCAATATCGGCGGACTCGTGCAGAACATGAATGATCTGAGTGCGAGGATGAACCTAGACACTGTTTCACAAAATTCATCGAATTACTCGGTGGATCCACCTGATTCCTTGATCCCTGCTTGGCCTGCGGACGACTCGAGACACGTTAAAAAATTGTCATGGAATGACGACAGCCGAGTAAGATTTCTTTTATTCAATTTCACGAGCTGGATATGAACTTTTGTTGCCAATTGAATACTGAATTTCATATTTAATTGCACTAAAGGGTAATTCTATACCAAAATTTTTTTTTCAGACAGGTGACAGTGTCGACGCAATGGGTTCCGACCAGAGAACCGAAAATATTCACCCGGGACCGGACAAACTCAACCTCACTGTCTACTTCTAGCATCGAAATTCAACTCAATCCCGATTATTACTTTCATATTTTATTTATAGAAGTGAAAAGAATAGCCATACATTTTTAAGAAATTGAGGAAAATGAAATTGTTTTAAATACAAACCAATCTTCCTAGTTTCTGACAAACCACATCCTGTGCTCCACGAATCCACTTTGGTATGCACTCACATCGGAATTACGTTTACATTAAGCACTTGAAATAACTAAAACGGTAAAATGAAGTCGGGTTTTTACTCGAGATTTATGACCAACAGATCGGGAGACTCACTGTCTCTTTTGGCATTGTCGTGATTTCGGCGAGGAGGCCCTTGAGTCGAGGGATTTTTATTATTGGATGTCTTTATCTGTTTTGCTGCCGGACCCTCCTCGTCATCGTCTGAGTCGGATATGAGGTCGATTACTGGAGCATTTTTCTTCTCCTCCGGTTTTGTCGACACTGCTGACGTGCTTTCATCTATGGAAGTAAATAATTAAATAATTTAGTGCATCAAATTATTTTTGAATTCGTTTTTACCTAAATCAACCGTATCAACATCGACTTTAGCCCGTGAATTTGACTCCGCCTTCGCCTCTCCTTTCTCCTTGTCCTTATCCTTCTCCTTCTTGGGTACTAAATTCTCCCAAGACCCATCCTGCAGGAGCTGTATCTCATTGACATCACTCAACAATTTCTTAGATAGCAGGACTTCTTGGAAATACCCATCAATGACGAGATTGTCATAAAGCGCTGTTTTATCACAGACAGGACAGTTCCAGGTCGGTTTTCTCTCGTTCATTTGGAGATATAACGACGCATCGAAGCACTGAAGATGCAAACATGTGCTGGCACGACACGGTGTGCTCATTCTCATTTTACCGAGTGGACATGCCAGTGATACACGCAGAGACGTTGTGGCTATTTCACTGTCTGCATCCTCATTGAGTTTCTCTTTGATGAGACCACGTGTGTAATCGGAATGTCGGGGACCTCGGTTTTTAAGTCTACTGAGTAATTCGGAACTCGTTAATTTTTTAACCATGTAGATAGCAACTGCATAACGTCTACCATAATCAGCTGACCAAGTCACTTGGATACTGTTGGCTACTGTTGGGGATAGCTTCACTAGGGGGCTTATGTTAACTGGTCGTGGGGGTCGTTTTGGTTCGACTCCTGGTTTGTTTGTGGGAATGGGGTTCTGAAAGTAGAGAAGAACAATTTTCAAAAAAATTAGATTCAAAGAAATGATTCAATTTTTTCTACATTTTATTTCCATTATTCATATGAATCAAGGAAACATATGAATGAATATGAACTCACTGGCAGTGGACATTGCTTTCCATTGACTTTCACCTGAACACTGGGTGGAAAATAATCCTCTTGCTCACAAGACGTCTCCTGAAGGCAGAATCTCATTTGAACCTGCATAAGAATGAATAGCACAAGTCCCCATGAGAACAGAAAACTAGAAAAGACGGCAGCAATTGAACGGAATAGAATTGCCAGTTACTTGAATGATATATTCCATTTTGGACCCTGGTCGGCAATCCCGGTAAGTGGCAATGTCAGATGCTTGTTGTGGAGTTAGGTGAAACTGGAAACTGTTTTCCTGCAGTCTCATAGAGCCCTGGGGCATCAGACTCGAGGGTTTGAGTAACTCTCCAAGTAAATCGTAGAAGGGTAACCTTTTCAGTCTAACGTCTGGGTGCACCGGATACTGACTCGGCTGCTGGAGTTGCATCGGTGGTGGTAGGACTTTCGTGGGATAGGCATAGGGAGTATAAACACTGTTGGTGGACCTCTGTACATCCAAAATAAATTAAATGAATGATAGTAATTTAAAAAATGAAATATTTTCAGCTGATAATGTTTAAAAATTCTTTATGAACTTTATAGGCTAGTTTAAATAATTTACCTGAGCAGAAACTCCTTGATAACTCGATGGCTGATAAACTTGGGGGGCTCTGGCGACTTGAGACTGCGGCATCGACGCCTGGTGAGCAGGTGGCAAATCCTTCCCAGGTGCCACTCCAGATGCTCCATGCTGCTGCGCGACTCTACGCAGAACCCTAATCCAGGTTTGATGATTAATTACTAGTAATAGTTTTTTAAAATTATAATATTATTGGAGAATTAATTATGGACTCTACCTCGCATCATCATTCCTTTGATGCATGTTTTCGTCTAATTGTGAATCACCACCTTGTTGACTGTACATTTGATGGGCAGCTAACTGATCCGCTCTGGAAAAATGTCGATGGTTGATTTTGGTATGGAAATATAAAAAATTGAATGTGTGGAAATTCATGACGAAATTAGTTGACCCAATTTGATGATATCCAAGTAGATTTTACAGTTGCGAATACTGTTGAGAACTCTTTTCAATCATTTATCCATTAAAGTGCTTTAGCGAAGGGTAAACATTAGGTACAGAATTTTTTTTAATTCGCAAATCTCCGTCCAAAATAATTTTTCTATTCCTTGAGGTTTTTGAAATCCGGGGCTGCACAGTTTAGATCATAAAGTGATTGTAAAATATCTGTCAGAGTATGAGTACTTGGATATGCTCAAATATGATGTTAATAGGTAATTAATGACACATGCGAGGAAATTGAAAACAAAAATTGAGAGAACAATGTAATGAATGGACCTTGTTGTACGAAATTATTTCCATGGGAAGAAGTCCATGGAAATTAATTTTCCTCGATATCTTTTCACCTTTTATCTTTAATTTTCATAAAGCATGAAAATGGCAGAGAAAAAGACTTGGAAATATCACGCCCGAAATTAATTTACAAAAAAAAGTAGTAAAGTTTATCAACAGAAAACCGACGTTGAAGGGAATTGTCAAGCAGAACAAAGCCTTAGAAAATTTCACGTATTACGCAAAAACTTTCAATGAGATATTTTTTTCGGAAAACCATAATTCAATGAGAAAATATCTCTTGAAAATTTTCACACAATCTTCCGTGACCTGGGTACAATTTTATAATTCTACATATTTATTTACTCACTGAATTGTTTTATAGAGTTCCCGAATTTTCAACTGCACTGGATGCGATCTCAGTCTCAATAATTCCAAAGCACGCAATTGTAATTCGTTTTTACGTCCCGATTTGTTTCTACCAGCGAAACCTAAAAGCATCTGAAGCTCAGACACTCGAAAACTTAATACCATATTCTGAAACAAAAATGCCATTGTGTTAGGTGGATTGAATTCTGCTGACTGAGGTTATTTACAATTACAGCTGTTCTCAATACTTTTGGAGTGTCTGAGGGGCCAAGTGATAATGAATAGGAAAAATGCAAGGTTTATGAAATAAAATAGAGGTTATGGTGTTTCCACGTCCCCCATGCGCCTCTCGTTATGGTTTTTACTTCATTCGTGTGAGAATCAACTCAAACGCTCAACCGGACGATAACCAGGTAAATTCAGTACTTGCCTCCAACTCGTCTGCCTCGGAGGACATCCTTGAAGATCCCTTTCTTCGAGACGCCGTTTTCCTTCAATTTGTCCACCCTATCTTTATCGGATTTGTAATGACACCACAATGTATAAAAAAAAACATTAATTATTTAAGGTAACGGAGTATTGCTCTAGACTCGAGGCTGACCGGAGGCCCGCGGTAGCTATCCTTTATTTTATGATGAGAGACAATCGGGAACAAATACTTCGTTGATGCCAACTACTCACAACGGACATCATATATCTCTATTACAAAAAGCACAGACACCTAAATTAAGTTTGCCGCATAAACCCTCGACTAACTTCATGCCTAAGACCATTTCCCCATTGGTCAATCACCAGTAGTTCGCAGTGGAAGCGGGAAATACAAATAGGGCACGTGGCGTGATTTTCAAATGTCGAGCGCCTGGTTGGGACTTGGATATCGTGTATGATAATCAATAATGAACTGTATGATTTTTTCTTACTTCAAGATTGCGACTTGAATAAGTTGATGGTGACATGGACATGGGACCCTCACTGGAAGGTAAGGAATGCTGTGAGAGCCCAATTGAGGGACAAACATCAGTCCATAGAGCATCTGGTTAGTGAGGAAATCGTTATCAATCGTAGGAGTAATTGTTCATGGCTCTTGAAAAGCTACAAGGTTCCAGCATTATCTGCTATTTATTGTTTCATCGGTAATTTTAATTTGTGCGGAAGTTCTTATCACCCATGTGCTAACAGCATGAGCAAACAGTCTTCGGTGCAGTAGAATTTGTAGAAATAATACTGCATCGATGCTGATCGAAAATATTTATTAAATGGCGGATAACGCATTGAAGTATTAGATCTCTTTCCTCCTACTGTAACTGGGGTCTTTATTGTAATTTTTTATCTGCAATGAAATAATAAAAAATCGTAAACTCAAGAGAAAAAATTTTTCGGGAAACGCCAAAAAATAGTAGAAATTTAACGACAGATTTTATTGTGAAAAAATTAATTTACTCTCAATCTATATTTATTACTATAATGATCGGATGAGCATTCGATGGCAAAGCGGTGAGAAGGGTCATGTCAATGGATGGATGGATTTTGCTGAAGAGCGACTTGAGAGCTCCAAAGTCTCTCAGGAAAATTTTATTACTTAAGTTAAGAGCGCGCCTGAACATTTTGATTGTCTATTAAGTTACGGACTAATTACGTTAGAATCTTAACATCGATACACGCTTCATCATCCAGGTCTAGAATGTCAGGTGTATCAGGATCTTCGACCTGATCTCCATCGAAATAGAACTTGATTTTTTCCACAGGAATCTTGAGTTCCTTGGAACAGTGCTCCCTTAATTTTTTAAATGACTCGTCCTTTCGTAGTTTGTACGTAACAAATTTTTTGGCTGATACTTGAGCTTTTATCCTGCACACGTCTTCGTCATCTTCCTCCGGAGTCTCCCGAGATTTCGATAATTTCGCACTTATGACACCTCCCTCTGGGAATATAATGTATGTATTCAGTTATTTATGGAACGTGACGCCAACGAATAATATTAAAACAATCGGTAATAGCAAAGGAATGAAAAAAAAATTCCCTCATATTGCATTTTATAAACAACGGAGGGTTAGGCATCCGCTGAACTAATTGGAATTTTGTGAGGAAACCGACATAGCAATAATATTATTCTTCACAAAGCACGAAAGTCTGAGAAAGATCGTCAAATGAACGCCTGTCGCAGACGTCTGACGTACATGAATTGTATAGATTCCTCGAATTGAATGATTTGACAGGTGATAATAAAGAAACAATTGTTCTGTTGATGTCCTCTCATATTCCGTACATCTAAAAATTCGACGGTATCGTAATATAATCTAATAAAATGTCGGCGATGTATTATGGGTTTCAAAAGAGAGATTTGTACTCTGCAAAATGAAAACTTAAATTTAAAAAGTTAAACAAAATTGGAGCTCACCTAAAATATCGATTATTGATAATTTTAAACTAGCTGGGGTATCAGTCAGGTTTACCAGCACATCTTGATGGGTAACTATTATACGGTTGATTGGAATGTTCTCTTGATTGGCAAATTTTTGGAAGATCTTAATGAGCGGTTCATGCTGAAATATTAATTTGAATGATTTATTAAGATTTATAAAGTTCATGAGGGATTGATAACGGAGAACGCAACACATTTATCCTCACCTTATTCAGTTGAACTTTCTCGATTTTATTCGATTTCCACCTGATGTTAACATCCATCATCGGGTCGTCGATGATTGACTCATCGAGCCCTTCAAAGGTACTCTCGTTCTGTGACTGCCTGGGTGGACTGTCAAGGATCTCAATGGGTGCTTCTGGAGTTCTAGGAGGCTCAGTATCCACTGATGACAGCTCGATGATATCGTCTTGCCTATAGGAACTCTCAGAATCCGAGATCGTTTCCTAAACCGACAATAATTTTTTATCAATACTATCCAAAGTAATAAACTGAGCAAATGTTCAAATTTTGAATAGAAAAAATAAGGAACTTACAGCGACGTCGCTGTCCGGGCACTGGGTTTCTGACACTGCTGGTTTAATCGATTCTTTTTTGAGTGGTTCCTCAACCACAACGTCAGGAACACCAGGAGCTTTGACAACTGAAGTGGCTCCAGGCTTTACTCTGACTGGGGGTACCTTCGGTACATCTTTCTTCTGTGTTTTCAAAGCTAGGGTGCAACGAGAAGAGTCAACAATCAACTAATTTCACAGGGTAATTATCAATTTTACCTTTTAACCTGGATACTGCGTTGCAATAATCATACTCGTCATCTTCTGAACTACTTCCTGAGCCAGAAGCCATCTCCAAATATCATTCACTGAAGCCAAGGATTGACAAGCTAGGGGAATGGGATTCCTAACCTCGAAGGACTGAAGCAGTCAACACATCGATACACAAGGAATCAGAAGTTCAAATAACAATCCCATATCATCATTTTGACCAACAAGTCCCGATTTCTGAGGGCATGATTGGGAACATGGAGAATGCGATAGATGAGGTATTTAAATTTGTTGACTAATTTAATTATTATTTTAGCTATATAACAAATTTATTTTCTACTTTCAGTACTTTGAATTCGACCGGTGCCTTTTGTTTACAAACTACGTAAGTCTCAGATAAAATGGTGCAAATTCAAGAACATTTGAAAATAGTTATTTTAATAGTATTAGGAAATGAAATCCTTCGGAATTATTACAACTGAATGTCCATTATAGTTTAATGAAGCAACATCAAAATAAGCTAAAGGAGAAAGAAATTAATTACTTAAGCCGGTAAAATGTTACAGACGAGAACCAATTCTATTATTGTATTTTAATAAAAAATATTCACTACCTAAAAAAACATCGATTGCACTGACAACAACAAACAGGAAACTGATATATGATAATGCAATTATGTAGTAAATATGTATGTATGTGATATGTAAAGTAACATGCGTGAACGCAGTACTTAAATAAACAGAACGTGGATGAACCAAAATGAATGTCGATTTGGTAATGATAATGATTATTGTGATATAGATAAACATGGGCCAGGTGGCACAACACAAAATTGTGCGCCTCAGCATGATGTTCTCCAGGGGATGGGGTATAAAAGGATGACAAGGAAGATGGATGTGCAGTCAGTGAGGAGATTTATCAGAAGATGCGGTTCCTTCTGATTGTTGTTGCATTGGTCACGTGGCAAGGACTGGTTTCAGCCAGTCCGCGCGGACACCGAGATGTCAAAGTGGACTTATTTATTGAAGATGGAAAAGGAATGGATGAATTGCAAATTGACCTGGGAACAATTGAACAGATTGAAAAACTCGATGAAGATGCAGTTGTAACAATCAAAGAAGGAGAGCATGGCTGGTCTATTGTTAGCGCTACGGCGCGTGCAGTGTCCGGCAGGTCCTCATCTGGCTCAGGTAAGGAAAATGATTTGAGAGCGCACAGGGTAGGTATAAAATTATTGACGATGGCATAGTGACTGAAATACTATTGGAATCAGGTGATTAAGGGGACGGAAAGTTTAGCAGTAGTGTGATAAGCAAAATCAGTCTAGTGCGTAAAGCGCGGGAGAGTTGATGCGCACTCGAGTAGTTTGTAGATTGATATCTGCAGCGGCGAAAACTCAACGATTTCGTTGTTCAAGAAATAGGGGTATGCATTGGAATATTTGATAATTGCATTGAGTGAGTTGTCTAAATACCCAACTAGTAATTCTAGAGCTATGTCTGGAATGTTCTTGCGATTCCACGTAAGCACTCGTTACTGCCGCACTGGGGTGAATTGTTTGCAAACAGTGGTTTTTCAGAATTCGGTTTTGATTTACGAGCAGGAACTGGAAGTGGATCAGGATCGGGCTCTGGTTCTGGATCGGGATCAGGCAGTGGATCCGGTAGTGGTGCTGGCGTCGGAAGTGGCAGTGGAGCCGGTGCTGGGAGAGGAGCGGGTTCCGGAAGTGGTAGTGGAGCTGGTGCCGGTAGTGGTAGTGGATCAGGCAGCGGAGCCGGTGCCGGAAGTGGATCAGGCAGCGGAGTCGGTGCCGGAAGTGGTCGTGGCTCAGGCAGAGGATCCGGTGCCGGAAGTGGCAGTGGAGCTGGTGCCGGTAGTGGCAGTGGATCAGGTAGTGGAGCCGGTGCCGGTAGTGGCAGTGGATCAGGCAGTGGAGCCGGTGCTGGACGTGGATCAGGCAGTGGAGTTGGTGTAGGCAGTGGTCGTGGCTCAGGCAGAGGATCCGGTGCGGGAAGTGGTCGTGGCTCAGGCAGAGGATCCGGTGCCGGAAGTGGCAGTGGAGCTGGTGCCGGTAGTGGCAGTGGATCAGGTAGTGGAGCCGGTGCCGGTAGTGGTAGTGGATCAGGTAGTGGAGCCGGTGCCGGTAGCGGCAGTGGATCAGGCAGTGGAGCCGGTGCTGGACGTGGATCAGGCAGTGGAGTTGGTGTCGGCAGTGGTCGTGGCTCAGGCAAAGGATCCGGTGCCGGTAGCGGCAGTGGATCAGGCAGTGGATCCGGTGCTGGACGTGGATCAGGCAGCGGAGTCGGTGCCGGAAGTGGTCGTGGCTCAGGCAGAGGATCCGGTGCCGGAAGTGGCAGTGGAGCTGGTGCCGGTAGTGGCAGTGGATCAGGTAGTGGAGCCGGTGCCGGTAGCGGCAGTGGATCAGGCAGTGGAGCCGGTGCTGGACGTGGATCAGGCAGTGGAGTTGGTGTCGGCAGTGGTCGTGGCTCAGGCAAAGGATCCGGTGCCGGTAGCGGCAGTGGATCAGGCAGTGGATCCGGTGCTGGACGTGGATCAGGCAGCGGAGTCGGTGCCGGAAGTGGTCGTGGCTCAGGCAGAGGATCCGGTGCCGGAAGTGGCAGTGGAGCTGGTGCCGGTAGTGGCAGTGGATCAGGTAGTGGAGCCGGTGCCGGTAGTGGTCGTGGCTCAGGCAGAGGATCCGGTGCCGGAAGTGGCAGTGGAGCTGGTGCCGGTAGTGGCAGTGGATCAGGTAGTGGAGCCGGTGCCGGTAGCGGCAGTGGATCAGGCAGTGGAGCCGGTGCTGGACGTGGATCAGGCAGTGGAGTTGGTGTCGGCAGTGGTCGTGGCTCAGGCAAAGGATCCGGTGCCGGTAGCGGCAGTGGATCAGGCAGTGGATCCGGTGCTGGACGTGGATCAGGCAGCGGAGTCGGTGCCGGAAGTGGTCGTGGCTCAGGCAGAGGATCCGGTGCCGGAAGTGGCAGTGGAGCTGGTGCCGGTAGTGGCAGTGGATCAGGTAGTGGAGCCGGTGCCGGTAGCGGCAGTGGATCAGGCAGTGGAGCCGGTGCTGGACGTGGATCAGGCAGTGGAGTTGGTGTAGGCAGTGGTCGTGGCTCAGGCAGAGGATCCGGTGCCGGAAGTGGCAGTGGAGCTGGTGCCGGTAGTGGCAGTGGATCAGGTAGTGGAGCCGGTGCCGGTAGCGGCAGTGGATCAGGCAGTGGAGTCGGTGCTGGACGTGGATCAGGCAGTGGAGTTGGTGTCGGCAGTGGTCGTGGCTCAGGCAAAGGATCCGGTGCCGGTAGCGGCAGTGGATCAGGCAGTGGAGCCGGTGCTGGACGTGGATCAGGCAGCGGAGTCGGTGCCGGAAGTGGTCGTGGCTCAGGCAGAGGATCCGGTGCCGGAAGTGGCAGTGGAGCTGGTGCCGGTAGTGGCAGTGGATCAGGTAGTGGAGCCGGTGCCGGTAGCGGCAGTGGATCAGGCAGTGGAGCCGGTGCTGGACGTGGATCAGGCAGTGGAGTTGGTGTAGGCAGTGGTCGTGGCTCAGGCAGAGGATCCGGTGCCGGAAGTGGCAGTGGAGCTGGTGCCGGTAGTGGCAGTGGATCAGGTAGTGGAGCCGGTGCCGGTAGTGGTCGTGGCTCAGGCAGAGGATCCGGTGCCGGAAGTGGCAGTGGAGCTGGTGCCGGTAGTGGCAGTGGATCAGGTAGTGGAGCCGGTGCCGGTAGCGGCAGTGGATCAGGCAGTGGAGCCGGTGCTGGACGTGGATCAGGCAGTGGAGTTGGTGTAGGCAGTGGTCGTGGCTCAGGCAGAGGATCCGGTGCGGGAAGTGGCAGTGGAGCTGGTGCCGGTAGTGGCAGTGGATCAGGTAGTGGAGCCGGTGCCGGTAGTGGTCGTGGCTCAGGCAGAGGATCCGGTGCTGGACGTGGCAGTGGAGCTGGTGCCGGTAGTGGCAGTGGATCAGGTAGTGGAGCCGGTGCCGGTAGCGGCAGTGGATCAGGCAGTGGAGCCGGTGCTGGACGTGGATCAGGCAGTGGAGTTGGTGTAGGCAGTGGTCGTGGCTCAGGCAGAGGATCCGGTGCCGGAAGTGGCAGTGGAGCTGGTGCCGGTAGTGGCAGTGGATCAGGTAGTGGAGCCGGTGCCGGTAGCGGCAGTGGATCAGGCAGTGGAGCCGGTGCTGGACGTGGATCAGGCAGTGGAGTTGGTGTAGGCAGTGGTCGTGGCTCAGGCAGAGGATCCGGTGCCGGAAGTGGCAGTGGAGCTGGTGCCGGTAGTGGCAGTGGATCAGGTAGTGGAGCCGGTGCCGGTAGCGGCAGTGGATCAGGCAGAGGATCCGGTGCCGGAAGTGGCAGTGGAGCTGGTGCCGGTAGTGGTAGTGGATCAGGCAGTGGATCCGGTGCTGGACGTGGATCAGGCAGCGGAGTCGGTGCCGGAAGTGGTCGTGGCTCAGGCAGAGGATCCGGTGCCGGAAGTGGCAGTGGAGCTGGTGCCGGTAGTGGCAGTGGATCAGGTAGTGGAGCCGGTGCCGGTAGTGGCAGTGGATCAGGCAGTGGAGCCGGTGCTGGACGTGGATCAGGCAGTGGAGTTGGTGTAGGCAGTGGTCGTGGCTCAGGCAGAGGATCCGGTGCCGGAAGTGGCAGTGGAGCTGGTGCCGGTAGCGGCAGTGGATCAGGCAGTGGAGCCGGTGCCGGAAGTGGCAGTGGAGCTGGTGCCGGTAGTGGCAGTGGATCAGGCAGTGGAGCCGGTGCTGGACGTGGCAGTGGAGCTGGTGCCGGTAGTGGCAGTGGATCAGGTAGTGGAGCCGGTGCCGGTAGCGGCAGTGGATCAGGCAGTGGAGCCGGTGCTGGACGTGGATCAGGCAGTGGAGTTGGTGTAGGCAGTGGTCGTGGCTCAGGCAGAGGATCCGGTGCCGGAAGTGGCAGTGGAGCTGGTGCCGGTAGTGGCAGTGGATCAGGTAGTGGAGCCGGTGCCGGTAGCGGCAGTGGATCAGGCAGTGGAGCCGGTGCTGGACGTGGATCAGGCAGTGGAGTTGGTGTAGGCAGTGGTCGTGGCTCAGGCAGAGGATCCGGTGCCGGAAGTGGCAGTGGAGCTGGTGCCGGTAGTGGTAGTGGATCAGGCAGTGGAGCCGGTGCTGGACGTGGATCAGGCAGTGGAGTTGGTGTAGGCAGTGGTCGTGGCTCAGGCAGAGGATCCGGTGCCGGAAGTGGCAGTGGAGCTGGTGCCGGTAGTGGCAGTGGATCAGGTAGTGGAGCCGGTGCCGGTAGCGGCAGTGGATCAGGCAGAGGATCCGGTGCCGGAAGTGGCAGTGGAGCTGGTGCCGGTAGTGGTAGTGGATCAGGCAGTGGAGCCGGTGCCGGAAGTGGCAGTGGAGCTGGTGCCGGTAGTGGCAGTGGATCAGGTAGTGGAGCCGGTGCCGGTAGTGGCAGTGGATCAGGCAGTGGAGCCGGTGCTGGACGTGGATCAGGCAGTGGAGTTGGTGTAGGCAGTGGTCGTGGCTCAGGCAGAGGATCCGGTGCCGGAAGTGGCAGTGGAGCTGGTGCCGGTAGTGGCAGTGGATCAGGTAGTGGAGCCGGTGCCGGTAGCGGCAGTGGATCAGGCAGTGGAGCCGGTGCTGGACGTGGATCAGGCAGTGGAGTTGGTGTAGGCAGTGGTCGTGGCTCAGGCAGAGGATCCGGTGCCGGAAGTGGCAGTGGAGCTGGTGCCGGTAGTGGCAGTGGATCAGGCAGTGGAGCCGGTGCTGGACGTGGCAGTGGAGCTGGTGCCGGTAGTGGCAGTGGATCAGGTAGTGGAGCCGGTGCCGGTAGCGGCAGTGGATCAGGCAGTGGAGCCGGTGCTGGACGTGGATCAGGCAGTGGAGTTGGTGTAGGCAGTGGTCGTGGCTCAGGCAGAGGATCCGGTGCCGGAAGTGGCAGTGGAGCTGGTGCCGGTAGTGGCAGTGGATCAGGTAGTGGAGCCGGTGCCGGTAGCGGCAGTGGATCAGGCAGTGGAGCCGGTGCTGGACGTGGATCAGGCAGTGGAGTTGGTGTAGGCAGTGGTCGTGGCTCAGGCAGAGGATCCGGTGCCGGAAGTGGCAGTGGAGCTGGTGCCGGTAGTGGTAGTGGATCAGGCAGTGGAGCCGGTGCTGGACGTGGATCAGGCAGTGGAGTTGGTGTAGGCAGTGGTCGTGGCTCAGGCAGAGGATCCGGTGCCGGAAGTGGCAGTGGAGCTGGTGCCGGTAGTGGCAGTGGATCAGGTAGTGGAGCCGGTGCCGGTAGCGGCAGTGGATCAGGCAGAGGATCCGGTGCCGGAAGTGGCAGTGGAGCTGGTGCCGGTAGTGGTAGTGGATCAGGCAGTGGAGCCGGTGCTGGACGTGGATCAGGCAGTGGAGTTGGTGTAGGCAGTGGTCGTGGCTCAGGCAGAGGATCCGGTGCGGGAAGTGGCAGTGGAGCTGGTGCCGGTAGTGGCAGTGGATCAGGTAGTGGAGCCGGTGCCGGTAGTGGCAGTGGATCAGGCAGAGGATCCGGTGCCGGAAGTGGCAGTGGAGCTGGTGCCGGTAGTGGTAGTGGATCAGGCAGTGGAGCCGGTGCTGGACGTGGATCAGGCAGTGGAGTTGGTGTAGGCAGTGGTCGTGGCTCAGGCAGAGGATCCGGTGCCGGAAGTGGCAGTGGAGCTGGTGCCGGTAGTGGCAGTGGATCAGGCAGTGGAGCCGGTGCTGGACGTGGCAGTGGAGCTGGTGCCGGTAGTGGCAGTGGATCAGGTAGTGGAGCCGGTGCCGGTAGCGGCAGTGGATCAGGCAGTGGAGCCGGTGCTGGACGTGGATCAGGCAGTGGAGTTGGTGTAGGCAGTGGTCGTGGCTCAGGCAGAGGATCCGGTGCGGGAAGTGGCAGTGGAGCTGGTGCCGGTAGTGGCAGTGGATCAGGTAGTGGAGCCGGTGCCGGTAGTGGCAGTGGATCAGGCAGAGGATCCGGTGCCGGAAGTGGCAGTGGAGCTGGTGCCGGTAGTGGTAGTGGATCAGGCAGTGGAGCCGGTGCTGGACGTGGATCAGGCAGTGGAGTTGGTGTAGGCAGTGGTCGTGGCTCAGGCAGAGGATCCGGTGCTGGACGTGGCAGTGGAGCTGGTGCCGGTAGTGGCAGTGGATCAGGTAGTGGAGCCGGTGCCGGTAGCGGCAGTGGATCAGGCAGTGGAGCCGGTGCTGGACGTGGATCAGGCAGTGGAGTTGGTGTCGGCAGTGGTCGTGGCTCAGGCAGAGGATCTGGCACCGGAAGTGGTAGTGGAGCCGGTGCCGGTAGCGGCAGTGGATCAGGCAGTGGAGCCGGTGCCGGAAGTGGTCGGGGATCAGGTAATAGTCACTAATTTCAAGGAACAAACCCATTAATTACCGTTATTTCTAGACGCCCTTACTCCACATGCAAAATAGAAAAATGAGATGAAATGAAATGAATTTGTTTACTATAATTTATATTATCTGTTTAATTTTTCAGGAGCTGGTTCTGGAGTAGGTCTTGGAATCGGGGTGGGAAGTGGTAAAGGAAGTGGCTGGAGTCATACTTTGGGTAATCATTTGAGTTCATGCCCTTGACCGCCATAACATGATCCTCATATCATATAATCCATTATCTTTCAGGACCCAGAAGCCAGTTATGGATCGGTGTCATGCAGGATGGCGTGTGCACTTGCCTCGCACGACTCCCCAGAGACTAGATTGTCAATTAATAAGGACTCATAAATCTCATAAAGTAGTTCAAGTAAATCGCGAAAAACTCATAATCTATGAAGTTCATTCCCTCAGTAACTTTAGTAATGAGATTGTATGATAGTTCATTCTTTTAGTAATTCGTGCTGCGAATACGATGCAGTTCAATAGCGTAATGGATTCATTTTACCACATTGCACCTCTATTAGACAAAAAAATCTGCACCTTAGAAAAATCACTATATGCACTTATTTTATACTTATTCAATCACTTTCGCACTTTAATAAATTTATTTATGCACTGCAGCATTTATTTCTTATGACCCTTCTCCTCCTCTAGAATCCTGCAAAGTATTTTCCATCAATATATGTATGCAATCAACGAACATGACCAACACTATTCTCATGCCGAAAAACTGTCTAAGAAACTACTATGCAAATTTGTGTTTACGTAAACACAATTTCACTTAATCCGCCAAACAGTAAACGTTGAATCTGGCTCCATCTGGCGTTCACAGTACCGTACTGAAACGCCTGGAAATTGGCGCAGGCGCTCTGTCAACTGGAGTCTAGCTGCGCGTACCGGCGTACACAGTTACCTTTTGCATGTGAACCGAGAGAATATAAAAGTAGAGACAAGGTCACCTTGACTGACAGAACCTCTACGAGGCTTGACCGTGCCGGTTGTGAATTCAGGTTAGTCTGACTTTTGATAAATCTCTGCCAAATCCATAGCTGTTATTATCCTAGAACTTTGTAATTGCTGTTTTCATTTAAAGAAGGTAAAAATTTATTTTCAATCATTCATTAATTCACTTGTCAATGCACATCACCAATTGCATCAGATCACGCTTCTGTTCGATATTTGATCGATTCTCTCCTAAAGGATAATTGTTCCTTTCTCTTTGAAAAATAGGATTTCATCACCCAGACGAAATTCTCCGATATTTCCCTGTTTAGTATCATTAAGAGGTGTCAAGGTCACTTCTTTCAGAATTTTCAAACAAATTCCCAGTTCAAACTTCTCTATATTTTTTTAATATCTTCGAAACAGTCTAAAAATGATTGAAACACCTAAAGCATTATCCACACATTATCTTTCAATTAGGTGTCAATGTCCACACGTGATAAATTGCATCAGATCCTGTATCAGTTCAATAATTCGTCAATTGTCCCCGGAACAATAATTATTGATTCTCATTTAAAACTAAAGCCTGTTCATGACCTAATCCTCATTTCATTAACTTTCCCATATTTTCATAGATTTATTTCTATTCTTCCTAGTGACGATAATAAGTCACAGAAATTTTCTGCCTACACTTATCAATATTTTTTAAATCCTAGAGAGATCAATGTGCTCCAACTAGAAAAAATATCTTTTAGCAGAAAATTAAACAAAGAATCATAAAAATCATTGTCGTTCTTTTTACTCTTCCCAACTTGGAAATAAATTTATCATTTGACTTCAGTCTACTCTCATGTCAATAGCAAGATAACAAATTGTATTTTATAAGTCAAAAAATACCCATTGATAAATCAATAAATTATTATCATTAAAAAAAGACAATATTGCCCGAGGAACTCTACTCCCTACTGTATACTCACCTCCGAAATGAGGGAGTGGACTTCCCCACATGCGGATGGTCACGTACACTTGGGGTATTTTGGTCTCTGACTGTTGTGACTCTGAGTCTTCGAAACTCATTAATGACTTTCAAATTGAACGTTGATCTACAAACGATATTTTGTTTCAGAGAAGGGAATACAACAATAAATAAAAATGAGTACCTTAAAAGAGAAATTACTGAGTGTTGTGACGGAGCCAGTGACTACAGGCAAGAATAAAATTACTGTAGTGGGGGTTGGACAAGTTGGGATGGCCTGTGCCTTCAGCATTCTAACAAACGTAACTATTTATTTTCATAATTATTTACTCATTACCATTTCATGATTCAAATTATTCCATAAATTAGAAAATTATCCCCAGCGATTGATTTTGTAACGAAATTATTTATTTTGTTGCAGAATGTTTCCCACGAAGTTGTTCTCATCGATGTTATGGCGGATAAATTGAAGGGCGAGATGATGGATCTCCAACATGGTAGCTCCTTCTTGAAAAACGCACATATCAACGCTAGCACAGATTACGCAGCTACAGCAAACTCAAGTTTATGCATTATAACTGCTGGTGCACGTCAGCGTGAGGGCGAAACCCGAATTGATTTGGTGCAGCGAAATACAGACATATTTAAAGGAATAATTCCACAACTGGTGAAGTACAGTCCCAATTGCATTCTCCTGGTTGTATCAAATCCAGTCGACATTTTGACGTACGTCACGTGGAAATTGTCTGGCTTTCCAAAAAATCGTGTCATCGGAAGTGGAACGAATCTTGATTCGGCGAGATTTAGATTTTTGCTCTCTCAAAAATTGGGGGTTGCCCCCACTTCCTGCCATGGATGGGTTATTGGAGAGCACGGAGATACAAGTGGTAATTATCCTGTCAACTATTATATACTCTTGGGGCTCAGCGCTTTTTTCATTTCATTGAGAAACCCGGAAAATAATTAGTTGAGGCTTAATTTCATTGATAAGATTTGTGGTTTTTTTTTCGTGGCAAAAAAAGGGAAAAAAACTCGCAAAGTATATGTTGTAGTCTGAGTGTGATAAGTATAATCCACAGGATAGTCTGATAGAATCGAGCGGTTATCAATATCTTTTTTTAAGCCATGATTCATGTGATTCTGATAACATGTTATTCGTGATATTCTGGTTCTTTCAAAAATTCTGAGTAATCCAACTTTAATTGGACTTTAATTGGTCGATGACTAGAGCCTCTTAACGCCCACATCCATGAAAAAAATCATGAAATGTAATAAAATCCTTCTAAAGACAATGGCAAAAGAAATATGAGAAGCCGTAAAAATTAATGTCTTGAAATCAGCAGAAGGAAAATTTTTCACTTAAGAGATTATGCCGTACATCGACAATTCTTTGTTGTACAGTTCCTGTCTGGTCTGGTGTGAATGTTGCTGGGGTCCGTCTACGAGATCTGGACGAAACCGTCGGAACTGACAAGGACCCAGAGAATTATGGCGATATTCACAAACAGGTGGTGCAGAGCGCCTACGAAGTGATTAAACTAAAGGGATATACATCCTGGGCCATTGGGTTAAGTATCGCGAATCTTGCGTCAGCCATTCTCAGAAATTCTGGACAGGTTCATGCTGTATCTACAATATCCACAGTAAGTAGAGTCGATTCGTGAATCACCTCTACATTGCATCATCCTTCGTCTCACCAAATATTTTATGATTTCAGGGTCTGCACGGTATTTCGGAGCAAGTCTTCCTCTCCGTTCCATGTGTTCTCGGTGAGACCGGTGTTCAATCAATTGTTCAACAGAAACTCACCGTTCAGGAGCAGAATCTCCTCCAAAAATCAGCAAAGGCGATGCACGAGGTTCAGACAAGCCTCAAATTTTGATTTAAAATAATTTATTAATAGTTGAAAATTATTGCATTTCAATTTTCTTGGTGAAATGCCGTCACTCCGTCAGTATTTTCTGTCATTTACATTTTTCAAAGGATAACCTTTTTGTATTGTGTGTGAATTTTTTCCTTTGAGAGTTCTCAGATGAATGTTGATATTTAACTGTCATGCATGTTTTTTTTTCAATTTTCTTCGGTAATAAAATAAATCATTTGGATGTATTACTGTGCATGGAGGAAGAACAACGATCATCTCCATGCACTCGATGTAACTTATACAATACACGTATTCATAAATACTGATTAATTATATATTGTGTGATGTGCAGAATCCTTTTCCATTTCTCTTTTTCTTCTATCATTCATTCAATGTCACCGTATATACATGAAGTGTATATTACCTGAAGTTTGAGTTAATAATGTCGAACAGTTGATAGATTAAATCATGAATGTGAAAAGTGGACTCAAATTTCGGGTAACAAATAATTATTCAAAGCATCATTAGTAAGAAATAATATAGCCGAGTCGTGGGGAATAAAATGCGTCGAAAATTCCCTCTTTTTGGGTGTTTGAGATTAATTGTTTCCAGAAAATCACGATATTATGGAACGTTAACCAAAGAAATCAACGCACTTCGATCATCCACGCGTCAAAATGTTGATCTGAGAATTCAAAACCTGGCGAATTTTCAGTGAGATCACTCGAGCATCAGTTGCAACTTATTTTTTCCTCCGTGCAATAATAAAAATTCATTACCGAGGAAAACTATTTCCACCATTATTCAGATCACCCGCATGTCTTCGAGAAGAATTGCTGTGCAAAGTTAGTGATCCAGTGCGGAATGGACAGGACAAAGTAACAATTGTCGGAGCTGGCATGGTTGGTGTTGCCTGTGCTAACGCGATCCTCTTTCAAAGGATTAGCAGTCACATAGCCATCGTCGACGCATTTCCAAAAAAATTAGAGGGCGAAGGGATGGACTATTGCCACGGCTCTGTATTTTTAGACGATCCTCACATAGAATTCGACACTAGTAAGTTGGTTGGGAGGAACATGTTTTACTACGTCCCGAAGATGCCTTTTCCGCCTTCATAATAAATAGATTTGATTCACACATTTTTTTACTCTGTTAGAACAAATGTTAATTGTTTGTAGATTTTTGCATATCGAGAGAGTCAAAAGTTGTCATAATAACGACTGGTACTCGACAGAAAAAAGGAGAAAGCCGATTGGATCTCGTTCGAAGAAACAGCGAGATAATAAGAAATATCGTCCCACCACTGGTTGAATACAGTCCCAATGCTGTCTTTTTAATTGTATCAAATCCAGGTTGAACCCAAATGATCAATCGTTGTGCAGCAGTAATTTTGAAAATGATTATTTTACGTTTGATACAGTTGACATTTTATCCTGGGTAACGTGGAAAGCGAGTGGTTTACCGGTTAATCGAATAATCGGCACCGGCTGCCATTTGGATACCGCTAGATTTCGATTCTCGATTGCTGATAGACTCGGAGTTTCAGCGAAGTCTGTTCACGGATTTATTATCGGAGAACATGGGGATAGCCAAGGTAAACTCCAAAATACTATAAACATAACATGGAATATTACGCTGTACGAAAACGTAGCTTGTCCCCACTCGTTACGAAATATCGCTTTTTCGATTTTAGTTCCATTGTGGTCAGGTGTTAATGTAGCGGGAGTACTTTTTCGAGATATTATATCGCATGTCGGACTCGAAATGGATGAGGAGGGCTGGAATGAAATGGTCAAGAGCATTATTAAGGCGTGGGTTTGCCTCACAACTCTTTTAATTGAATTCAATTATTCATTTTAAATTAAATTGAAGGTTTTCTTCCGTCAAATTATTGATAGATTTTTTGTACAACTATTTTAATTTCCTTATTGTCCATACTCTCAATTCACCAGCGGTTCTACAGTCAGATGTTTGAAAGGATATTCCAATACAGCCGTAGGTTTGACAGCTGCTGATATTACAAGGGATATCCTGAGAAATAGTCAAACCGTCAAATCGGTATCCACATTAGTTCAGGTGAGCTCACGTTTAACGCTCAAATCCCGAATAATATTCGTGTGAAATAAAAAATATGGTAATTATTCTTTCAGGGACACCATAATATTTGTCACCAAGTATTTCTATCTCTACCTTGTACAATTGGTGCGAGCGGTATCACCCAGGTAGTTCGAATGCGAATGACAGAGTACGAGAAGAAATTGTTGGCTAATTGTGCAGAAATAATTTATAACACACAGAAGACTATCGAAACAGCCTGATGGCAATCATACTTATGTAAATGGAGAAAGGACGATAATTAATTGATGTACAAGAAGAAAAGAAAATGTTGACTGAGGTGTTCGATGTGTCATAATGCCATAAATCAATCTCTTCTACAATACATACAAACAAAAATGAAAAAATTGTGTATTTGGAATTTTTGTTTTTCCTAATTCGAGTTTTACGGCTAATTGACGGTTTATTCCGGTTGACTTAACCCGGTAGACCTTAATAAAGCCCTCGGAATCGAGAAAAGTATAGAAATAATTTTTTTTCCACTGGTGCCTGGAGCCAGATCGAGAATTCGCCCCGTGAAGGATGTTCTCCGCCTTTTCCTTAGAAATTCACGTTCTTAATTTTTTTAGTAAATTTATGATGGGATAGACATGAAAGAATCTTCCGTTTTTGCTTTTTGCCATTATTTAATGACTCACAAAATTTCAAGATGGTGCGAAAGCTAAAAAAAAGGAGAATTTTTGCTAAAAAGTTGCCAAACAGCTGTAGTGACCCTTTAACCCTCTAATGAAAGCAAAAAATAGGGCGATTGATGAATACGTCAGTTCAACGGCATACCATGTACCTGGGGCTAAGCCGGCAGCTGTGGAAAGGTAAGGAAACAATTTAAAAACCTGCCGCGGAGTGGCGTCAATTTTACAACTTCAAAAAACCATTCAATTGGAAGAATGAATTAAAAATAACAGTAATACGAATTTTAAGTTCAAATATGCAGTAATACATTTTATATTATTTTTCTTCCACTACTGGAAGGTCTGAAGTCGTCCAGTATTTTAATTTGATTCCTCAGGTTCCTGTGCAATAATGATGATGACTGAAAAAACACTGCACTTTTTATTGGAGTGAATAGAGTGATGAAAAAAAGTAAAATTTCCTGGATGTCTGGTGGAAGTGGCCATCCGAGGTGGGTAAAACGGTTTGATACCAGTGGCTTGTTGCATCAATTTCATCAGCGTACATCAAACTAGAGACTAGCTTCGCACTCCAGTCGTCAGGGTGCAACTTCTCCACTCTACGTACCTGGATAATGAGGAACACGGGAGGTAGGTGTGTTAGTTCTGGAGGTCCGTTCTCCTGATGACTTGGTGTAATCACGCAGTGGAGCTCAGTCACTTGGTAGCACAGAGTAAGAGAAGAGATATTTGAGCTTGAAAGTAGAATCACGGTCGAGTCTAGAATATGGCTGTGCTCATAAATTGAGTAACATGTTGTACTGAATTGTAATAAATATAATATTGTCCATATTTGTTCATACCACTAACAATTTAAACTCTGGTATAACGTGATGGTACAGCAGTTTGTTCTGTGGTAATAACGGTACTCGATGAGAAATTTGGTGAGCAATCGATGATTGATCAATCGAGCCAGTGAAATATCTTGCGAATCCTGATAGTTGATCGAACTATTCTACCTGCAATTGAGATTGAAACAGGAAGGGGCGTGTCGTTGACTCGCTTAGTCGGGAAATGACTATATCTTACGCTAGTGAAGTCCCAAATGGATCCAGCTTTGGCTGTTTCTGGAGAATCCTCATCAAGTGAGTATCATGATTTTTCAATGACTGATGCAATGGTGATGGCGAGTGGGATTGTCATGTGGGCAGATGAAACATAATTTTGATGTTCCTTCGAATGCATTTTTCAAATGTCAAAAGAGCGAAGTTAGAGCGATGGTGTCGTTGGACTTGGACTTTGTACCAGTAATTGTTCATCACACTGAACAATGTTGATCAGATTATTTAATACAATAGACTGTGCTAATATCATTTGACTACCATACTTGCACTAACCGATGTAATGGCCTATTGTGGCGCAATGATTTTTACTTTTCCGTACTCGTGGTAAAACTAGCTGTCAAGAGTAATTCAACTGGCAAAAGATCAAAGTCGGTAATACAAATGTGAGGAGTAAAAAATTTACTGAACATCCTCGTAAAATAAATTACGTGCAATTACGATAGTTTGTTTAATTGATGTTCTGTATTCTTCGAAGAAGCAAATATAGTTATATTCGCACTTATATATTCCCCCAAAAAACATTATTTTTTCCTCCCCCATTCCTTCGAAATTCGAGAAACGTGTCTTACGTGTATTAGCACAATGCGACACCTCGCGATAAATTTTTCGCAGTTTCACTGTAAACTTATGCGGAAAAGGTTGAATACCTGCGAATTCCGCGGAAATAATTGATATTCCATATTCAATATTTCACACGTACATTCAATTTATCCTCTGAATAATACGCACTTCGATGTTACACATTTATTCTCACCAGACGCAATTATTTACACTACAATTTTCATAACACCGATTTATCACTCCACATTGGATTGAATTCTTGTGCGAAGTGATATATTTTATAATATCTCCTTATAACACCTTATTAATTAAAGATGTCGATCGTACCTGCAGTAATGTGAATTACACTCGTGTTGTTATTTTTCGAATAAGCGTATCATGATAACCATACGCCAAATGACAGCGGAGATAAGACGAGAGTCAATTGAATAAACATGTCAGGATAAATTGAGAAGTTCAATTTTCCAAAAAAACCCACCCCACCCAGAAGAATAATTTTCCCAGCATAACAACAATTATTATTAACATGACGAAATAACTATAAATAAATATACAAAGAAAAAGAAGTAGAAAGTCTTGAATTAAATGTCTGAAAGAATTCTCCCTTGAAAACCAATTTTACAACAGACAGAAGAAATTTTTTCATCATCTTCAAATTTAGCAGCGTAAAAAAATAATAATTATTGTTGTTGTTATTACTTTTACTGTCGTAAAATGAGTATAAATAAATATACAAAGAAAAGAAGTAGAAAGCCTTGAATCAAATGTTCAAAGAATTCATTGGACACCCACGAAGGTCGTCTCAGTTTATTGAAAACCGGAACCATGTTGTCTGTATGAGTTTAAAAGTGTTCAGTGGCAAAAGTTAACTTCTCAGCAAGAGGAAAGTGAATCCCTGCTGTGTGTGAAGTAGAAAGATCATGACCGAGGAATTTAAAAATAATAATAATATGAGCTGAAGAGCTTCGGGTTATTTAATGCAGTGAAGGAGATAATATTTGCTAGGAGTGAATTATTGATAATAAATGCACTCAAGGCATCACATTCCAAATATGGAATGATATGTAATAAACTCAACGTCACTCGGTTATGACGAGAAAGATTGCGAAATTTTTTTATGCAAATAGATATTATTTGAGCACAGCTACTGTGCTGGGCTAATGATATCCAGTATATAATGGGCGGATTGAACGTTTATACTGTTTGATTTATTGAGCGGAAACTCAATGCAGTTCGTTCACTTTGCACATTTCCTACAGAAAAAAAAACTTAATTATCTCTGTTTAATTTTCTTTATTGTAACGGAAGACGCGTAATTGTAATATTTTTTCATTTTTCTATAGATTTCCATGACATGCGGATACAGATCAAGATGCTATTAATATCAAGGACGTTATGTTGCTTTAATTTTGCTCAGATATTTTTTTAATTCAGTGTTTCATACCACTGAAGAGGAACAACAGATTCTTCCAAGATGATAGATGGATATCCCACGAGCTCATAATTTATTCCCCTCACTTTTGATTGAGTAGAAGAACAATTCTGTTGCTAATTTCTCATAGTTCTTCACACATACTGAGTCATCTAATATACTTTTTAAAAAGGAACATTTACCGTTTTTTATCGGCAGCACAATTTGGTTTATCATATGACGAACCTAATTAACCAATTAATCGATGAAAAAAATATTTATAAGAATGTGAAATCATCGTCGATTTATCCTTGTCATTCGCAGTCGTTTGTTGGACAGAAATTAATTTACAGAAGAGAAATTCGTCATATGTTACTCCCACATACCGCTTTACTGCGAATTTCAATTATTGAGAAAAGCTGGACAAATACTGTGGAATCGCTTCCACGGAGCGTGACCACTAATGGATGATGGAATTATGCAACACTTCTAAATTGTCCTACAACTCTCAGATGACCTTGCTTTGCATGGGAGCATCCGTTGCAAATACTGTTTTAGATATTTCTCTATTTTTAATCTTTTCATTACTTTTAATGTGGAATTAAAGAGAGAATTCCGCAAAAGCGTTGGTCACATATTAATCGAGATGTACACACGTAAATAATCAGTAGAAATTCTAGAAAATCATGGAGAACTGTCACAAAAATTATTTGTGAAAAATTACTGTCATGTAAAATTCTCCAGTCGATTTCGCAATTCGTGAGCGAATTTTTACTGAATATTTTTCACCGTCTGGGAAAATATATGAGGAAAAAAAGTTCCTTCTGTTAACTGATTAAGGCTCCTTGCAATTTTTCACCTTCATCAGCGAATTGCCCTGACTTCACAATTACTTTGGTGTCCTTTATTCCGCGATAGTGTCTGATACTTTTTACACGATTATGCGAATCGCCTGAAAGATAATAAATATGAAGTACCCATATGTACGCTATTCTCGAAGAGATACAAGGCTACCGCGTAAATGTGTCACTGTCAATTCAACAGTTGATGGGTGTTGATCAGTATGTTTGTCAGTCGTCCGAAACTCGTGTCAATTTATTCTCTGATGCATTGCCTCCAATAATAGAAAGCCAGGAGTATTGTTGATCTAATAAAAACTACATCTGTTATCTGAGAAGGCCGTCATCCTCCATGGTTTAATGCATTTCAAGCAGAATCCGGAATCTTGTCGTGGAATCAACTGTTTTTCTCCCGGAAATCGCAGGCTTATCTGAAGAAAGACTGCGGCGTAGTAGACAACTAGAAGAGACTGGGGCAAAATCGAATACCGGGCTAAATGAGACCTGTTTTTTTTTCGTTTGTTAATGAGACGAATTCTTGAGTTTTTAATTAATTTATCTCACTTTGCCCCGGTCTCCCCGGTGAACAGACAATTAAAAAAATTACTCGGTACATTATATTTTCACCATTGAGAAAAGCAAATTACAAACATCTTTGGAGAGTGCCAATGCTAATTCACGTTTCACAAGCGTGTTTAACATTCTGACGCGATTCGTACGTGTTTTTTCGAGTCTCACTGATTACTTCCTACTTTTCATTTTTTTCAAATTCACTGACTCGTGAATAAAATGTTATCCACTAATTCAATTTCTCGTCTGAAAAAAATATTAAAAATCTCTAATAATAGCAGACCCCCGAACTATTAAATTGTGATGATCATAAATAATGTCAGTATTTTAATAAAAT
This sequence comes from Diachasmimorpha longicaudata, assembly GCF_034640455.1. Lineage (NCBI taxonomy): Eukaryota > Metazoa > Arthropoda > Insecta > Hymenoptera > Braconidae > Diachasmimorpha > Diachasmimorpha longicaudata. The sequence goes on from NC_087235.1 coordinate 4,453,760, forward strand.
CGCTTCCCCATACTTTCTCTGAAATTTTGCTGTCTCATGTAGAAGGATAAACATCAAAAAATGCAATACATTATTCTTAATAAATCTAGAATTATCGTCCAGTGAATGCTAAATCTCGTCTGGCATAATAAATTCCATTTTGCCAGTGAAAACAATTTTTTAACCAGGAATGAATTTTACAGTTAACGTTCTACAGTAAAAATGCCATTACGAAAGCGGTAAAGATTTCATTTCTTTTCGGGCGTAATGAAAATTCTTATCCAATCGTTTCAGCGAAAATGTTACGTAGGTCGATAGACCTTGAATTGGCAAACCGATATTACAGCGAGAATTGGAGATGAATCAGAGAAGAGAAACATCAATCACGATATACTTTCTAAAATTTTACCCAGCAATTTGATTTTTTTTCTGTCACAGGTGGCGAGGATCGGTATACAAGCTCATATGGAGAGAATTACTAGCTTACCTCTTCGTATATTATATGATAAATATAACTTATAGATATGCACTTAACGATCAGCAACAGAGGTCAGTACTTCCAAAAACATTTTAATTCACATTACTTGACGAATGTGTCCTTGAATGCCTCGTAAATATTTATTATTCATTGCAGGATATTTGAAAAAATACGTTTTTATTTTGGAAATTCGAGTGAGTCGATACCGATGTCATTCGTTCTGGGATTTTACGTAAGTCTGGTCGTAAAAAGATGGTGGGAACAGTATAAACTACTTCCTTGGCCCGACAACTTGGCCCTATTTATCAGCGCAGCGATACCAGGAATTGTAAGTCATTATTGATTCAGATTATTTTCCAGCATCTCTCCAGTTGTATATGACGAATAAAATCCTACCACATATCCATTAAAAAATCTATTTATACCTCAATTTGTCGCGTCAACGTTATGCTGAGGACGAATTATACAAATGAGTTTCCATGACACCTTTCGATGTCGTTAACCGCGCGTAAGTGGGTAACAATCGTTTTATCGTAGGCATATACCGAACCCGATAATAATCAGCTGAAAAAAGACAGCTCGTGTCCCCCGAAATTTTATTTCTATATTCACTGAGAAGATTCACCAGGAAAATATTCCGAAGTACGAGGAGTATTGATACAACTCCATCGAAGAAATGATTCTAACCATTCAGTCAGTCTACGAAATTACGGAATAATTCAGGTGCTCCACAATGAGGAATTGTAAAATGATCACGTACACGGTCTCGATGACATAAAATGTTACCGAAAATTTCCCAACAATCGTACATCCGAAATTAAAATTCGTGGACACTCAACAATTTTTATGTCACTTCTTTCGAACAAAAAAATTACGAGACGACTTGTACTCACAATTGTAGTACCGTTTTGACATAATCCAAATGAAATTTTTTTCCTGCTGGAAAAAATTACGAATAGTCTAGCGAAAATAACAGACATGAACTTGATGTTTTGCAATGCTGGTATCAATAACAAAAGTTTATTATTGAATATTGTGGAGTTTGGACCTGAATATTTATCGATCGATGCACAAAATACGTCGGCATTGCCTCAAGGTACATTATCACAATTTATATTGATTGACAATTCAGCTCATTCCCATGTGTGCAAGGCAAATACACGAAGGCCTATGAGTATTATTATTCCATAGATACAGACGCAGTTCATACAATTGCAAAATACCAGTTTCAGTATAATGAGATGAGTGGAACCGCAGGAGTGGGGGAATTGAAACAATAATAATTAAATAAAGCCAGTGGAATTCTAGGCGCGATTTGACGATTTAAATTCTTGAAGCAGAGAAAGTGTTTGGGGGATACAATACGCGAAAGGAATTTAATGAAAACCAGTTCACTCCTGAATTTAACATGAATTATTTTAGAAATTAAGTCGGCAGGAGTTAATGTTGTCGATTGTTTCAGGATGAACGAGGACGATTGATGAGACGCAATATCGTCAGGTACGCTGTATTAGCGTATGTAATTACATTGCAAAGAATTTCGTTGAGGGTGAAAAGGCGTTTTCCAACGCTTCAGCATATCGTAGATGTAGGTCAGTAATTTTTTTCTGTACAATAAAAAAAATATGTTTTCCATCAATTGAATGGAGTAATGAAGAGGTGAAGAAGTGCAATAATCTTCTGATGGGAAAGGCAATACTATTGTCATCAATGAATTGCCCTAAAAAATCAACCCATGAATAAAATTCAATTTTCAATTGTTGATTGTTCCCAGGGTTAATGATGGAATCGGAGAAGAAAATTTTTGAAATGATGAATAAGAAAGCAGCAATGTCGAAGTACTGGATGCCACTGGTGTGGGCAACGAATATAATTAATCGAGCAAGAAAGGAAAAGCTCATTGAAAGTGATCATGTAGTTCAAACACTTTTGGTGGAGTTGAGCGACATTAGAAAGCGATTAGGTGCTTTAATTGGATATGATACGGTGTGTGTTCCACTCGTTTATACGCAGGTGAGTAAGACCAGTTGGACAATGCAAAGAATATTAATTAAATAATACTAGAATGCCTGTATATTTTTCCGGATCCTATAAAATACTTTTGATTTTTAATACTTAATTTTATATTTTAAAAAATCAGATAAATTGCTTCGATGGAGCTACAATTTATGTTGTTGATTTTTTTTAAAATAGCATTCATTAATTCTTATATTTCTATCTTTACAGGTAGTCACCTTATCCCTGTACGCGTATTTCTTTTCAGCTTTATTGGGTCGCCAGTTTGTGGAACGTTCGCCCAACGGGGCTGGTTCCCCTGGAAAATATGAAGACCCAGACATGTATTTTCCGGTCTTCACGACTCTTCAGGTAATTGAACTAAGAATTATCTAGATCATTCAACACTAATTATTTATCCGAGAGGACATCTACTCTGTAAACGTGTCTGACCATAAAAATATTTCCCAACGCAGTTTTGTTTTTACGTCGGTTGGTTGAAAGTCGCCGAGGTCTTGATAAATCCCTTCGGCGAAGACGACGACGATATCGAATTGAACTGGCTAATCGATCGACACATAAAGGTAAAAACGATTGATGAGACTTGTCTCTCACCGAAAAGACTCAAGAGGAAGCGAAATGTAAATTAAATTGAATTTTTTTTTTTTGGGGGTCTACCTCTAGGCTGCCTATATGATAGTCGATGAAATGCACGAGGAGCATCCCGAATTGCTGAAGGATCAATACTGGGATGAGGTGGTGCCGAAGGATTTGCCGTATACAGTAGCTAGTGAGCAGTACCGTCGAGAAGAGCCAAAAGGTTCAGCTGAGCACTACAAAGTCAAGGAGAGCGACGCTCTCTACGCCAATGTCATGCTAGGAACTCAAATACACAGTGGGAATCAGCATAGAAAGCTCCACCAGGACGACATGTATGCAGACTACGAGAGTGTGGATACACCATTAGTCGAGAGACGAAAGAATTGGCTTCAGCGCCAAATAACCCGAATGGGCTCTGTCAGGAGCTCCTCAACGACCTACAGTAGCAGTGGATTTTTCTCACGAAATCGTCACAACAGTGTCTACAGTAGTCCAGAGAGTGGAGGACTACCCCAGACGAATCCCCATCCCAACGTCAAGATGTCTCTCTACGATCGTCTCGTAGGAAGAAAGAGCATCCGTAGTCAGCGTTTGGGGCGTCAAGGTACAATGACAAAATTACACTCAGTTCCCATATCATTAAAAAATCGTCCGAGAATACCAACACCAGATGTTACGAAAGAAGTTGTCGATCGTGAGCAAAGACTTGCCTTATCAGTGAGCAATGCTGCAGCTATTGGTGCAGGTGTAGTGGGAGTTATACCCACAGCTAATGGCTCTTACGCAGCAGATTTGCCAGTGGTGCAAGTTGTTTTATCACCGATTCAAGAAACCGAATCTACTCCATCGGCCATCAGAGGAGGAACAGCTGCACTTGCCCAAGCTGTTCTTCCTCCAACACTGACAAGTGCAGGTCTTGTAGCACCAGTTACTCTCACTCCAGTGACAATGAGCCAACTCACTGAATTGGGCCTTGTCACCACAACTTCGGCTCCAATGCCACAATCCAATGGAAATTGCCACATCACCGAGGTGAATAGCAGCGAGGAAGAAGCATCTACTGCTAGTGAGCATAGTCATTCCAGGAATGAAAGTTTAAAGACAGATCACGAGGAAGGACAACGCCAGAATTCACTTGGCAGTCAGGCTCATTCACCGACTACGGAAAATCCTCCCGGATATGCTGTATTGACGACCGACGTTGTAACAAATCAACACAATGATGTTAAGGGCAGACGATCGAGCTCTTTACCTGGTAGCACTCCCACAATGCCACTCAGGGAGGACAGGAGCTACTCATTGCCTCATGAGACTCAAACTATTTCCGCTACAAACAGACATATTAATTCATTGGTGACAGCAGCACCAGGAGTTGTCAATCTTCAAGGAAGACAAAGGACAAGCAGTGTCGGGGGCGATCTGCCTCGACCAAGACTCCAGGAATCTCAACGGAGAATTAGTACGCCTGCTAGTACAAATTCGTCAATGTTAACAGGAAGCACATCGACTGGACCGTCGAGTGGAGTTAAACGAGGGGAAGTCTACGTCTGACACGATTTTTAAGGTTTTCATCCTGTGAATACTGTCATTCCATTAATTTTTTTTTTAATAATAATTGATCATTGTTTCGATCAATTTGGCCTAGAGGCTGAAGCCTCTAGGAGAAATTGGGTCTTGAAACTGCTGAGAATACTAATAACGGTTAGCAATGATGAAGATATCGTTCACGGCCGTTTTTTCACTTCGTTAATTTGGGCATTAGTGTTCGCGGCTGTATGTATTGTAAGGGAAAAATAGAGCGACTCAGAAGAACACTATTGTTTGATGAAGTGGAATACTAGAGCGGGAGACTCAAGTTTACGATTAAATTAATCTATTAAGGACTCGACCTTAGAGATATTTTTCATGGTGACTAACGTTAACTAGTATTTCATTTATGTAAATATTGTTTTGTTGATATTCTCTCCTCTAGGTACCCTCAAAAATCTGTCTCTTCCACAGCGCCAATGTAGTGAAATTAAGGAAGATTAATAACTACTCATTAGGCAGTAATGGAAAATCAAAAATTCAATTTGTGATATGACTGATTGTTGAGGATTTTCTCAATGTAAATTTTATATATTCTATCGTACGACTAAGATCTGATCGCCGGCTAAATTGATTATTTTTTCTATAATTAATTTTCATATATATAAACTATATATACAATGATGCTGACAATAGCAATGCGTCGTAAAAAAATGACGCATTTGTTAATTTTTTTTTGTCTCAGGACAAATTGTTTTTTAACAAAAAAATGGGTGCTTTGTACTTCCAGAAGTAAATGGCCAATGTGACTACTGAATCGATAGCCTATTTTTACATGTTATCATTGTATTTATTACAATTAGAGAACGAATATTATTAATATGTAGCTGAAAATAATGGAACGGATCTACTTCTTATACATATGATGATGATTGTATTGGGATGAGTAAGCTTTTTACATTATCAATGTTCCTGGACCATTGCTCAATAATGCCTCAATTGAAGAGGTCGAGTTTGTTAGGATAATTTGTGATGGGGGCTTGGTGCAATTATTCTGTTACATAAAAAAAATCTTCCCTCTCAAGAAACGTCTTCACGATCAATCACGATCAATCGAAGTGTTCGTATTTTGATTTGATTATCTATGAAAGTTCAGTATTTGTGTATAATAGCCAATAAAATGAGTTGTTTTGAAATAAACAAGTATTTTCTCGGTCTCCATTTGCTCGCATGAATTGTTAATTATGTAAAATCAAAAAAAGACATTGTATTTTCTTATTCGATAATACAAAATGGCTGTGACTCTGCTCATATAATTATTAATTGATAGAATTTATTTTTATTTATTTTTTCGAAACATTGTTTTGCCGGCTTCGGACGTTTCATTTTTTTAAATTTGCATTTTCTGTTATTCAATATGTTCAGCTAGTTTCCTGATTTAATTGCCCTTCTCACCGCTGTGAAACTAGATTTGACGTATCATTGCATGGATTCAAGAAAGTACATTAATTATTTCATTTGGTTACGTGCTATATGAAATTACTGTAGGAAAAAAAAGCCGACGGTTCGCCCATTGGTTTCGCTCTTTGTGTGTGAGAGATTCTCATATTTAAGCGAGAAAGAGTTGAATAAATAAACGAGCAAAAGAACTGATGGAGCGAGCTTCGGAAACCGGACTTTTCCTTGTGTGGACCTGTGTGTGCGAATAATGACAACTGGAACCTCCAGAAGTCGTGGCCCACGAATGAGAATCAACTTCCTTGTTTCTGAGCAAAAATTCAGTTGAGTTCATTGACACGACGGAATAATCACCCTGTCTTATCCTGGTGAAATTGATTTTTTTCGTTTCGAATGGAGGCCTTATAATCGTTTAAATTTAACTTTCGGTTTTTTATGTTATCTCCATCCATTATCGTCTCAAAAGTCCGTGAACGCAATTTTCGCAAATGTAGCCGTATCGGCACATTAAAACTTAATTCATTCATCGACTTTTTAAGTATCGATGTTTTTTTTTCAAATTATTTGTCTTGCGGTAGCTTCAAAAAAATTATGAAAGGGCATCCTGCTGTACAGGAGAAAGAAATGATCATGATTCTTATTATTTTATTATAATGATTCTTGACTTAAAAAGCTACGACTCTTCACTTGAAGAAATAGATTAAAAAATTGAAATTAAACGTGGGAGAGAGATAGGGTCAAACGAGGGCTCTTAAACGTCACGACTATCATTAATTTGAACGAGAAAAATTATTTAAAAATCAACAGACGTCAGTTGCACTCTAGTCTGAAGTGCTCTCGTCACAAAAAACTACGTTTTTTTTTTCATCTAGCTCCGTTAAATAAATTTACCAAAATTATCGACTTTGTACAGGATGAATTTATATTGAAGAAAAGAGGGAACTCGACGTCCTTGGTTCTACGGCAGATGGTCAGCAAGAGACGGAGGTGTACGAGGTGTACGTCTCAAATACTATATACACTGGGTATGTAGACATATGTACCCTGTCTACATCTTATTTGCGCCTGTTTTCCATTTTTTTTATTTCACGCTCAAAATATCAAGAGCCGGAACCCAAGACGCTTCGGCTGGCATATGCTCTTTAATTTACCCGCGCAATGTGACGAAAAAATGGCGCAATAATTCTTACACCATCACGAGTAATTAGGGTTTATGATGGATTTTTTTTTACTAAAAATCCCAGCGATCGATTGAAAATGTGCACGTGGGGGAAATGATAACTGAGATAGACCATAATTACCCAGCATTGAACTCACTGCGACACCAACCTCCCCCGGCGTTCACGTCATCCTAAAATATACACAGATGAATATCAAGTGCAATCAATTTGTTATACCTGCATGTACACGACCGGAGCACCCACGATCGCGATATAATTTAGTAGCCCATGCAAGGAGAGAAATATTCTCTAAACATGAGGAATTTTTTCTTTGACTTCAACAATACACTGACCAGAATTTTGTTTTATTCATTAATTTCCGGGGGAAAATGAGACGAAACTTAGTCGTCTGATTGTTCAACGAAATTTTGAATTATTGAATTTTCATTGCCCAGATGTTCTTAACTGCTAGTGTAATTGCAAAACAATAAAAAATCATCTGAAGGAATGGCGGAAAAACGATCTACAATTTTTTCCCCCTCCTCTATTTACAATGAAGACATAATCGTTTTACTGAAGTGAAATTATTATATTTTCAGCAGTGCTTTTCTTATTTGCTTATTTCGTTCCTACCGTAACATTAGAGCCGGCATGTGCGAGTAGAGGATTGAAGCCGGTATAGCGGTCGTTTGCCTTGGGTTGCCTTCAAAGCGTCATCGGTAGTGGTGGAGAACGCTCGATCCCGATTCTGAGTCCGTCCGGTTTCCGCCGCGCGCATTCCATCCGCCATCGCAACTCTTCTGTCTTTCTTTTCCTCTACGAAAACGATGTGATGTTGTGCTTTGTACTGTGCTCTACCTCCCTGTGTGTATGCAACGTGAACTCGTCACACACGTACCCCACTCTCAAACAAATACCGAGATTTAACGATTATACTCGAAACCGACTCGAATCACCCCGACATTTTCCCCGAGAATGCACTCGGTTATCTTCGGCACCAGTCGTACATGGACATTCGCCTAGAGTGGTTACTCAGCTTACCGCGTAAGACGCGTGTTGGAACTGGAATTAGTGATTCTGCGACCCTGGAATTTAACTCCCTCAACAAAATCATCCAGTTTAAAAATTCTCCGGAATGTCGGATGCCAGTCGTTGCACCATGAATATCAGTGACATAACCTCAATCATCGATAAATCACCTGCATAATTTCCAGTGATCATCAATGTGAAAACAAGTGTCTCACCGCATCACGATGAAGTTCATGAGTTTAATTGTTTTGCTATGATGCCCCATACTGAATCTCCGATCTTTGGAAATTAATTAATAAACAATAGGGACCACCTGGAGCCCCCACTTTCACAGGTATCGTATGCACCTTCAATTATAATTTTCATTTCTTCAGAATAGGAGCTCCTCCGAGCTTTAGCATTCGTTATAACATTGGGGAGAACCTGCAGAAGAGGAAGATGAGAATTAGTCTTTGAAAAATGAAATTTAAAGATAAAGTGTTGGCTTTCTTGAACTACTGTTGCATAGGTGGATTAATGTAGAGCGTTAGTGAGCCCTCGGTATTTATATTTTTGATTTTGCAAACGTGAATCAATGTACATTGAGTAGGGGGCGGTTGAGAAGTGGAGGTACTTTGCGACTTGCCTTCATTGTCTCTCCGTCGACCTCGGCGTTACTTTCTACTAAAGCAGCACTCCCATGCTCCCCATGATAACTTTTTCTCCTTTTCTCTCTCCCTCTTCTTCTCCTTATTCATTCTCCATTTTCCTTGTGTGCATTTTACCCTTTTTTGTACCTTATTATTGATAAAATTAAAAAATTAATGGGTTTGCATGGGCACCATGAATCAATCGAATCATTGAAGTTTCAAGAAGAGCCCTTTTTGGGAGAAATTCTATTCCCTCAATTAATTAACTAAATGGCTGTCATTGTTCGAGACTTGCGAGAGTCATTGCTGGGAGATCTATTGGTTTATTGACCTTGTGAGGGTGCGACAAAAGGGCTTTAATTAATCAAGCAACTGAGAGACTACAATGCATATCTCAAAGGTCTTCAAGGTCTGAGTTAGGCTGACTTGGAGGGGAACAAATGCATATCGAAAGTTGTACAACTGGTTTTCCATCTTTTGACTTTGTATTTAGAGACTTGAGCACATTAGGGGGATCTATCAACAAACATTTCTGCGCCATTGACCGAACAAAGCTCGCGTCTCGTAACAAATTTACCGAGAAAATTGAGCTAAGAAATGTATTTTTTTCGAGGAGAAAATATTTTCTTTTTACGGTTCGTTCTATTGAAAAGAGTCAAAATGTATGATCATCCAACTGGGATTCGTTGTACTATGACATCAGGCTTCTTGTACCTTCCTAGGCATCTGGGGTCTCACGTCAGTTAAATGTTTACTAAATAATATGAACAGCTGATAAAGTCCAGGGAGAAAGATACAAAAAAGGCTATACTCTTTGTCACTAAGATATTCTTTATTCAGTTCGGCAACTGCTCTCGAAGCGAGAGCACATTTTATTAAAGTAAGGAAAATTATCCAGTTAGAATCGCCTTTTGTTTATTCACCTTTCTTGCAACAAACCAATCGATTCAATTTCCCGGCAATTTTCATCGGACTCGAATTATTGTACTTTCAAAATAAATTCTTGAAAGTTCAACAATTTTTATGAAGCTGGTGAGTTTCTTCTAATTTTGTTTCGTGAAATTCCTCAATAGAGAAAATTGTGGATAGGAAAATATCCATAAATATATCTCTAGTAAAATCTTTCAAAATTCTAACCAATTTCAAATCTACTTATACTTTTAACGAACTGTTCACTCCCATTCGCATCTGTTCCCATCGAGATCTTTGAACCGGAAGAACGGAAACCCAGGGAAAGTCAATGAAACGTAGTAATTTTGATTTTTTTGTCGGGTAATCTCTATTCAATTTTTCTCTCCGTGGGAAATACTATTCACGTCCCTATATCGTTCAGAAATTATTTATGAATATAATTCCTGACTAAGCGCGATATTTGGTGACATCGTTCAAACGAATGAGTGAGCTGAACTTTATGAATGAGAAATATGAGGTCCTGTCTGATTACCAAGAATAGAGCGAGCAGTAATCTATGCCCATTGGCAGAAATAAATACCTCACTTATTTGCGAAAAAAAAAATATCTAATGGGCATCATCATCTAATGGATATTACCATCACAATTTTTTTTTCTTTAAGGCTCGTGAATTTGAATATAGCATAGTTTTCAACACAAAGAAGGAGTTACAAAAGCAAGACGCCAGGGCAAGGCTCGCTGTCAAGGGCGCCAACTCGGTCTACCATGCATGCCTCCACATCGTGTTCATTCGGTTCGTATACTATACCTACCCTCTGCCATAAGTAAGCTATTTTATTCCCCGAAGAAGGTACTCTGTATTATGTATTATCTCTATTTATTCTCTTCAATGATACGAACATACACAACATGTACCTGATTATTGACTGACAGACGTATGACTAAATAATTTTTTTCTGATTTATTCGGTTATGAAAAAATCCTAGAAATTCTAAAAATCTATTTGTGAAAAAAATCATGAGGACAAATAGCAATTAAATGCTCTCAGTTAAAAGTTTCTAAAGTTTTCCGATCGCAGATTATCTCACCGTTGATAGTCAATCGGTTTTTTGTGCCGTCTAAATTAATATATTCTAGATACACCAAATAATCGCGCGAAGAACAAAGTGAATGCCTTGTGCTGTTGTTCACTACAAAAGCCGACTCCGGACCTGAGGCTGAGGTGGCGAAAATACTTTTGCATCTGAGAGTAGTAAAAAAAAAAATTGCATTCTCACTCTTACACGGATTTGGTTATTTTTTTATTGCGTTAACGATCACTGACAATCGCCTGACCGCTGTGTCCACCCACTTTGAACAACTCGGAATGGAGCAATTCTATATTTGACCGGGACAACCTGGAAATTTACGGGCGAACGACGACAGTTTCCCATGGGCTCAACCTCTATCCTAATGTATCCATATATGTGGATCATGCGGACTTTACAGGTAGACGTCGTGTCGGTGTCTTCGCCAGCAACTCTTCAACTACTTCAGAAACCGTTACCTAACCTCATCCGATATATTCACTACTGTCGTCCTTTCTCCCCCTTTCCTTGTTCCACGCAACGTGTAGATGGTAACCAACATCCATCTGAGTTCGTACAGTCTCACCAGTAATTTAATCACACTGTTTACTCTTCCATTTGTTAGGAATTTTTGGGGAATTTCTGTGTTTGAGGGGAAGCTCTTAAATGCTTAAAGTTGATTTTACAAATTTTTCAGGCAGTTTAAATTCCAAATTTTAGAAATGAAAAATTCACGCCAGATAATATTGTTCATCTTATCCACACTATTAATTATCCAACTTTATTGTCATTGTACTATTTATTCGCATTGATAAAATTTATTACAAAAAAAAATTAATATAACGTTCTCTGGGAAATGCGAATTCATCGGTATCTCTATGATCCCAAGAATTAGTCTGTGTTGAATAAACAGTCGATCATTATTCCAAACTACCAGATAAGTTCTTCGATAATTAGTCGACTGGAGCGAGTAGTTGATCATTATACTCCAGATAACGAGGCACACGGGGAGGAAGCGATATCAAATAATTTATTTCATACAGTTCGTTTTATCATTCCAGCGATATTTCAGATGGCGGAACTACGTCCAACGCGATGACGGATCTTCAACCGTCTCTATCTGGATATCGCGGCCAGGATGAGGCTTCGATTCCTTCCAATAGTGATGAGAATATCTACAGGTATAATTACGGGAGATTCGACTCTAATTAATAGCGTTTTTACTCTCAACGATCAAAATTTTCTGCACTTCAGATACAACGAGAGCGTTGGTTTCGACAGTTTTACCCTTTTGCATGATGGGCGAGAAAATGAATCGCCACCACCTACACCTCCAGTTCGGGACGCATCCAGCCTCAAGAGTGTCTGCTATGGCCCAGGCCATGAGAAATATCCATCCTGGCCGAGTACTCGAGAGAGTGAAGAGAAAAATGCCTCTTGCAATGTAACACTGGGCTCGCACAGATCTAAATCATGGACTGATCACACCAATTATCCAAAAGAAAAATTAATTCAGTACACGAGACCGATGACTAAGCGTTCAACCCCGACATTTACTCATCAATTGAAGACTGTGATGGAGAAGTGTGAAAAAATTCCAGCGGAATCGTTTGAATCGCGCAAAAGTTGTGCCAACAATCAGCAACGAGACCTGAGACTTTGGCCGCGCGTTGATCGAGAAGGAAAATCATATGGCGATTCTGAATATGTTGTACCCTCACCGCCAGAGCGGGAACAACATCAACCATTGCAGACACTTAATCATGCTGATTTCGAGGCGTACATTCGGAATTATCCAGACTCACAAGTATGGTACAACCTTCTTCAAATAATGTTTTTTATTATATCATCAACTAGTGATTAATTAATTAGCATAAATCATTTTTAATTTTTTTTTGTCCAGGTTGATTGTTACAGTGGACCAACACTGACCCAAGAGGGCCTGGAAGATTATACGAGAGTTGAGCACGGCCAACAGGCTAGCTACGCACAATCTGAAGGCTACCACAGCTACGTATCGAGCCTCGATTCCACAACGAATACACCATTTCTAGATCGGTAAAGCATTGAGATAGAATTAAAAAAATTATTTTATTCCCCTATAAATTTCCTCCCCCTGTTCTTAATTTTTTTTATCCCCTAATCAAGATTGCGGAGAGACAGTGAAGCAGTTGCTCACAGATCTACCTTATCTACATGGGAGGACATATCCCACGAAGGTAGAGACAGTGTTGTGACAACATCAAGTGGAGGTAGTGCATCAAGCAGTGAGACATTAAAGTGGCATGGATCATTGTCAGATGTTAGTATATCTTCGGGACTTCAGGCACGTCGTTTGACCTCGGAAAAATGGAAACACGCGTCGATTTCTGACGTAAGCAGTGTCGAGGAAAGTATTCAAAAATTAACACTTTCCAATGACTGCAAATGCCAGTCAACCAAGACCAATTCCAACGTGAAAATACCTAAAGTCATCGAAAATCCAGAATGCTTGTCCGGAATTATAAATCAATGTACCTTTGTCAATACTGGCATATGTCAAATGACCCTGGCGTCTAAGGACGATTACATTGGAGATAGATATTTTCCCAAAACTGATGCTAATTCTCTGCACTCATGTGCATCAAAATCCATCAATGAACCCAAAGAAGAGTGGGATTTAAACGACGATGGTGTCCCTGACGTTGATCCCCCTAATATCACCGTGAACGGCACCAGCAAACAGCTCATTGCCCATAGTTCAAGAGTTCAAACGCCCCAGAGACATCATTCTGAGAGTATTTTGTATCTCGACAAGAAGAGAAATCAACGAAAATTCCATCCAGCATCATCTCCCTTGGCAGTCCATAATAATCAGAGCCTGAGGCTCTCTCCATCCTCTCAACAACCTCATCTATCAGTCTCTGATCGAGTTGATGAATTGGAGAAGCAGCAGCAAATAAGATACACTTACTTGGACCCAGATAAACGTCATCGAGTATCAGATCCAACTCTCAAGGCGATCCAGAAGAAAGCTCTGCTATCTTTCTACGAGAGGCATCATCAATCTTCCTGGAGATCGGAACCTCAGTTGATACCAGGTGGTCATGTACCTCACAACTCATCACTCCAGCCATCACTAAGATCAAAAATGAATTCTCCTAGACGAGCGAGCTCCGCTTCTGACTATGCCAACAGTAATTGGCGCAATAATAACAATAATAATAATCAGCAGCATCAACACCAGACGAATAAGAAACCAAATTCATCAGATTCACTCGATCCAAAACACAAGCACAGCAACAGCTGTGGAAGTCTCTCAAGTGCTTTAATGGGACCCATGATAATTGGGACAGCTATTTCAATCGATGACTGGGTACCAGAGAGACCACCTAAAAAACCACATCTAAGATCACTTTACACCGATCGAATACCAAGTCCAGATCTACCCCCACCCTCGCCACCACCTGTTACTGAAAATGAAGTTTACAATTGTGACGATCCTCTACCACCTCCACCCGCAGAGCTTCACAATGGTATTGGAGAATTATGTAAAACTAATGTTTACTGTTCAGATAATTTTCATGTGAATGGAAACAATAATTCTATACGGCGATTGAAACATGAAAAAAAATTAACGATCAATAGCAGTAACGATGAGTTCAGCCAGTTATCGATGAGGCAAACCGAAAAAGGATGTTTTACGAGTAACCATTCAACAGGTGGAAGATCAAGTTTTCGATATCCATCGTCGAAGTATCTGGGGGAAATAAATAATGGGAAATTGCCGAAAATTTCTGGTGTATCTCAGGATTATGGGACTCCTGGGAGAAATTATGAACTTGGGAGTGAAGAATCGATAAAATCGTGGGGAGCAATGCAAGTCTCCACTGGGCGGCTTCATCGGGACACGGGGAGCCTCACGTTCGGCCAAAAACCTCAGCCCCAAGTTTCCAGGAACCATTCGATCTCCAGCAAGCAAGCGCCTAAAGTCAACCACTCAGTGTTGTCGGATTCGGGGAAGAGTTATCAGTACTCTGATTCTAACTCTACACATAAGTTCATTGAGAGTAACTCAAAGTCCTTGGAAGAGAAAAGTTCGAAAAAATATGACGAATTGTCCCAGTATTTTCCGTATTATCAACAACCACCTAATTATCCCTCACTAGATAGCACTGATGCACAGAGAAATCCACAAGTATCGCATGCACATTTGAGTTCGTTATCACCTCCACCGTTGGCTCCACGGCAAAATATGCCTGGGGTTAAGTCACTGCCTCCACCGCCCCGTCCAGCACCACCCGTGCAAATGTTTCACAGGTGAGTACTGTCGATCGAAATCGGCAATTTTTGCAAGATGCAAGCAAGCCTTTTTAATTGCAATATCTTATTTAATTTTGTTGTGCGTATTTTTTAGATTGAGTTTCGTTTTTATTTAGTGCTCACTTTACACCCATTTTTGCCGCTCATTAATTATTGAGTACCAGAATTTTTAAAGTTGTTTTATTCACTCAGTTGCGATATAAATCTCAAATGCTCAGTATGAAATTTATTAATTTCAGAAAGCCCTCAAAGACCTCATACGCAGTACACAAACATGAACGAGACTCGGCAGATAATAAAAATTATAAAAGCCCAATGGCACCAGCTGCCCATGTGCAGAAATGGCCGGCATACCAGAAGCGTGATACTGCCTATCCACGGCAAATTTCATCGAGTCATCATAACAGCGAAAAATATAATTCACCATCCTCTTACCATAGCCAGACACTTGATCGAAGAATCAACGAAAATCAAAACATCAATCACAGTGGCATGGTTACTGGAAAACTGCTGAATGGATCGTGCGGACTTTTCCCAAAACATTCAAATGCAATAGTCGACAATAACAACATTAATATGATCGTGACTAACGATTGTCCAGGTTATTCAGAGCATCCGCTTGATGACCAAACGGCTACTCTCCATAATTATAAAACTGATAGATTGATATTAAACGACGCTGAACCTTTTAATGATGGAAATAGTCAGCAGGGAGAGGGCGGAACGCATTCAGTTGTGACTACAATAGAAATTACTGGGGATAATCACCGCAGTCAGAAGGTAACCATTGAGATGACACCGAGTAACGTCCAATGCGAGGGTTTTAATCAAAATGCATATTTAAATCTCCAGCACTCGGCAGCAGGTTCTGCCGATGAAATCCATGTTGAGAATGTTGAAAATATTAGTGATGAAATTATAAATACCGTACAGTCATCATCGTTGTCTCACTCAAATGAATATGAAAAATCGCATTCTAAGAATAATGAGGATAGATCGACGACATCAACGAGCTTCTCTTGCCACAGTCCTGGGGAAATTATCGATTACGATAATCAATGCGACAGTAGTTTAAAAAATTCACCTCCAGTGAATGATGATGTTATTGAAAACATACAGCATGAGAACTCACTCAGTGATGGCTCTAGTCAAAAAGAAAATTTATGGACAAAGTCTGATGCTTGTCAGGCTGAAAGTCTCTCTACAAATTCATTGAGAAAAAACCCACCGTCTGAATGTAGGTCTCCATTATTATCAACGAAATTGAAGATGTCTGAACGTTCGTATTCGCCAGTATCATCATCGTGCTCTCCGATTGACAGTAGATTATCACCATGTGTGTCACCTCAGCCTGGAATTGAGGAGTTGAGGCTTCTTCAGAGGACCGAAGTAGTTCTCAGAATTAATGCCACACTCGATGCAGCTTCTCAAACTGAGGTGATTAATGTTCATCGAGTTGAGCCGGTAGATGTGATTAGTGAGAGAATTATTCCAGAGACGAGAAAAAAATTACCAGAGGAAATTGAGTGCGAAGAGTTGAGTAAAAATCTTGCCGATCAACTGGGACCTCATGATAAGTTGGTTCCGATTTTAGTGCCAATACCGGATCACAAAAAATCTTCGGATTATGTTTCCGATATTTTTCGGATACAAACAATTCCACCTCCTCGTTTTAAATCATCAGAATCGCATTTGCTGGAAAATGACGGGGGAGTCGGAGAAGAACACCTGAACAGCAGAGGTTCGATAAATAAAACAACTACTCCACTGTCTCCAACATCGGAATATTTTACGATTTCTGAATGCAAAGCTAGATTTCTTGCTAGATATTCACACCAAATTATGGATGAAGAAACTGCGAGGATAGATGAACTATCGTCAAGCAGTTCTGCCATCAATAGCTTCGATCTCAGGCAGAAAAAGGTAATGCTGGCATTGATTTAAATTAATTGTCATTTCCTCTTTGTTTTACTCTTCGTGAATTAATGAATATAAATTTTCCTTTTAAGGAGGAACTTGTACTCAGGTTAGATCGCAAAGTTGTCGTATTGCGGGCCGAACAGGAAGCTCTGCGCGAAGAGGACGAGACGAATGAAGCACTTGGGGCAAAAGTTGCAACGAGAGTTTCTGCCTTAGCTAGACCGGCGGAAGTGTCGAAATTCCGATTACATATTGAAGAAATAGGGAAGATTACGAGTTTACTGCTGGGCTTGAGTGGTAGATTGGCGAGGGTGGAAAATGCATTGCATGGAATGGCCATTGAGCACCCTGAAAAGAAAATTTTGGAAAGCAAACGAGACAAATTGCTTGAACAACTTGAAGAAGCCAAAACTCTAAAAGTAAACATTGACAAACGCAGTTCGAACGTCTCCGCAATTTTATCAAAATACTTGAATGACGAGGAGTTCGCTGACTATCAACATTTTATCAATATGAAGACTAAACTGATAGTGGATAGTCGAGAACTTCAAGATAAAGTTAAGTTAGGTGAAGAACAACTGTCAGCGCTCAAAGATGCAATTTGATAGTGTCACCAGACGTGCAATGAGGCTAATTAAATCGAACGAGTGCTGTGATTATAATGAAAAACTTATGACAATTTACATTATTCCTGCAATAATGACTCAGTATAATGTAACCCGGGTGTTAATGAGAGTATCATATATTTTGCTATTGATTTTTTATTTTTCAATTTTATTAATCATTGACTATGGAGTAATCAGTGTCCACGAAACTCTACAAATTCTCAAGTACCTAGTCCTTGTTAAGTGTCCGTTATTCCAACAATGATCCTGACTTTTCATCCTTCATTAAAATTTTATCAAGCAACTGCTAAGCTTCCTCGTTGTAATGAAAATAATTTCAATGAATATGTATGCTAATTTATTTCTATGATGGATGGATTATCCAAATTCTAATTTATTGAATTGGAAATTTGTAAATTGTTGCTCCATTGCTTCGAGACAGTCAATTTACAGTTATTTTGACTCACGAGAATTATGCCTAGTGCAATATTGTGCAATATCGTAAAATTCTGATGGAGCAATAATGTAATTGATGATTTGATTAATCAAAGCCTCAATTTTTGTGATTATTGGGGGTTTGTGGTGGTGTAGAAGAGCGCTGTATTTTTTATAAGTCATCGGGTTTCAAGTTTTAGTTTTTCTTTTATCCATTGCTTTTAACTCTTCGTGATATTTTCAAGAACCAATATTTTTCAATTCTGTAGATGTGAATTTATTCGCCAAACTGATTGGTTTCGTTCTGAAAGTCATCTTATATTCCAGTGGAATTTCACTGAACGCTTGTGATCATAATTATTTTTATTACTATTATTATTGTTAAGATACGGCAAATAATGATTATAGTTACTTTACAATCATTACATAATGTATAGAACTTCATGATTTCAGGAGGAAAAAGTGCGAAAAAAAAATTGAAATAAATGAAAGACTCCTCCGGGCTTTTGACGACTGCCAAGACTCAAGAGTCTCGTGATGGATAGATTTTAAAATATAAAAAATCGCTAGATTTTTTCGATCACTTGAAATTAATGGAACAAGTTTGCAGATCCTGGGAATATAATAGTCACGCTGGCTTTTTCACTTCTCTGTGGTAATATTTACAACAATATGAATTTACGCAGCATTTTGAAATAATCAAGTTGTACATAAAGACCATTACCGAAAGTTATAATATAATATAAATGCCTAGCTTGGTGCTATGAAATAATCATGATAGTATCGTTTTGTACACGATTAGAATCCATAAAGCAGTGGATCATCATGTAAATATATATATTTTTCGTATGATAGGCATTTGATCGTTGGTTATTGCAAATTACGCCGGCAAGATTTTTTATTCTGTGCATATGATGTCGAGGATTGTTTCATCCTCTAATAGACTGATCCTATAGTAGTTTAAGCCGCTGCTATTCCCGCCCTTCTTTCCTTACCTACAGTCACTTTGACCCCACCTCGGCGCCGACCACAGCAGCAGATGCTGTACCGACAGATTTTTGTAATTTATGCATTCTCTTATCTACAATTTTTTTCGTACTGGTTTTCAATAAAATAATGATTCTCATCAAAATTTCCTGATGAAATCCATGAACTATGGTCTCGAGTTATTTTAAATTTAATTGCGCAAAAATTAATTGTAATTTTACACTTTCTCCGAAAATATTGCGCGAGAAAAAATACAAGAGAGGGCAGGGTAAAACTGAAAAAGCCCTTAAGCATGAAATTCTTACCAATTATTATGAGACCCTCTTTCCGAGTCGTCCCTCGCCATTAGAATTACAAATACCTGAGCCTATATAAGTGCATCTTGAATGCGAAGCTGAAGCAGGCTGTATTAGCCGGAACCACGGCACGCGCCTTGGGCACAAAACGTCGCAGCATTCTTCGCACAAGATTTTTAATGCCACACATTTTCACAAGAAACCCTTCAGCCTTAAGGGTATCGCTCACTCTAATGTGTCCCGAGTAATATTCTCCGTGATGACTCCCACGATATTTTTCAACATTTTACGCATTTTACCTCCTAAAAATTTCAAAATAAAATTCATAATTGGAAGGCATTATAATTTTGACAGAACCCTCTTCTCTTTAAGAAAAACAATTTTTTTAATGAATTAAGTTACAAGGTGTCTCCAGCATGATTCCAGGAGTTTGATTACACATCTCTGTCCGTTCCACTGCCGCACTGTAACTGCCAAGCGGTGGTTTCCAGTTTTGGATTGTTTGAACATCAATTTACCACAATCACTTGTACATAGAAATCCTTAAAATTGAATTAGTTTGTAAATGGTTTGTTCACCGCAGATTTCCACGGTCAGAGTCGTCAGCAGTTGACCAGACTGGCCGATGGACTTTTAGCACTTGTTGAACTTAATTAATTGCAAAATTTGGTATTTATTATTTTACTGGAAAATTTTCAAACACATCGCGGTGCGAAACATGTTCACTAGGTTCACTACTCGAATGTAGACACAGGGAATGCATGTGGCTTTGTGGTGAAAATGACCGAAGAAAAATAATAACTGCAAAATTTATGGTGTATAATGCTTCTCTGTGGATACATCCCTTGTCTCCCCAGCCGCAAACCCCACATCGTAGATCATTTTTAGTCGCCATAATATGCCTCAACCCATTGTTATTTGCATCCTAGCCCTGCCCGTAGTGTTTACTCCTCGGTAAGTCGATGTAAAAACTACATTTTCATCAGGAAATGTGGAATTACAAATGTCAGAGCTACAACGCCCGGACAGACTTGGAATTATTCAATTCAATTCACTTTATTCCTTTAATCTTACAAATGTTTTCTTTATTTAACATCGACTTCTGGTCATCCCTCTGTATCTCCTCTTCATCTTTACAAACAGACTTGGAATTAAATGCTTGAAAATCAACCGGTAATTATTTCCAATCAATCAATGGGCTGGATGTCATTTCACATAATTTATTATTCCAAAATTCTTACGGCTATGAAATATTTTTTTTTTACCGAGTAATAAAAAAAATATAAACCGGAGGGAATTTTATGGCCACCAAAATTCCCATAATCCATTAATCCACTTAAATAGGATATTCTGGGCATGTACAACACGTCGGAAAGTTTCACATTTTAGCGACTACTGTAATTTGGAAGTACGAACGAACGGAAGGAAAGAAAAATTTTACTGGAGCTCTGAATAAATCTATGGCTAATACCAAGTATCCTCAGTTGAAGTATAGTAAGAAGATGGTAGGATGCTGTAAAGACGGCCGAAAAGAGGTCTTACTTCTTCAGATCTGGTTGCCCGGAGCTGAAAATATGTAAGGCCTTGCGTGCAGTTAAGTGGAGGCGTTTGCGAGTCAGGCACAAGGAGGGTGAAGGTGGTGGCGTTGGAGGCATTTTACCATGCTCTTTCTTGGTCTTTTCATCCACTGGCCTTTGGTATACCAGTGGAGGAGAGAGTGCCTCACCCACCTGTCTGCCGGCAATCTTCTAGTAGCCTTGGGCTACCACTTCGCGGCTACCAGAGGCTACTCTTTAGCTACCAACGTCCGGTCACTAACTCTCCGCATTTTTCATTATTCCTTTTATATTTTCATAATCCACGGTACATTTTCACGATTTACTTGTGCATTGTTCGTTAAACTTTTTACACCTTTGTTTTAATGACTCGAATTTTTCCCTTCGATTGCGAGTAGAGGGGGCAATCGTAATTATTAAAATTAGGTTTGTTTTTTTTTGTGGGGTTTTTTCAATTTTTTTGCCGGGGAATAGTTACTCAGCCAAGGACAAGCGTCATTGTCTAATGGGTGGGAGGGTTAATAACCCCAGAAGACACAATAGGACTCCCACAAGAATTATGCTGACATTAAAAAAGAAAATGATAGTAAAACCTACGTGATATGGAGGGAAAAATCATGTAATGAATCATGATCGCTCGTTATGGTGAGAGTAGAGAGAGCGGTTGTAATTGCAACGCCAGTGGCTTCAGTGAATCACTGATAATATAATTTACAGTGTAATTGGAGAGTTACTCGAGGGGTTTACTCACCTGGGGGTGTACACTGTTTAAAATTTTCGTCTGGATATCCGAGGAAAAATTATAAATTTCTGATTTGACGGGAAGTGTTGAAATTTCACTGAATCTCCGGTGGAACCTCAAATTTTATTATTCCTAATGTTCGTTCAGTGTCGTTGCTCCAAAAATTGGCAGTCAACGGCCCATGAAATTTATTATTTTTTCTAATAGTATATTTAAATTAATAATTATCATAATGCACGGTTAACACGTGATGATAATAAGACGGTAGGAGTACGTGGGCTGTAGTCATTGTTTCACACATTATCTCAAGAATTTCCTTTGCCTTTCTCCTCGGTCTAAAATCATCGCGGCTATGAAGTTCCGTGCAGATGTGTTCGTTGCCAATTTCCTTCTGCTGCAATGACCGGCACTTTCGGAAATTTTGTCGGAACTTCTATTAATTTTTTCTCCCCGTGCGACGATTTATGGAGCCATTGAAGCATTGAAATCTCCCAATTCAACGAAGATGACATTACGCTACGAAAAAGAATACGGGGAGAGAAATTTTGGATAAAAATTAGACGTCTAGAGGGCTAAACGTGGGACCAGATGACAATCAATCGTTTTTAGGTAAACTTTTGTTAGAAAAATGTTTAACCCCCCGGAGGTCTATTTTTTACCTAAAATTTTTTTTCGTCTAATGATTTCATTTTCGTGGGAAGCAATTACAAAGATTTATTGGAAGTGTCAAATGAATTTTTCTGCAGCCAACAATGTACAATAAAAACCAAGGATATATGGTACTCAATTGTTGGTTAAAAAATGGACGAAAATGACTGGAAATATAGCGGTCATTAGAACAAAAGGAATTATGGAAGCAAGTGGGACCGGGATACATTAGCGTTTGGATATTTCGTTTACGCACGCAAGCACGCAACTGTTGTGATCTTTCCTTTTACCCTGTATTCTTCACCTGTTGCAGTAAGTTGAATTTTACAGGTGGGTATGTGCAGTCCACAGTCAGAGGGATGAAGCTGGTTAGTGGGCGGGTAAAGTGGTACGACAAAGGCAGATATATTTCTTTTCTTCTTCAACCTCGAGCTGAAAAGAAATCAAAATAAGAGGTGCCGAATGAACGGAAAGAAAGGAAGATAACGGATAATGGAGAGGAGAGAAAAGGAGACCAGTAAAAAACAAGATGTTTAATACTCTCTGGCACGCTAATATCCGTGAGTTGTGTGCATGCAGACATCAATCTTCTGTTCCCCCGCATGAGCTTGAAAATATCATTTCTCGTACTGTTAAAAAAAATTAATTGAATTTAACCGAAGAAGGTCTGGAAAAAATGGAAAAGGTCGATCATTTTCTGAATTTCAAGGCTTCAAAATTCTAGAACGCTCCGGACGATTTCCTAAAAATTGTGTATCGCATACCATTGAAAATTGATTCAGAGTATGGGAAAATTAATATTAAATTGAGGATAACAGATTAACGAGGAACACTGCAATTGTGTTTAGAAAAATTGCCAACGGTTTTGCGGGCATTATATTAATAGTAGTGGTGGTTGAGCCATTATTTCACTCTCAAAGATACATGAGTATACAATATATCAGGGACTGAATTGACTATTGAATGAAGAAATGTTCCGCACCCATGACTCTTCGTTCGAATTCCCACCGACCCCCCACATTCCCATACTATGGGGCCCAGGAGAACTTCTAATTTTGGCGGGAGACTGTAAAGCCCGCGGAGAAAACGCCTGCGCAGCCTCACTTGCAGCTTGCCCAAATTCCCACACAAACAATGATAATGCTTGCGCATGTGCCTTCTTCAAATTCCAACCCCTCGTGTTCTACGTTCCCCCGACAAACCCAACTAGAATTACCCCTCCTCGTTGCCTTAATGACTCCCTCCCTTCGTACTCGAAAAACCAGCTCCTTTATTTCCGTTTTTTTTTTCTCAGTCTTGTTCAATGACACAATGAAATGAAATAATTCACGCACCTGGGGAACGTAAATTCCCCCATACTCCATCGTGGGAGCCTGTGATTTTTTTCAGACAGGTTCAAAACATTGCTATTTTAAATTGCATAGACTGTTTACAAAAAATCAAAAGACCCGATAAGTCCGAACGTTTTACGAGTTTATTTGTACACGTGCATTCAATTCAATTTAATAATTAAGTTGAAAATTCCTGGATGAGATTATGAATTGATTTTCATTGGGGAAACTTTACCGAGTGTTTCCCTTGGCGTATTTTATTTTCCCCGCATCGATACAAATTTAGTATTTACAAAAAACCAAAAGACCCAATAAATCTGAACGTTCCATGAGTTTATTTGTACTGAATTCAATTCAATTTAATAATTAATTAGAAAATTATCCTTCGCGTATTTTACTTTTCCCGAATCGATACAAATTCTTGTGAATAGCCAGAGGTATAACCGTAGAATATGCTTAATGCGTACGAACTTACGCACCGAGGTCACAAGACTCTGTGATCAGATTCCAACAACACGAAAGTTTTAGCATATTTAATCGATTCACTGGTATCGATGCGTAGCTATCGGTAGCAGTCATCAATGTATATATATATGTCCATCGGTTGATTATCTGCAATTCAAACCGTGCACCCAAACCGCCAACACTGCAGTCTTCAATTTTACCCATTATTTTATTTTTCAGTGAGTGATGAAGGCCAAACGAAAAATTGTTAATACCAATTTATTTCAATTTTTTTTTCTTCAAAATTTATCAAACACTTACAACACTCATTCGTCCCTGTGCACCCTGGTATTGCGCGAAAATACGCACCCCTTGTTTTCCCCCAGGGATAAAGGACATTCAGGTGAGCACGTGACGTCATAAATACTTAGGGGAGAAGAGAGTACAGTGTAGAAGAATATGTGTTAAAACAGCTGCCTTGAGTTTTCTCACGAGTTCAAAAGCCATTGCGAGACAATTGAACTTGATTCCGATCCTTCACAGCCAAGTCCAAGTATAAATATATGTGAGGGGTAAATCATAATGGGGGAATTTTGCGTCCCAGTTTAATATCAAAGAGAAAAAATTGAAATTTGCTGAAGGGGCCGAAAGAAGATAGTGACAAAATTTTATAAACGTGAAATTTGAATGTAAATATTGTGAGAGGGAAAATATAAACAATTTTGGCTGCGGTTTTTCCCATCGAGTCGTTTCCGCACTGAGAGACAAAATTATTGTTGCGAAATATACATTTAATTCAGGGAAATATTATTTTTTCAATCGTTTATGTCTGAAATCGAGTAAATCGCTGACAATTCTGATTAAGTTTGAATTGCGTTAATTATATTGTTCGAGAACATAATCATATTAATAATAACTTTGGGCGAATTCTTCAAAATTTTCTCTCAAAAAAATCAGAAATTTCGAAAAGCTAAATGATTAATAATTGAGTTCATTTAGCGTCACGTACAAATTACTCATTTTCTAGAGTAATATGATTATCGTAATTTAAACCTGACTCGGTCTCCTTGGGCAGTGGATATTTGGCCAAAAGAATTTTTTCTTTCCGTGCGTAATGGCAAAGCAAATTTGAGTTCCGTAATTTTTACAGAATATTCCTATCAATGGAGAATAAAATTCGCACTGATATTCATTGATAACGACTGCAAGTGGCAATGATCGGGTCATTGACGGTAGATCTGGGGTGAGAAGAGATTCAGCACTTCTCCAATGGAAAGCATCAGTCTAAAGTCGAGCCCTGGCACCATGAATTATGCACAATTCTCTGAAATAGTATTTTTTATGCAGTATAAAGACAGAATCGGTCTGACCCAAAAGTGAAATGCGCATATTTCCCCTTGTTTGGATGATAAATGAATAAGTACAACCACACTTCTTCTTATGTATCTATATATTTGCATATAAAGTTAATTAAGTGAACGATAAAAAAAATCGTAATTATAAAGTTGTACGAGAATTGTGTGGAGTGAAAAAAAAAATTCAACACCTGATTGCAAAAGTTCTCAATTTACAATAACACAAAATGAACAGAGAGGGATTTTATATATTTTTTTTCCCAAAGATCCTGATGTTATACTCGGTGGTTGTCTTGTTCGTAACCCCTCAGTTAATTAACCACTGCACCACTCTTGTCCACACTCGATATATGTGTGTATATACGAGGTGTAAGAGAGGAACATCGACGATAGCAATTAAATTAAACTGAGAGATCTTGAGTATGCGATAGGGCGAACAATTAATCAGTGCCACGCCAGCGACAATCGCACACTTCATTAAATACTTTTTTTTATTGTTGGTAATTCACAAATATTTTCAATAACGAGAACAATGAAATTGTTTAAAAATTACATGAAGTCGTGTACGGATACAAAAAATCCGTAATTCCGTAATTTATCAGTCAAAACAGTATTCAAGAAAAATTACGTAACTTTTCCGCAATTCTGGAGCGAAATGCGATTGTCGGAAATTTTACTGAATTTTTCCGGAAAATTCCTATTGAATCGACTGTGAAAAATAACGACACCCTCGTGAATAATTTCCCCGTCGATTCCCTAATCCCTCATCAAACTGGGAGATCGGTAATTTTTACGGAATATTTCTCGTCCTGTAGGACAATGCCAAAGGACGTGATGAAACATCTCAATAGTTAAACGGTAAAAAGTGAGAAAAAGATAAAGAGGGCGTTAGCTAAAGTACGGGAAGACGTAAAATCTCCCCACTCCTAATGGAATCTCTCTTTTCTCCCCCTCTATGAGCCGTCCTGTCGCGTGTCCTACCTCCCACTTGAGCTCCAGCATATGAGCGTACACTAGCCTTCATTCACTATCAAATCACTACCACAAACACACGAAATCATACAGTCTCCTCCCTCTTCTAGTTTTGCGGGTAAGGGTGAGAATGTTGCACCGCCGGGCGGCCGTGGGGGGAGAGATTATAGAGGAAGGTATACGAGGGAATGAAGCTAGTGTAGGTGTAGAGTGAACCCACCGGTTGCACATACCACCAGAGATATACCTATACTCGACGACTTGCATGCGCGATGCAAAGTTCGACAAAGTTGGCGTGCCCAGTATTATTTCATCCGTGAGAAATTCCCATTTCCAAAAAATAATATCCACCTCCACACCCAGGATAAGCTCACTTTCGTTTGAACGTGTGCAACCGCTCGTCGAAGCATTTCTCACGTCCCCAGAGAGTTGAAATTAATCGCGAGTGATGAAAACCAATGGTTCCGGTGATAAAGTGATAAATCTGTGTTGAGAAGAATGTGAGGGATCAGCTGGACGCTGATAACTGCCAATTTTACCGGTGTCAATAGTGTCACACTGTCAGCCACACAGAAGGTACGACATTACTCAACGTTTCATAATTTATGGGTAGGGAAATACAAAGGAAGCATGTGAATCATCAACTTTCACATTCTTCGATATTAGCGGGGGTGGATGGTGGCGGCGATCATATCGATACTGGCGCTTAGGAAAAAGTATGGAAAATTCCATGAGAGAGAGAGAGAATAAGTTGGAATTACGGAGCTTTTCGGTAACTGGGGAAGTTGGGAATTTTATGGGACGTTAGAGTCATTCAGAATTTCACAGACAATTTTCGAAGTGTTCTGGTTGTAAAATAAAACGGGGAATTCACGCGGAGATTTGAATAACTTCAGCTTCGGGTCAATTTTCAAATTTTGTGGCTCGGGATTTTTAGTTTATTTTTATTGGATACAGTTCAACCCCTGGCATTCGTCACTTCCGATATTTATCGAAGTGACGTCGCTCACTTTATCGATATTTTTATCAATTAAAACGCCGTGTGTTGAGAAGACCAGAGTTTTTTGAGGTATAGTCTATGTTCTGAGATTGAAAATTACGCGAAATATAAAAAATAGTGAATTCGGTTACGAGAAAATTCAAAAAGTTCGTTCGGTCTTCCGTCGTTCCTTAAGGAGGCGTTCCATGCAACGTTCCATGAAAACATAAGGAACTGTTCCGTAATTTTCACTGAATACTATTTTGACTGCCAAATTATTAATAATTTTTAAAGAATTTGTTTCTCCGTGGACTAACATTTACGGAACTTGAGTTCCCTTAGGAATAAGAAAAAAAACTGAAAAAATTTCGGTACCGCAATTTTTCACCAAAAATTCCGATAAAAATTACGGAACGCACCGAAAAAATTCCATAACAGTTCCGTAAAATTATCCTCCCCTAGATGTCGCTCTGGAATTATGAAACAAATACGTAATTTTTATTGAATATTTCTCTCCGTGTAGCGCCTCCATTTGCTAATGTTTTATGAATGACATTACCGTCAGTTAGAAAGCCTCGTTAATAGTAACTAAAGCGTCTCATCTTTACAATCACCGCAGGAGGCAATTTGTAGGTAGTAAACACACCAACCATTGTGTAAAACGGATGTTACAGTGTATTGGCATCGACGAAAGTGGCATTTTCGGTGAGAATGACCACCCGCTACTGTCCTGAATTTGGTCAGCGATCCGTGTAGTTGGCCTGGGATTTATGTTGTAGGTGTCAGTTTGAAAAGATGAGAGGGAGAAACACGACTCGGATGGTGAATACCTCATCCATTATATCGCGTAACAATATCAAAGACCGTAAAACCTTAAAGTCGTCTTCAACGGAGAATGATCTCGTAAAAAATATGACTTTGGTGTCATTTATTCCGCTGTCGAAATGTTTAAACTCATTGGGATCGTGCGTTATAATTTCTGTGTATATTTCAAGCCAAAGAATTCAACAAAGAGCCATGAGAAATATTATTGTAGAAATATGCAAAAACAACTGCTTCACCTTGAGACAAATTAGAATGAAAGATATTGAATTATCGGCGCGTTCTTGCAATGGAGATTTAAAGTAAATAGAGTGACAAGTAAACGGTGCCTATTAGTATATACAATGACTTGAAATTGCTCACGTGCATTTGCTTTTCATTTATAGGTATACGTGTATTCCGTTAGACACTGGAGAATTTCCCGGAAAAAAAGTTCTTAAGAAAGACGCGTTTCTTGCATATGCCTATTCTATTTACTTATCGATGAGAGAATGTCTCCTTGAGAAGGTCCCCGCCGGAGAGTGCATTATCCACTGATGCATAGTAGGAAATATTGAGTAAAAATTACGAAAAATAAAAATTACGAGTTCAATTTTCCGAAATTTACGTACGAACGGAAGAGAAAAAATTTAAAACGTTCAGTGAGTTCACAGATTTATCGCAAAACGGCGGACGATTTATTGCGCGAAATATTTCCGATTTTCCAGTTTTCCAGTTTTCCAGAGAAATAATATTCGGTAAAAATGACGGAAGAGTCTCGCACTTTTTCAGAGAATTTTCAGGAAAAAGGCCAGAACGTTTCAAAAAAATGTCGAACGTTCAGTGAACGATTCCGTAATTTTTACCAAATACTGTTATGACTGGCAGCGGAAAATATTCAGTTTAAAATTACGGAACTCGCTGTCAGGTCATCGATTACGAAATTGACGTGGAAATTCTACGAAATTATAATTGCAGAAGTTTCCGGAAAATTTCCGATAACAAGAAGTGGATAATTTTTATTCAGTATTTCTCTCACTGTAGTGGTAATGCGTTTTTATTCTGATAATATTTATTCAATTTCTCCCTCGGTTTTATGAAGATGAAAAAAACGCAACTGAAAGCGTAAAGATGAATTGCAAAAGTTGATCGATTGGGGCAGATGTCATCGTGGGGATTTTTTACTCAAGAAGTTGTATAGGTACGGGCGCGTGGGCTTAAGATCAAACAGCTGGATCATCTTGGGCGTGTGGCATCGTCTTTAGTCGCATGAGATATTCCTTTTTTCTGGCGTGAAAGGCACCCAGGTGCATTACCGTGCCCGTATGTATACTGCGAGGGTGACGGTCATCGCCTTTTTCAGAGGGCGCGTGCTGCATTTTCTTCTTATTCTCCATCATTTTTCTTTTGTGAAAGCCATAAGTGAGTGAAAAACTTGTCGAATTGTGTCCTATTAACGCTGTATTTTAAAATATATCGGTTTAGCGTGGGTTGACGCATCAATTCATTACACAATTTAACTGTCTGAGCACACATCTATCACGCTACTAGTCCTTTATCAACATCCTGCTCCGAGACTTATCACCAACTAGTTTGTAATAATTGTAAAATTATATTGCTATCATAACGCGAAGGTATTGCATAAAATTTCGATAAATATCCATTACTATTATCCCGGTATCAACAAAATAATAATTATCATTACTATCCGTCTAAAAATTGATCACTAACTAGTCGTATCAATTTTCGCTTGGATTTTTCCAGGTGCAATAAAAAAATTAATTATTGAACCGAACATCTTCTATTCTTTGACCAACAACTCACATAAACTCACACTAGCTCAGGAAGATGAAATATCCGTAAATTGAACTTAATTTGTTCAGAAATGCATAAATAAAAAAAATAGCAATTGCAATCGCATCATTTCCGTCCAGAAAGGATTGTTCACTGAACGTTCCCTATTTTTTCTGGAACGTTCAGGACTTTTTCCGCAATTTTTACCGAATATTATTTTGACCGGAAGATCACACCACAGTAATATAATTTTTACCGAATTTTTCCCCCGCGCGTAAACCCCAAGAATTCCCAGGCGTCTCATTTGATTTTATCCAGGTCCTAAAAAAATCGAGACAATACCATTTGCAGCTCTCGTGCAATAAAAAAGGAGCAAATTAATCCCTAAATAAGTGTGAATATAAAAGGATACTAGTCGAAGCAAAAGAGAGGGAAAAACAAGTAGAGGCGTGGCCGTGAATGTGTGTCGGTGTTCCTGCGCCCACCTCGTGTCTACTGATCCCTCACTATAAGACTACTCGTGGAGACTATATTTCCCCAATCCCCACCCCGGGTCTTTCTCTTTTATCACGGCATATTGCCGCACAAACGGGGGTGGAGGTGGCCGTGTGTGACCGGGCGGGATTGAAGAACGGCGACAAGGATAGAGGGGGAGGGGTGGGGTGGGGGGAGGCATATGTTCGACGTACACAGAACGCACGACGGAATATTTTGTAGTGGTGGGGTGGGGCCCAAGGGGGGACGGAGAGGAGGGGTGAGCAGCGGGTATTCCGGTATTATCGTGTGGGAAGCCGGCGGGAGGACACGTGGTGGGGAGTCCGACGATACCCGAAGGGGAAACTCACATGAACAAACCCTCGCTACTACGGATACTAAAACAGTCGGCGCGAGACCGCGCTGCCAAGACTATCGTATTGTCTGTACATAAATTTCCTTTTTCACTGAGTAATCCGTAAGACGATCATCGAGTAGGAAAAAAAAACATTGGAATATCGAGGTGTTAGTGTTGATTAAACGCACTGAAAGTAATAAATGAATTAATGTTTCAGTTTTAAAATGCAAGTTAATAAGTGCATTGATAATATATCGGGACATTTTCATCATTTCCAAGAACTTTGTCAATAGTGTGTTTATGGATGTGTTGATTCAACAGATAAATACACACATTGTGCTCAAGTCATTCAGGATAAGTTTCTAGTGATAATAAATTCTCAATCTGGTGCCAGTGATATTGGAATATTCATTGATTTTATCGATGGGAGAATAGCGTCAATAATAATCACGAATTTTGGTGAATTATTTACATGTGTCTCTACGAATTTCAAGTTTATAAATTTTCTCTGATGCCTGTCGTAATTGATACCGACAAAGCCGGTGTTTCTTTGAAATCGGAAGTATCTGACATGGTGATCATAAACAATACGGTGAATGAGTGAAATTTGATAGAGTCAATTCAATATTTTACATCCATCATTTGGGTTCATTTACTGGAAAATACTCTCTGGTCACCGTCCTTGGATCGTCCACCTCCCGCACCAGAGGCATTTCTCTTGCTGTGATAACAAGTGTTGTACTCGTAACTCCAGAGTTTCATCATGAAAGTGTACTAATGATAATTACAAATTAAAATTGTATAGTTAAACTGAAAATCAAAAAATATTTTCAGACGTTTAATTCAATATATATGTATATATATATATGGATATTTAAATTATTCTGATAATTCCTGCGTGCAAGGGTGACTTTATCAGGTGTTTATTGGATGCCACGTATCATCGAGCATTGATAACATTTTGCACCGGTAAGGATACAATTATCCACATTTCTACTCCCCACATCCCATATTACTGACACTTAAGTACTCCAAAGTTTCCGACTATAATTTTTTTTAATCGATTTATTGGCACCAACACTTGTTATTATTTTCCAGCAAAAATCGTACATTCTGCGACGAGTGCGGAAAAGTTACATTTTCTCACATCTTGATAAAAAAAATCCCCCAGGAGATTGCATTGAATAATTAATGTGATGAGTGGTGGGTCTTTATCAGCGAGAAATAATTTTGAAAATCAATTGCGTCATAAAATTTTAAGATTATTCGGATAATAGAGGCAGTATAAAAATATCATCGCTATTAACTTCGATCATTTGATAATGATAACTCATCGGTAGATAGTAGTCACGTGCACTGAGACCTCCGAGGGCCTCGGGCAGTTTTTTTTTTTATGGTCGACGGAGGGAGCGCTGTGCTGGGGCTGTCCGTTTTAACCCAAATCAACCAAGCGTTGTGCTAAGCGTTAAGCGACGGAAGTGGAGCGTATGCAGGATTGCAGTGTTGTTGATAATGATCGTACTGATGCCGAGAAAATCAAACTTTACTCTCTTTATCTGGATAGGTGTTAAAAGGGAGTCCCCTTTTGTCCTTGCGTATCGCCAGACGTGTATGTGTACTACTTCCGTTGACTCGCTTCACTTTTAACCACACACGCACCTTCACGGTTCGCAGACGCAACGCGTGCTCGACGTCACGCTCTTGTAGGTTCGCCATTTGACCCTTTGACACTACTAATTTATTTTTCCTGATCTGGTATTCCTATTGAAGTTCTGAAGAAGATTGTCTCTGCCGTTTTCGTTAGTTTCTTCCACTTCTTTGACGGTTTTATTCGCTACGAATTCCGGACGTAATTATACAGTTGGATTTTTTTTAATCTTAAGATTTTTATCGATCGATTGTTGATTTTTTGGGATGGTGATAAATAAATGATGGATTCATTGATTGGTTGAGTGATTTGTTGGTGAGAATATCCACAGAAATTCCGGGAAAATTATTTCTATCAATATTTTCGTGGATTTTGATTGAAATTTCGAATGTAATTTTCTAGCAAGGTAACAGGGGACATGAATGTCATGAGAAAGTACGGAACCGAACGTGGATGATTATTCGGTAACGCTGTACAGGTCATAGTTCATTGCTATTGTTAATTCACAGACGTATAAGGATGAGCGATGTTAGTCCGTTAATGGAAACCATCGATTCTTCACCACTGATGTCATTAAAATCGGAATTCTTCGGTTGACATTAAAAAAAATTTATAACAGAATTAAGAGGAAAAGTAATTATAAGATTTTTCTGTATAATAAAAACCATCGTCCATCACTGTGTAAAAACGAGAGAAGGGGTGTTAAAAAATAGTAAATTGCATTACCCCGTCAAGGGAGAGAAATGAGTATTTATATTGAGGAGAAAAACGTTGTGATGAAGTAACCGGCTGATCGTGATTCTTTATTAATTTTCTCGTGCACATAAGGATAAGAGGTTTCTCCGGGCCATTAGGTTAATTTGACCCTAAGCTCCTGCAGGTGGATAATAGTAGGTGGACCGCGCCCTCTGAGGGCTTCGGGCGCTCTGCGATTTTTATCGATTCTCAAATCGTTACATACCACGTACCCATCGGACGAAGCCGCCGGCGTGTAAAAGGCAGCAGTGGTGGGCCTCCACCGATGATCGAACGTGAGCAATCACGATTCACGACGCGCGGCAATTAGGAAATCCATTCGGGTGTAATTGCGCGAATGGGAAGACCCGAGCAATGAGGAGCTACCGTGCTCAATCAAATCACACCGAGAGAAAAATATTCTAAAACAGAAGGATCATTTTATAATCATCTGCAGAATAAGAAACAATTTAATTTATGATCTTTGATTTTTTTCTAAATTTAGTTAATAACCAGTTTTACAGAAATTTCATCGAACTTCGTGGTGAAGCCATTTCGGCCCCTTTTTTACTTGAAAATAATAATTATACATTTTATTTTTTACAAAAATTTGTTGCAAGTACTTGCGAGGACTTGCAACTGGCCATCGCCCCGGGGCCTTCAGTCACTTGAAAATATTTTTCTCTCAGCGCATAAATTACAAATTATTCTTCATTTTTACGATGGGAAAAAATATTTAAAAATCAAAAACTCACGAATGAACGGCTGAACCGCACCGTCAGATCGAGGAGAAAAGATATTCGGGTCACGTGAACTGACAACGCCTACATATCAAGATCGTGTGAATTTTTCATCCGAGGGCCAATGAATTCCTGGAATATTCTACCCAACGTTGGATAATGAGTTTGGGCTTCTATAAATGTGCGTAGGTGGTCGAGGGCGAGTGTACAATATGCATACACATACAAATACTGTACAGAGAGTCCGGAGACATACGTCGTACGCCAGGCCACAGGTGTTCCGTATAATGGACGTCGATGGAGCCCGGTGATATTTTATCCGTTACCCTGTTCCTCTCTCTTTTCCTCCTTTACCCAATTCTTTTAAAACCTCTGTGGACCGCGTAGAAAGTCCGGTGTATATACACGCGCTTGCGTAAAGTCACCAGGCCTCTTTCGTCTCACGCGTTCAACGCAAAAGAAGTATTTATACATATAGATATATATACATATATATCTGTGTATGTTTGTATATAAAGAGAGTTTGTGAACTACTAGACTCAGACTCTTTCTACCATTCGGCATTTATTATTCAGTGAAAATTCGAGCGAAAATTCCAGGGGGATTATCATCGATTCACTTCAAATTTTATCGTCTGATAATCACTAGTCTTCGACCTTGGCCGTGAATGATTGTACATCTCCGGATGGGGGTCTTGAAACACATGCGGTTGACCTGCGAGTCAAATGCGGTAAAACTGAGATTCTCAGTGTGGCTTGTGATAAAATCAATATTGTCACTTCATCACCGTTATTCTATTACCGGCGAGCGTTGCTGCATTAATTTGGATGATTTTATTTACATTTAATTCCTCTTTAATTTTGCCCTCAGCAATGCCCTCGTCATTTAATTCTGTACATTTTTTAAATTTATAAATCATAATGCGAGTGACGTGGGATCGTCTCTTGCTCTATTTCATAGTGAAATGCTTTCCCTTTTGATAGTGTAATCATTCCAACGTGAGGTAAAATAAATGGGGAGAGGTATCCGCGGAAAATCCGAGGAAAAACTGCAATCGACAGACGACCCGGGATTCTGTGTATATAGGTCAGAGGATGCGCGTGGCCAGTATCGATCTTCACTACCCTCCACGAGTTCAAGTTCGAGGTCGTACCAGGGGCGCTGGCATCTACTCGAATACTAACCGCAACAACATACTGTAACAGCATTAAAGCTGACCCACTACTCGTTGAAATTTCCGAACAGCGGTGGTATCGTCTCTTTTTTTCCCCCGAGACTTTTTATTGTTCTCCGTTAGAGCAATTGTTTACGACGTAAGTAAAATGCACAGTGAGGGAAAAATATCATAGATTTTGCGGAACATATGTTATCGA
This sequence comes from Diachasmimorpha longicaudata, assembly GCF_034640455.1. Taxonomy (NCBI): domain Eukaryota; kingdom Metazoa; phylum Arthropoda; class Insecta; order Hymenoptera; family Braconidae; genus Diachasmimorpha; species Diachasmimorpha longicaudata. Next base: position 4,489,089 of record NC_087235.1, read on the forward strand.
ATGCTATTTCATTGACGTGGGCTGCAACGCGGGGAAAATAAGCGAATGACTTTAGAAAGAATAATTGATAAATTTGAAAAAAAAATTTCCCGCCGAATTTCCGGAAAAGTGGCGCGAGATTTGAAAGGAAAAATGACCAGGTTGGCTGAACAATTTTGTCCGCTGATGAATAGAAGTCAAAAAGATTTTATTAGCGATCACAGGCCGAGTTGAATTCAAGATCCAAGGCCTTCGAGCGCACCTGTTACCCAAGTGGAGAAAGAAAGCGGTTTTTCGAGAATGAGACACAGCAATGCTGGTCCACCCACGGATCCTCTTCTTTATCTCCTTCTCCTTCTCTCGAGAGATTTTTATTTTTATTTTTTTACCCTCAACGCGGCTTCTTTTTTCCTCTCGTTTGTACTACAAACTTTGAAGTCACCTTTAGCCTCTTTCGGCATCTTCTTTCAGTAAATAATACACCGGCAATAAATTTTTTTTCCATTTTAATTTTATTCGTTGTAAATCTGAATTTCTCAACGAACGCTCCTTGAATACATTTACATCCTGGGTTGTGAATATATCAGTGGAGATTTGCGCGTCATTTCCAAAAGCCGCTGGATCGATCGGTAGCCAGGGATGTGGCTGTAGTTGTGTCAGGCACATATTACTAGCCAGCGTGGCGTCTCCACAAAGTTTTCCTCCCCCGCTTCTGTCTTTTTACCATCTCCTCACTTTATCGGACTTTCCACTATAACGCCTCTGACATTTACAGCCTTGGGGGTTGCCCTTCTCTTACATCCAATCGATTGGACAATCATTATAAGCCGTACCTCTCATGCCACTCAGCCAGAAAATTCAGGAGAGTCAACTCCTCTGGTTATTTTTATTTATTTTTTTTTATAAATAGTTCTCCCGAATATCCTCCACCCCCTACTCCCCCTGGAGAAAGCATTGCAGACGTGAAATATGGTATACTCTATTACTCTGTCCTTCGAATTTAATCTCACTCATTCTGGGAAGTGGCTAACCCAGATTCCGGAAGTTATTTTTTTTTCCTCTTTCATTCATTCGTATCTCTCATGTCATGAATTTCCATTTTTTCGTAGATAAACTGCTGTGAAAAAATCCAATTGCTATTGAATCTTAATTCGCTGAAAAATTACGTCAGATGCGTAATAGTTATTGAGCACTTGTCTCACTGCGTACAAAAATTTTTTAACAGTGAGAAGCATCAATCACGTGGCATGACAGTCCAATTATTGAAATTGGGATGTCGATGACAGGCCTTTAAACCCCTTTTCTCCAACTTTATTCAAAATTCTCATACGTAAATGGGCCATAACTTGAATATATACACTTGCAGCTTCACTGCTCCTACTGTGCATCTGCCAAGTTCTCCTCTAGCGTCGTAATTTTCCAGTGTATAACGCCATAATGCGCCCATTTTATGCGACAATTATTGCAGGAGCGGCTATGCAAGTGCAACTTGCTGAACTCCGTGATGCCCTGGTAAAAGACTGGACAATTTGTTGTACGTACCGTGAGCATTAGGGTGGCCGCACAGCGTGAAAATCTTTTCCTCTACCTTCTATTAACGTTTATGCCTTTTCTCCCTTCTTTTGTTGAATTTTAACATTTTTATTTTCTCCTTCACAAACTTGATAATCATTTTTTATTTCAGTATTTCTTTTTTCTCCTCTTTATATTTATCAAGGAGCTCTGAAGAAGGATTACTACTTAACGCGGTAATGACGAGCGGTCGGCAGATGGCGGATGTGATAAAAACTTGCCTCACAACGTCGTCTTGTATAGCCGCTACATATAATAAGTCCCCGCCAGTTGATCCTCCATTTATGTTATACAAATGAAAATTCTTGTCAAATCAATACCTCCGCTGTGAGAAAAAAAAGAAAATTTAAGGGTTCAGTGAAATTGCTTAAAATTTCGGCTCATCGATTATGAGTTCGATTGTTAAGGCCCGATTGGACAGGGTCAGGTGATGACAAGTCGCCATCATAAATAAATTGTTGAAATAATGGTTTTACTAGAATCAAGAATAATTATCAGGGCATGAAAACCATTAACGAAGCGCGGTAATTGGGTTTGGTAACTATTAAATAATTATTTTGGGTGCAACCTGTAATGGCAGTGTGAGGTGACGTATCGATTTTCGAATAATTCCAACCGGGCCTTGAACGAAAAAATAAAATTGATACTCCATAATCATATCTTAAAATAAATAAATAACGTAAAAAGAAGGAGAGAAACGAAGATGAAGAGGATATGATGACGATTCCGAATAAATTATTCAGCAATTATATTCTCATTTTGAAAAAATTGTTGAAACTGTTAATTTTTTCTGAATTATTATTCAGATTAAAATTAATGAAAGTGAGAAATGGCAAGGTCTTACCATTTGGGGAGCAATGAAAAAAAAAAAGGCCGCGCCTGTTCCAGTGAATTTAAATTTCTAGTCCTTATGGATCAATCTCCCTGAAATCGGCGGGGAACTGTTCATCTTCGAACGGTAAACTCTATGGTATGTGGGATTTCACTGGGGTCTCTCTCCTCACTGGTTGCGAATTCGTGGAAGAATTAAACGCGAAACGTGAATTGCACGCGCATTTAACTTTCACGGGTGTGCGTAGCTAGAAAGCCCTTACCTCGCACTTGAGGTACTGGCGAGTTACAAATGGAATCGAACTAGCGCCGTTTTATTATCATTAGTCTCACGTGAATTATTGGAAACGATGAAGAGCCCTGCCACTTTATTATTCATTACAAAAGTGTAATTGAATTTTTTTTTAGAGTGTAAATTGATGCTGCTGAGTATGGAATGAGGAAATTAATTTTTTTTGGGTAAATTTAGCAAATGTGCGAATGCTACTTCTGCAGTTTCAATCACTTGGGTGACGGGGGCGGTTAATTTACGCAGCGGCAAAGCTCGCCCGTTGATCATAAGAGCAAATATAAATCGTCATTTATTACTGCAGACGCTATAATCGCTCGGGGCATGTAGTAACCACATCAAATAGATAAGTGCAATATTTCAAATGACGTTCGCGGAAAGATATTCAGTAAAAATTACGGTACAATTTCTGTGATTCGTAATGGGGCTTTGGAAAAGAATTAGCAGTTTCGAAACGTCGTTTCGTTGATATCCTCAATCCATTAATGAATTTTTCGCTTCTCGTGCGGAAAAAAATTTGATAAGATGAACGGACAGCATCAGCTCTGTCGTATAATTAGTCTCTTTATTTTGTTGAGAAAAAAAATCGGGTCTTAACGAGTTTCATAGTACCTCTTGGTCGCTTGGTTTCCCGAGCTTCGTAGAAAGTGCTACAAAAGAGAGTAGAGAGCAAAGGAAAAGAGTAACAGTGTAAAATTACCTGGAAGCCGTTCTTCACTGAGTTAACGAGACACGCTGGTGAGGCCTAGACATGGATGCAGTCATGTGACTGGAAAATCCACATCAATTTTATCCCGCACCACGAGGTCATCACGATTTTCCAATTGTGCAATAGTTTATAGTTCTTCCCAGCGCTGAAAAACCAAATTTTTGTTTCATGCATCACGAGAATAAATTTTGGATAAAAAACGGACCTCCAGATGGGCCAAACGTGGGACGAAGTGACAATCAACCACTTTTTAGGTCAAGTTTTATTGGAAAAATGGGGTTTGGGAGGGTAATTTTTGTTCGGAAAAATATTTTCAATAAATATTGGACCTCCAGCGGGGGAAACGTCCAACGAGATGACGATCAACAACTTTTTAGTTCCAGTTTCGTTGGAAAATTATACTTGGAAGGCAACTTTTTGGGATAAAACTAATCATCTTCCCTCCTTTCGCCCCCTGGGGGTCTAATTTTTACCTAAAATTTCTTTCCGTGTAGATTTTCGTACACATGCGAGATGATAAACCCTCGAGAAAGATCAACCGCCTTTCCACCTACGCTCACGAGATTCCTGCCTCAACCTGTTCCAAGCCAGTTTCGTTCTTATTTTCTATCTCATCCTGGCTGCAGCCGAGAGACGCCTGGTTACAGGTGCTTCCCATAGGTATTCTTTTACTCATCCCGCAACTACTAATCCTCTTGTTCCTTCTCCGCACTCTCGGCACCGTAGAAATTGCAGTTTAGAATACTTTTTTCAATTTTCAGTTTCAATTAAAAAAAAATGTTCGTCTCCTCCCCCTTCAGTTCTTTCACTTCCTCACAACTGGATAATTGAGAGATGTTTCGAAAAGACATAGACAAAAATAAATGTACTCCTGGCGTGGTGTGGAGGAGTCTCGGAAACAAGTGTGAACGCCCACACCAAAAGACCTGTTTCTCCGTAAAGCTTTAACTTTCATGGCATTTTTTCAGATACGTGTTTACGAGTAGGCACAAATCCCCTCTTCATCTCTTCTCACTGATCCACACTATAGGTATATTCTCCCGTGTTAGTCTCTCGGCGATGTGGTATAAAGCCAAATCGATGCTTACAGAAAAGGAGCTAGCGGGGAAAATCAAGCGTACAGTAACTCGTTAAAAATTAAATTGAATGCATCCCATCACGCTAATTGGTTATCCGAGATGTTGATACGATATCCTTGTAACAAATCAACGTCAATAATTGAACTCAACTAATCGATTACGCTGAATATTTCGGATTTGTGCTCGGGTTTCTATTACATAAAAAATTGAATGACTACGATACGTTCATTCACTTTGCAAAATACTTTTTTGATTGAATAAAATTGTGTTTTTACACGAAGGGGAAAATTCTTTAAACGTCAATTCATTAATATTCCGTAAGCTGCCAGTCATTACAGTATTCAGTAAAAATTAGGGAACAGTTAAGCATTTTTTTAGTGAACGTTTTATACTTTTTCTTGAACGTTTTGGATATTTTCCTGAAAGTTTACTGAAAAAGTTTATCTGTTCCGTCATTTTTACCGAATAATGTTTCCACTGGCACGTTATTTTTAAACATTTCTTCTCTCTGTGTAAGTGAAAACTCCCGTATAAGAAAATTTATGATGATTTGTATGTTGCAGGAGGAAACGGGAGCCAGTACGGTGGTAGCCGGGGGTGCGATAGGCGGTACAGAGGGCCCAGGCGGCGGGTGCCGCATATCATCAATGACGATGGCCGAGAGCGTCGTGGAGGACGCCGCGGCCGCGCCCCCGGGTCCAGCAAAGCCGCCACCTCCCTCCTGTACGAACAACAATACATTAGCAGCAACGGCAAATCGAAATCATCGAGCACTGCGCAAACGAAGACGACTCAATCAAGTTTTGGACGATCTCCAAGCCCACAAAAATCCACCCAACGAGTGTGAAACTAGTTCAAACAGATTTGAATCAACATCACTGGTATCCGAAGAGGAGGAAGATGTTTTTGGATCGCCGAGATCCGATCTTCCGAGTCAATTTTCAACGAAAAACCTCAAGGACGAGCCCGCAGAGCTGCTGGACGATCTCGAGCCATTGGAGAACTTGGAGTCACAGACCGAAGACAGATTGACTATTGATCCCAGCTACAACAAGCACCACCTTCCAATAAGTCTTCAAAGAAATAATCATCATCATCACCATCATCATCGAGTGCCGTTGAAATTTTCCGGCTGCAGTTGTATAAATTGTTCCACTGCAAATACCGTAATGCTGCCTTCACCCACATCACCACAAACACCTATGACACCCCTGAATTTCACCCCGTTGACGCCAGTCTCTCCATTATCATACAGCTTCGAACAATATCTCCACACAAAGTACCTGCCTACCCCTGATGAGAGAAAACGCAGTCACTCAGACTCAGATGTTGGCGCTAGTTGGGATCAAAAGCCACTCTGGCCAAGATCACATACACCAGGTAGTGGATCAGTGGAGAGTGACAACACCACTAGTCCCCAAGAATCGCCCTTAGACCTTTCAATGAAAAATTCACCGGTCGAACGGCCATCGGCCCTTCAGCTCATACCCTCAGGTGTCACTGGAGTTGTGACACGCGGATCAGTCAGTGTGCCAGTAGTACGTGGTGATGTTGCATCGCCAACTACTAAGGAAAGCGTTGCCTTCAGGTATAATTTGGAAGTGTCCCCAGTGGTCGAGGAAATGCCCCCCGGTGCTGATGTTGCCTATGTGTGCCCAGTTTGTGGACAAATGTTCAGTTTACATGACAGATTAGCTAAGCATATGGCGTCGAGACACAGGAGACAGGGGCCAAGGGATGCGTCGGCGAAGGCGTATCGGTGTGACGTTTGCAATCGTAGTTTTGCAAGGTCCGATATGCTGACGAGACACATGAGGCTTCATACAGGTATCAAGCCCTATACTTGTCGGGTATGCGGACAGGTTTTCAGCAGATCCGATCATCTCAGCACTCATCAGAGGACTCATACGGGTGAAAAACCGTACAAGTGTCCACAGTGTGTGTACGCCGCATGCAGAAGGGATATGATTACGAGGCATTTAAGGACTCATGCTAGATACGTCGATGGACAGACTAAAACCGAATCTACTGATCTAGAAAGTCCCACTTATCCCATTGACTCAATGTCCAATCTCAAAACAGAGTAAATTTATGCTGAGACAAATTAAGGGTTTATTTTTAGAGGTATGTCTTTAATTATGGTATGATGATAGTGGTCTGACAATTTTCACCGCAACATCCCTTGTACTGCAGAAAATTTTTCCGGTAAGAATTTGTTTTAGGGGGTGACGAGAAAGCAATTTCCAGTGTCAAGCCAAATTGAATTAATTCGTTTGGATTTTTTTTAGAATCTGTGAGAAAGTATTTTAGACTTCACTTGATTTGATGTGAAAATTGGACTTAAGTAAAGACATTATTCTCTAAAAATTTCAGTCTTCTCAGTGTAATATTCCCTAATACGTCATTTATTTGAAATCCCTTAAAATAATCTGCTCATTTTGTCGAGTACTCTAACTCTACTCAAACCTTCCGGATTAACGTCATTGTGAATAACGAAAATTCCAAATTTTCATGGTAACAATTAATGAGGGTTTGAATAAATAAAATCCCACCCGAAGACTGCCCCACCTGTGTTCGTCCGCGGCAGATAGACGGCCAAACAGTATTATCCCCATGTATCTCTCACCGGTTCATCGTTCACTGTAACTTTTATCTTTTTATTGTCGTCGCCAGTGTCGGAGAATGTCAACATTCATTCCACGCCAATTGTAATATTTACTCAACATAACAATTTCCATCTCTAGCCTATTTTTAGTAATTCACTTCCATTGAGTGTCGCCCCCCCTCCTTTTTTTCTCTTTTTCCCCGAAAATGATTTTCTGAATGGAATGACTCACTCAGTAAATCCATGTAACGCCACGTATGTGCTCTTATGTAAGATTTTTTCATAAACAGTGCCAAATTATTTGATTCTTTTCGATTACTCTTTTAATAGTACTAAAGTGTGCTACATCGGTTTGATTTAATTTGAAAGATAATAAACAAAATTGCGTGCGATCTGATCTGCTCACAGGTCGGAGGAGAGGAATTGACAAGTGGGTTGTTAATCGTTCAATTGATGCCAATATAACATTGAAATTATAAATCGAAGATTATTAGTATTATTGTAATCACTCTTATAAAAAAAATTTAACACGTTGAGTTAGCCACATTCGTGCCTGCGAGATTGATTTTTTTTACATTACTATAAACAGGTGGATGACATATTAGTTGTTAAGAAAGTGTGTTTGTTTGTTGTTTGTTTTCATTATTACGTTCCTCCTAAGGTATGATTTTTGTCTGTTACATATGAATCTTTGAATTGTTGAGTCCACGAGTTTATAAGATAACCAGGCGTTCAATCCTATAAAAATTATGACTGGTGGCTATTTCTTCGAATGTCCCATGAAGAAAGGGGATGAAATTTCTATGACGTCCATATTCGTAGATGTATTTCGATATTTTTGTACATCAGAATTTTTTTTCCCTTTAAATTATGATGAAACTGAGAGATTGATCGGTAAATTGTCAATTTACTTTGCCATTTTACTTGCCTTTAGACTTATTAATCAATCGTTGAACGAGTGTGCCGTTTAAAAGAATTTTTAACAGAAAAAGGGGAGGATTACGTTTATGTCTTCGGGCAGAGTGTGAGAAAACTGTGCCAGACAAAACGAAATTTATACGAAATATATGCTTTCTGTAATTATAGTATGATTGTGACAATTCAATCGTTAGCCATATCCGAAGATTTATGAAGCATCTAAAGTACTCCTGTTTAGTTATTAATTAATTATGATTATTATTTCTTGATTAAACTTAAATAAGTTGTTAAGTAGTTTCTCATGTTTAAAACTTCTGTTATTTATTTTGTTATTCTCTCCTCTCTTCGCTACTACTTAATTATTTTTTTTACTCAAAGAAATTGACCTAAATAAATCGATGAAAAAGCGAAAAAAAAGAAAACGTTTTCCCGTTGATATCTTGAGACATTCTTCAATTCGACGATGATTTTGTACCTTAACTCATAAATTATGTCGTAACCTAGGAATTGATGAAAAATAATACATGAAAAATTTACAATCCTCCAGTGAATCCTGTCAGCAATTCTCTCTTAACTTAATATTATTTATTAATGATGGTGAGGATGATCATTGAATTTTGTAGGTCTGAGAAATGCGTACGAGGTGATAAGTGGAATAAATTTTTGGTGGTGAGAAACAGTCGTGCCTTGAAATAGCGGAAAACTATTCTATTGAAGTATGTCGATGAGCATTGTAACATACATATTCAATGGAGTTTGTAGGTTTAAAGAATCAGGTTAATCAAAACAATGTGATTGAACTGAATTAGCTAAGAATCAGAGGGATGATATTATCTATAGTTTCTAAATTCATACATCTGTTTTGTTTATCGACGGCTCATCTCGGAACAGGAAGGAGAATCGTTATATTATTCATGTGTATATGTAAAAATAAAAATGATCAACTTCCAAGGGAAGAAAGTGAAAGATAATTGCTCATACCTTTTCTATTGTCTGCCTATCCCTCGTCCAATGGCGAAAATTCGCAAACGCTCTGCGTAAGTGGAAGTTGGCGCGCTGGGTACGATTCGTTACTACTGATTTTCTAAATACGAAAAAAATTCTTAAAAAATTATTTAAAAAATATTGCAGAATTTATTTCCATCATTCGCAGCTCTCCACTGGCATGCGTTATTTAAATAATAAATAAGACTGTGTCTTATCATAAATCTTTGACATTAGAAGCCGAAAAGTGATTGAACCGTTTAAAAACATAAAATAAAAATTAATCAAATCGCCTACAAATATTTATGCTATGGTATAATTTGCATGTTCATGATTAAAATTTAACTAAAACTATTCTTATCAACGACATCTGCAGTAATAAAAATAATGGTAGTTACAGTAACAATACTGATGATGAGGCAGTAAAACTTTTACGTCTTCAGCTAAAATGTTTCTTTTTCTTTCAACTCGTTCATAAATACTCCTCTCCAGATCAATGGCTTTTGTTGCTATTTTATGCAGTCACGTTGTATCACAGATAAGAATGGCGATACCCAGATAAATAAAACAATAAAAAAAAAAATCATTCGAAGGATGTACATCTTATCTCGCGAATGAAATATATTGAAGTGACGTGTGTGATTGAAAAATGATTAATATCTTTTTTATTGCTCTCCATTTGTGGATGAAAACAGGGCGCGAACTCAACCATCAACCATCCATCCTCGGGTATTGGACTTGCCACTGATATGTCGCTCTCATTCCTCTTCTATTTGTTATTATTTTCTTTCACTACCTGTAGCCACCAACGCACACGCGTCTCGGCGTCGCCACTGGCTCCGATCCAGATAAATTATTGCCGCTCGCACCGGCATGGCCGATGTCAGGTGAAAAAAGGAGGAAAAAACCATCGCCAGGAAAAAACAGGAAGAGGGAGGGAGAGGGAGAAGGAGGAGGACCCATTAGAAATTATAAGCCGTCGCGCGAGGAAATGTTGGAAGAGAGAGAGAGAGAGAGAGAGAACCAGCGGTTGAGAGGGGGAGGGGGGGGGCATGCACATGGTGGTCGGGAGAACGACTTTTTGTTGAATGATCGGTAAACGGCGAGTAGAGTGAAATCCAACCGATCAAAGCTGTGGACTGACTGTTAATGCACATGCATTTGTACGTAACTGCACACCAACCAACATTCAACAACAGCTTGCAGTCTCACCCACACATGTGTCCCGTACAATACACATTTTCTATAAATTCCGTGGAGTTGTCGATCGCATGATGAATGAGACCCATTGAAAATTCCCGGCGATCAATCTAATTTAAATGATTTTATTTATTCGCCAATTTTCAATGATAATAAACTTGGTAGGGGAGGGAAAAAAAATGAATGAATTTGTAAGGGGAATGGGACATTTTATAGGAACAACTGAGGGGAAACAACGTGACTGCCGTCTCTCGTACTCGAGATGAGAACGAAGACGACGATAAATTGTCATTCGTGACAAACTGGGCACGCGAGGAAGTCAACAGAAGTTCCCTGCGTGCAAGTGTCTGTTAGAGTCCTCATTGCTACGACTGGGGGCTCGGAGGTGATGTCTCCGTTGCCTCGTCGTTGTACGGTAAGGATCTACAGCGATAGATCAAGCCACATGATCGACTGACACGGCTTACCCGGCTCCATGTCCCTCGGATGAATTTCGAAGGAATGCTAATGGTGAACTTCACCGAGTTGGTGAGCGCCTTCTTTGGAGATAGGCCATTGTATATTTTCCGTTTATGAGATTACAAATATGGGACGGATTTCTACCGATTTTTCTCGCGAAAATTTGCAACTAAAGTACCACGATTTATCGGGCAGTTATTGGTGGTAATGATGATAACTTGGTGACTGCGGTTTTTTTTATTTAATGAGTTTTACCGACTTGCAATATATTAGTACTCAAGTGATGCACTTCAAACCTAATCAGAAGTCCCCGGGAGTTACTCGACTTCAGAGACAAAGGGTTGAAAAAATAAATACGTCCCTGAAGTAAACGGATATTTGGCAAAAATAATATTTTTTCTCAGTGAAGTGGCAAAACATATTTCGCTGCGTGCATTTTCCGTGGAATGCGTTACTTCTCCCCCCGAGGATTTAGTGCGTCATCTCGCATGCCTCTTTGTCTTCCTATATAAACTGAAAGGCCAGGATTATATGTGGAATGCCGTTGGGCCCGACGTCGCCGTTGGCCCGTATATAGGAGCCGCGTATTGATTGGATAACAAATAGAATTGGAAAAAATTCATTTTACAATCGGACCCCTGGAAAATCTTTGGAAGGTTATCATTGGTTCGCCGGCTTTTGAACACTTCATGATACGTTTCATGATTGTTCATGCACACGTATCATAAACAAAAAAAGGGGAGGAAAGAAAAGTGAAGCGAAAGATGAAATCAAAAATGAAAACCACTTGTCCATAGTTAGCTGTTGGGCACTGGGGAAGAGGTGACTGGTCGTTAAGGCGGCTTCTCGTCGTTCGTTCAACTCAAACGCTGGGGTCCTTCACGTGTCTGAACCTGCTGCACCTATCTTCTTCTGTCGTTCTTCTGATATAATTGGTCTTACATTTACGCCCACACCTGGATTTTTTGCAATCTCCACAAGTGCTTTCTTCTTTATCACGGATAATAACATTAAAATTACCACGTGATCATTATATTTGCGGGTAACGCGTATCTCTGAAAATTCATACGTCTGATGGAAGGGGCGTCAATGACCCAGTCATTGCCACTATTTACCTTCCACGTATTGCAAAATGGTGGAGTGCGGATATTTTTAGAATAATTGGGGAATCAAATGTGTCAAAAATAATTGTCTTGATTATGTACATTCATATAAAACAATTGTTTCATCAAATTTAATTGCTAGGAAATTGAAAAGAAAATTGAAGTGGCCAGTATTTGGGGCTTGTAAATAACTGGAGGAAAAATGAGATATCTTCAGGTAGACATCGGCCTTGTAAAGTGCTCCACATTCCATTGATAGACCCGCCAAACTCCTCGTCACGGAATAATTGATGGAATTGTTTTACTCAATTAGTGGAATATTTCATAACCCTTCACCCGAAGTGAGCGTAATAATTGCATGAAAATTGATCGCCCGAGTCGATACTCGCTCTCGTGGCCCGAAAAATTCGAGAGTTGTATACATTTATAATAAACGCAAGTCACAGTTATTCCTGTGGATGTAGCATTACTTATCAGCCCTGTACAACAGTAGTCAACGTATTTTAGGGTTACCTTTGTAGAATCAGGTCATTTAAGGAGACGAGACCAAACGGTTCGACAGACGTCAGCGGATGAAAGACTAATTTTGGACCCTTCAATTCCTCGGTCCTAACTTTTGTCGACATCGAGAGAAAAATCGTTTAAAAATTACGTTAAAAATTACGTGTTCCGTAATCTGCGCGTCAAAACAATATTTTGTAAAAATTACCGAACAATTACGCATTTTAATCGAATATTAGTTTGACCAACAGATTATGGAACAGGTACGTAATTTCTAAACAATTTTTCTCTCCGTGGAGGTGTCGGCCCTTCGTTGGTGTAACAGCAATACATTTTCACACCATCTATGAATTTTACGTGTACCATCCCAGTTCCATGACCGATGCATACCACAGAGTTTTGTTGGTGCTACAACTGAGACCGCCTACGACGAGACCACTAGCTTTATTTGGCAGAGGAGAAACAGCTAGTTGTACTCACTGTACACTTCGATTAGGCGTACTTACCAATGATCTGGTTACAGCTAAGGACACGCCAAGTTTCCACGTCCATGGGGTATCAGCCTGTTTTCTTTTTCCCTCATTTTTTCTCCAGCCCGATGTTTTTATCGTCTCCCTGACGATTTTTTATCACGATAATCATTCAAGAATTATCCTAGTACCCATTATTTTCAACGAGTCAATATAGCCGGGTGAGCCAGCTCTATATACGGATGACTTCTTGCAATAATTAATTTTCCATCAACTGTATCGACTTTTCCAGTAATTACTATGTCAACGAGGGAAACATTCATTGAGTAAAATGTATGGAGAGTGTTTTTTTTTTTCAATTATTACGCGTATCTCAAGTAACACTCGTTGCCTAAAACGGTATGTCTTTACTTCTTTGGACAAATCTATAAAACATTAGTTTGCCCTATACGTGTCTTCAATGATTGGAACTCACGAGTTCTTGTACCTAACTGACATGGCTATGAAACTTGCTTCCCAGGTAGGAAAAAACGAATGGGCCAACCTTGGTACAAGCACGGCCGCCGAGCTGCCGTAGCTCGGCACCCGGGCTCCAGCCAAACTCGCGCCGAACTTGGCTAGACCCTGGGATGATAACACGGGGCCAGGCCTGGGACCGAACTTTGGCCAGACTTCGGTCGCCGTACTTTGGCCGCACTCTGGGCTTACCATTCGGCCCGAAATTGGCCCAGACCTATTGCCGAACTTTGGCCGCATTCTGGGCTGACCATTCGGCCCGAAATTGGCCCAGATTTACGACCAGAGCTGTGGCCAGGCTCCAACCGTTGCCTGTATTGGGTTCAGAATCACCAATAAATATATGAACGGTATATCTGATAAGCAGACATGTATTTATTACCTTCAACATTATACAGAAAACAGTTTTATTATGTGACAAAACTTATATTTAAATTTATTAAATCTATTGACAAAAAAACTCAGCCAATCAAAAACTTTTTTCCTCCTATCGACATAGTACATGTTTTCATCCGATTTTGGTTGAACAGTTAAAGATATGCAGTGTTTGTATCTCCAATTTTCATGAAAGATAATCACAACTATGAGATTTTTCCGCGAACAGAATATGAAAACTCAAAAAAATGATTGCAGGTATAAATTGTAGAAAAATCTTTTGTGGATTATTTTCATCCGCTTTTAAAATAAATAATCTACGTAGATCATTTGAATCCGAAATTTAATACGACATACCATATTAAGTCTTAATAAACTCTCTCTTACAATCTAATAATATTAGCAGTCAGTCTTCAGAATTCGAAGATTGTATTAACAAAATATCCAACAAAATAACGCACCAATGTTATTTTTTAAATTAGTAGTTTAGAATTGATAAATTATCGTGCTTCAATTCAAGCATGAAAACAGTCATTATAATAGCAATATTATGGATAATTTATTCCGCTATGGATGATAAGAATTAATTCTTATATCCATAGACAATTGCTGATACGAATTATCCTGATAAGAATTATTTTTTCATCTCGGAAAGACGTCCTTTTTTTACAATAATGTCTTCTCCATCTGCAACTCCGGAACACAGAATGATATTTAGTTGCATTGATTGTGTGCTAGTTCTATATAATATTGCTTATTATATTCACTCTTTCAAACAAACTTAGAAATATAAAAAAGTCTTGGATAGGATTACATATAACTAATTAATTTCAACCCTTAAATTTGAAATCTTTGGGGAATATGGACGCAGTCCGATTGTGAAACTTCAACCTTATAAATATTATTTGACTTGAATCACCAAATACTGAAAACAGCTCTCAATGGCTGAAATTACTTTCATTAGAATTTTTCTTAAAAATTAAAAATCCACTTATTATTTTTCCCTTTAAACTTTTGGACATAATATTTAATCCCTGAACCAACAACGGATATTTATTCCCGTGATCTAACTTATGAGGAAATGACATAGAAAATACTTTATTATGCTAAGATACATCACATTTTCCAATTGTTATTTCCATCTTCTGGATTTCCGACCTCGCCAGGAGAAATATAATAAATATAATTAATACTTCAATGACAGCCGAATACTAAACAATATTCATATATTAATATATATTCTGCCCAATGAAACGCCTCGCGATAAAAATATATTGATAATATAAACTTTTCCTATTAATCGTACCTTTTATCAAGAATATCACAACTAATACAATTACGAAAATGAACTAATGGAGTCATATTAACACAGTGATTTTACAATTCCATTTATCCCGGAAAAATGAAGTATTATCGATTGGTATCAAAGGAACAAACTGAATTATTCTCGTTATGATGACTTGACCCGCGTTGTCGTTCCTTACGCCCACCCTCTCGATCGCCAGAACGTGACAACCAAGTACTTACTTCTGACATTATCTTCTTCTCATCAGTGCTGGATCCTATTACCTCAATTATCACATCAATCAGTACTTTGCATACTGTAGTGTTATAAAAATTTTTCTTTTTCTTTCCGCCAGCTTCCTTATTTCCGTAACCAGAATAGTGCAGTGACACTGTCTTCCTCAGAACCGCAGATAGGATAGTGGAAACACATATTTTCATCTCTTTTTTATTGCTTATCAAAACTCTCATGAATAATCGCTAAAAATAAAAGAAGGGAAATTTTTTTGAATTTATGAACATGAGAAGACATCTTTGGGCTCATCGCCAGCGGGTTGGTTCTATAACCAAAGCGTTCCAGTGACGTAGACTTGAGTCCCGGTGATGAAAGATTTTTTCATCACCAGAAAACGAACCCAGTGCATGTGTCACCGCCCAATTTATTGATTTTACATAAAAAAGAAGAAAAACGATCAATTTCAGATATATTACCAGTGTTTCTACGAGATTTGGGTCCGTTGTCAATATCGCTTCGTATTCCTGGAACTTATCATCCATTTCAAATGGTAGTGGCGTAGACATCTGCTTCTGTATTTCAAGCAAGCTAGGACCAGAAGCTGGGGCTAGATTAGTGCCAATGATTGTGGTCTTGAGCTCATTCATAGACTGCTTTAAATCGTAAGCCATCCTGCGTCTTAAATTTTCGAGCTTTTCATCTAATTGCTGATCAAAGTAATCTCGAAGGGAGTTCAGGATTCGACGTTCATTATCAGCATAATGACTAGATGACAACTGGTTTTGTGGTCCCAGCATTTTTGGCATCTTAGCAGGGGGTACCATCATTGATCGTGAAGTTTTTGGAGTTCCTGGGCTCACAATCGAATTCAATCCGTCTTCAGCGCGTGTAGTAGACGATGCACGCCTTTTTCGGTTACCTTATGAAATTAAAGGAGGACCAAACGATATAAATTGATGGGTAGCAGCATCAGATGAAAAAAAAACTACCCAAGCCCCCACCAAAAATATATAATATAATCTAATTCTATATAAGTTCCGAATTTTGTAAAGAATGTTCAAAATATAAATTGGACCATTTTCAAATATTTATAAATATAAATTTTTTCATGCGGGAGGAACTTGGCCGATGATTGGTCATGGAATATCCGAGCCGATTTTACCTGAAGCGTTATGGACTAGTGGTGAAGGAGGTGTCAAATGAAGTTCTTTTCTTGTATTTCTCGCTGAGTCCATCGATTTTGTAGGTGACTGCAGAATTCCATCGGAGGAATCATTGCTCTCAGATTCATCAGTTTCGACGTCTTTAAGCAAAGTAATATTCTTCCTTGACCGCTGTTTAAATGATAAACATGCACCTGGAAATTATTGAAAATGATGATTTATCCCTGACCGGATCATTTAATTAACACGAACTTAGAATTACGTGCTACAGTCCCATATTACCTCAAAATTGATTTATTACCTGTTGGTACAGATCGCGATTTACTCGACATTTGCAAAAAGCCAGAATTATTTTGAGCCTTTGAGGCTCGAATCTCCTCAGGATTAGCTATAAGACAATCATGATTTTCGTCTTCAGAGTCAGATCCACTCTGGTAAATGCTTTGAAATCTTGTCTTTGGTTTTGCTTGTATACCTACGAAATTTTACAAGTTTGTAGTGAAGTAGTAACACAACGTAAGTTGTCTCCAGCCTTTGTTTTTTATAGCTATTTCAAAGTGGGGAAAGAATGCATGCATTTGAAAAAATATTTTTTTTGTAGAACCTATCGCTCCTACAAAAAAGGTTTCTATCAAAATTTTACCATTTTCCGTAGATGTTCACTTTGATTTACCTCTTCACAACAGAATTATAATGCTTTCCTACATAAGAGATGGTGGGGAAAAATGGAACGTTTCTCGTCCCCTCAACATTCCAATGCTTTTATGTATAAACAATCATATCAAGTGTAAATCATAAATTTTCCACTTTATCTTGTTCGCACGTAGTGATTTCTGTTAGCGACTCAATTTTTTGATGAGTAAAGAATTGCAATAAAAAAAAATAACCTAATATTTTTCGACCACAACATAATAAAAATTTTCTTATAAAATCATTCAATGCGATTCTCTCTTAAAACGATGTTTCGAGACAAATACACATGTAATGACTGCACAGATACATAATTAATATTTATTTTGTAAAAGATTTCAAAAATTCGGTCAATCTAATTCCCAATTTAGGGAACGATGGGTCTTTTGATGTTAAATACGAGAGTTGAATAAATTGGGGATGAATAATTGGGGTTAAGAGTGGTTATAATTGTTGATAATTGACTTTTACTTCATATTAACAGGACTTACCAGACTTTGGAGTTTGATTTCTAGGTGGAATCGGGATTTTAGTACTAAAGATGTTGTTTAGTTGAGACTTTGATGCAGTTAAGGGTTTTGCTGAAATTTTTGCTTTCGAGGAAGTTTCGGACCTCCCCCCCTTTCGATCATTTTCACCATCGGTTGTCTCACAGTTGAGAGTTACTTGGGCCTTTTTTAATCTTCTGCGACCCTGATCCAAATCAGCTGAACACAATCAACATATGATCCTTTAATATTGAAATGAACCCATCGAGCAATTCATCAAGTTATAAGTGGAGTCATTTCAATTTTTGTACCTGCTCCGGTGATGAAGCAAAATGGATAACTTTGCCAAGAGTCCTTGGGCGAGTGCAATTTTTCCAAGTAGTCGTCAAGTAGATGATATTCAGTTGTCGGTGGGAATTTACAGGTGTCTTCTTCTGCACTATTAAACCATTTTTTCGGCACCAAATCAATGCATGGTAGCCCTTTTTCGTTTTTCTCGAGAAATTCGATGACTGCGAATGGTTCGCTGAGATTTTTTGGATCGCGAGATGGATGTGAGGTTTCCGACATTTTAGGTTATGAAAAAAAATCACGATTCGTACAATTGAACCTGGTGTTTTCGAGTAGTTTCATATAAACTGATAACTTTGCAGAATGATGCATATAGCTTATTATTTAACAGAAAAAATTGCGTTTCTATTTCCATGTGTTTTGAACGGTTTTTTGTCATCACCCCACTGATGCTTCTTTTTTAGCGCCACTATTCCTTCAAAACGATTATATCACAAATATCTGTCAAACACTTAACACACATTTAATTCACATTAAATTCTCACTTCTTGTAATTTACCGTCAACTTAGTTGGTGAAATCCGAATTTGAGACAAAAAGCCCGATAAACGGATGATACGAGCAATTATGAAAGGTTATGTACACGGACGCCAGATCTAACCGATTTATGTCCCACTTGCATGTAACGACTCCACTATTGAAATTTTCTAACGACCTCGATGATCGGATTTTCATGTCGATTGTTGATTTAAAACATAAAATTGTTTGTTTCTTCCACAATTTTAATCACGAGTTCAACTAAAACATATACCCTCATTCATATACCCTCTTACCAAAAAAAAACTGCATTTCACAATGCGAACAATTTTTACGTTATTTTCTAGTGGAGGAGGGATATGGCGTATTGTCGTCCAGTTACATTTAATAAAGCACATTTGTGTTTAATTTTGTGTGCCTTCTTACATGTCATTTCAGCTGCCCAGGACTTAATGTAGAATATTCCTACTCGACTGGAAAAGTCTGGATAACTAAACGCCTCTTCCCTACTACTTTCCTGGTGTCCGAAAATATATATACCAGTAAGATCATCACAAATTTTGGATTTTCCTGATTTAACGAGAATTTGTGAAATTACGAAAACTTTCTCAATATCTAGGAGTACCACGTTATTTGGATGACTTGTCGTCAAGGTTAGACCATTGATGTTGATCATATTTGATGTTAAATGAATTTCCCCATCAATTATCATCGTTGTAGGCTTTCTCGCGATAACCCAATCACTCAGTATGTGTTTCTGATTAATTACCATGGTTCCTCCAGACTCCATCTCAGTTAGTCTGTTGATAATTTGTGTGAGTGGTTTTATCGAAGAATGAACGAGTTTTTTAAATAAACCAATGTAACTCTCTCCCCAAAACGCTGAGAGCTCATTCAGAGGAATTTTAAAGTATTGGGCATCATTAGCAACGTGGATGATACTATGCCAACTGAGAACTTGAGCCCCTTCATCATTATAAACATCAGGTAACGTCTCGAAACAAATTTTTAGCAGAGATCCAGCATATTCACTCAAATCCTTAACGAATTCCTTACTGTTTAAAATTCTGCTAGCAAAGACAAATAATGAGAAATGACAACGTAAAGGTTTCGGTAAGAAATCTTGTAACACGACGATACCACAATAATTAAGGAAAAACTTGAATTGTGATGCTTTCCATCTTGAGATATTATTCACATCAAATTCTTTCCTTTGAAATTCAATAGGGATATCGGCTTTTAATGACCTCATAATACCATCAAGCCGACGAACATCAGCTAATTTGATCCTCTGGGCTGAACTTCTCGTTAGCCATTTATCCAGCAGCCATTTCATATTACCAGAATAGAATAAATGCATTAAATCTAATGGCACTTGTTTTGTCAGATCGAATCTATCCAAAGAGAGCAGCGGGGACACAGAACCTTCATAATGATGTTCTGGTTGAACTCGCGTCTCGTAGGATACTTTAGTGCGTAAATTTGCATTGGTCACTGGATATATGCGTTTTCCTCGTCTTCCACAACCTACTGTAATGCCCTTGGTGAAACACCTTCCACAGGCATAGAAGGCTCCAGGAGCTTTGTGGCAGCAAATGAATGCTCGAGCTGGCGAATCAGCCACTATTGCTACAATTTTCACCTCAAAAACCTTGTCATCAATGCGCAAACCATTTTCTTGGAGTTCATTGGCCTCTTCAACAAAATCAGTCATGAATTCTGTGGCTGATAATGGTTTCCCATCCCCACAATAAATCGCGGCAGCAAAGGGTTTGGTAGTGTAATTTGGATGCTGTATTTTTATTGAAATTGGCCAAATTTCCTTCTTAGCATTCCGGTATACCTGCATACCGTCAATATGAACCAGAAGAGAAATGTCGTTTTCTCGATAAATTTGAGTTGAAATTATTTTTCTGAGTCCCGAGGCGATTCCCAAATAAATGAATTCACCTGGAATCTCATGAACTCCTCTCATGGTTGTTAGGTGTCTGCAATGGGGAGTTTGCAAAAGCTGCCGTGTAGTCTTGGGTATTGATGTGTAACCTTCACTTCTTAAAATGGCTAACAATTCATCGATTGCTTCTGCTGTTGTAGCTCTTCTGAATTTCACTGCCCATTGATTAATTTTTTGCTCCATTCCCCGCGGTTCCAATTTGTCCAGAGTTTGTGTATTCTTGTCTCCAATGCTGTCAGTGAATACTTTGTTGAAATCATTGTCAATGTCATCTGAATCACCATCACAACCTGAGCCCCCAAGAATTGGTTCATCCCTGTCTCCAACGCTGCTATTGGATTCACTGATGCAATCATTAAGATGCTTATACGAGCCACAATCACCATCACCACCCGACCAACTATCACCACAAGCACTAGCATTATCATCGAGATGTCGAACATCGACATCTCCACTAATTTGATCCACAATAGATCCACTACGGATAGTTATTTCATTGGCTGTTGGCAAACTAACCTCTTCCTCATCGGCATTATTGCGTTCACTGTAATCCGGA
This sequence comes from Diachasmimorpha longicaudata, assembly GCF_034640455.1. Taxonomy (NCBI): domain Eukaryota; kingdom Metazoa; phylum Arthropoda; class Insecta; order Hymenoptera; family Braconidae; genus Diachasmimorpha; species Diachasmimorpha longicaudata. Next base: position 4,509,876 of record NC_087235.1, read on the forward strand.
GTTTTTTCTTTAGCGCCTTCTACGTTTACAGATTCTTTTTTCTTCAGTTGATGAAAATGTCTGTATTTTTTAACCCGTGAATATGAACTCTGAGACATATTACAATAGTAAAAGAGTAATATTAAAATAATAAATTGCCGCACACGACACTCATGTCTACTGCCACAATCAGACTACTCAACACGCCATCTTACGGGCTGTTGTCATAGAATGTGTGGTATACGGTGATATCCACGCATATTTTCCCCTGAAATAGTATGTTCAGAAGAAATAATGGTACCTTCGGAAGAAGGAGAATCAAAGGACGAAAAATTTAGTGAAGGAACATTCCCCATGAGAATTCAATTTTTGGAATGCTGTTCCATATGGGACCCAAGCCTGGCAAACCATGCCCCTTGTCTGCCTGGCCATGTCTCGGGGCAAGCTTGGTGACCCAAGCCTGGCAAGCCATGCTCTTTACCAGTCTGGCCATACCTCGGGTCAAGCGTGGTTGCCCAAGCCCGGCAAACCGTGCTCTTTGCCAGTCTGGCCATACCACGGGCCAAGCTTAGTGACCCAAGCCTGGCAAGCCATGCTCTTTGCCGGTCTGGCCATGCCTCGGGCCAAGCTTGGTGGCCCAGATCTGGCAAGCCAGTCTCGTGCCAGACCTGGCCCGTTTCGTGGACATTGGCATTTCCTACCTGGGTTCACAGCTGCTCGGTTAAGTACGAAAGCCGCCCTTGACACGCACATTCCTGGAAATAATTAATTACAGATCGGCTAAAAATTTTCAATTATACGATTGACTTTATTCGAGTTAATTAATTGTTATGTAGCTGCTAATCTTTCCGGCGTTCAACAGTGATATAAAAAAACTTCATTACTTGAGTTTTCATTATTTGTTTTCGCAGAAATGACAGAGCTGTAAAAGGATTCATTCTGAGTCGAGTATGGGAGCCGGTGTATTTGGAGAATTGCAATAATTACGGGAATTGCAGGTAATGATATGGAGCAATTTTCCAGTTGATAAGTGATGGAGTAGAGTCGACGGTAAAAGTACTTTCTGCTCGATTGCGGAAAAAGGGTTCGTGGCACGCCTACGTCAAATTGTAAATCCATTTATTCATGCTAGCATCTACGCAGAGTATTGTATTCTGGTGAGAAGCCCGCCAGTGGTCCAGACAACGTAGACAATGCACGTGGGCGGGCAAGAGGGCTTGCTCTCAGTTTGACGTTCGTATGCCATGAAATTTCCCCAACGACAATAATGCTGAATATTAAAATATTGTTACTCTTTTCCGTCGGGCAATTCAAGCGACAACTAGGGAGTTGTTTGCCAGGGAATTGTCTATTGTAAAGTGAAAGTGCTCGTGCATTGCTAAAATGCACTGTCATAATTGTATATAATGAAGCTTGATTGATATAAGTACTGTAAAAGTCTCATTAAATTTGTTCCTTCTCTCCTGAACAACTCGATGCAATTGAGAGGTTTTATTTTTCCTTTAATTCAACAGCTGTTTAGATCATCCACCCACATTTACCTCTGTACGGAGAGAAAAATTGAAAATTACCTACTCGTTCCGTAAACTGACAGTCAAAAGAGTATTCGGGAAAAATTACAATTTGTCTCCGTCACTGTCAGAAAATCGGCAGACCCTGAGGTGCAAAGACCTTTTACATTTCTTCCTACCTTTCTTCCTCAGGGGGTGTTGGTGATGGAATGTAAATATCCCACACGACCAATAGGTTTTATGGTTATTGCCTAATGGCGACGTCGCGCAAATACATGGACGGATGGTACTTCGAGTTATCTTCTTACATTGGTGCGTTGAACAATTTAAAAGAAACAAAATTACCAGGAGAGGGAAGAAAAGGGACACTTCATAGAGCAATATATTAAAATCAATATGAACGCGCAACAAATCAAAGCAACGTCGACACTAAATTCCTCCCACGTTTCGCTCCATTTAGTGCTACAACGTTTGACTAAAAAAAATTCTCGTGGCAGCGCTGTGCCGGTCATTTTTTTCTTCTTTCATCAGACATTATTATTATTATTATCATGATGGTTGTATTTGTTTTTATTATTTTATTTGACACCCACAATGTGCTGTGGATAAGAGTCTTTTCCACGCAGTTATAGATTACGCGTGCCGGGCGCGCGCGCTACCACATATGTCTATATATATATACATATATATGTATAGATAGATATATATATACGTATATATATCTCTGCACGTATATATGCTAATGTTCGTGTTCATCTAACACGGCACGTAACACACCACCAACGGCCAGCCGAGAGCGCCGCTCAGGCACGTCTCACCACGTCCTTGTAAGGCCACTTGCCTTCCAGCGGCAGTTCCAACAAGTCCTCTCATAGACGAGTTTGGTTTTGATACGTGTATAGGAGCTATCACTAATACTAACGACCACAATGTGTGCTGTACATATTGGAATGCCTAGACACTGGTATTTCAGAGGCTACACTTGATATTCGTCGACGGTCAGTACAATTTATTTACTGTTTGTTCTAAAAATGGGGAGAGACAGAAATTGATAGGATTTAACAATGTCCTGTTGACATTTCTAATGTTTCAGCATTGGCTTTTCTGCTTTCATACAGGGAGAGAAAAATTCTTTCAGAATTACGTGAATGTTCGGTAATTTGCCAGTCGAAATGGTGTTCAGTAAAAACGGAACAGTTATGCATTTTTTCACTGGATGTTCCATAATTTTTCTGGAATATTTTGGACTTTTTCCTGGCGTGTAATTTTTAAAGAAATTTTACCTCTGTATTGGGCAACGGCGACCGGATTATTTAGGGAGTGATGGGGGTAGAAATCTCCCTGGATTAGCCCTGGAATTTTTTTATAAATATCTCTTCATGCAGGTACTTCTGCAATCGGTAAGCGAACTTGAATTCCTTTTTTTTCTATTTCTCTCATCCGCGTGGGGGTTTCGCTTGCACCGGTCCACCGGTTGTCCTTTGAACTCCACTGCTGGTAATTCGAGGAGGTATTTACCCGAAGAATCTCCCTCATGTCCTTCTCAACTTCCCTTATCTCGCGTAAAAATCGAAAGATATATTTCAGCGTGACGCTTGACAGCCATTTCAGGAAATTTCCGGAGAACTGAGGACTTTGCCCTCCCAGCGAGGTGTGTTAACCACTAGGTGTAAGAGGTTCATGTATACGGGTCAACAGCTGACTGTGACACATACACGTGAATCAAGATATGTACATTCAAGTGAAATATTCCCCCGCTGTTTCAATCTCTCATCACGATAATCATATTTGATGGGACAGCACTCACTGCTGGAGGGGAGTGAAAATAATGGAATTTCAATAGAATTTCAATAGTAATTGGAGTTGTCACTTAGGTGCAGTAATGGGCCTATTAGCATACTAGCACAGCACCACAGTACGACTATTAATTCGTCGTGTAGGACAATGGAGATATCGTCGCACAGTTATGTACGACCAGAGCTATAATTTATAACACGCCTACACCAACATGCACATAGGGATATAGTTCACGTATGCATTGCGATATCTGAATGTCCACCCACGTAAAATCTGGCTACCACCCCTTGGTGCACCTCTTACATATACTCATGAACACAAGGGCCTCTTGTGTGACAAGCCAGTGAGATCAGTTTTGGCTGGAACAGCACACACGGGGACTCGGTGCAACCACAACTGGTTGCGAGACGAACTCGATGCAGCCTTGTGCGTCCCAGCCAATTGTCGTTTATCGTCGCACAGTGGATTTACGGTTCCGTTTACAACGTACAGCATTACTGATATCGTCCCACTGGGGCAACTCGCGCTGCAACGATTCATCAAAACCCTATCAGCTATATATTTCGCATTGGACAGCTTTACCAACCTCCTCAGAAAGCATGAGAGGCGAGAGGAGGCGATATTTTCAGTGATATGGATCAAAGTCCCACGATCGACTATTACGATTTTGGACCCACCGGCTTTCCTTCTTTTTATCGCACGTGGAGAGCAATTATTTGAAAGATACGTGTCTGTTCCGTGATATGACAGTCAAAATAATATTCGATAAAAATTACCGGTGAATTGCGAATTTTTTGACGGAATTTTTAGGAATAAGTCCAGAACGTTCCGGAAAGGAGAGAATTTTCAGTAAAAAATGCGTAAATGTTTCGTAAAGTTTACCGAATATTTTGACAAATTAATTAGGGAATAATTTATAAATTGATTTGCCAAGAGGTCTGTCGTGCATAATTTTGATTGTTGATCATTTCAATTTTCTGATTTTTTCCATTTTCCTCTCGTCTCGATTTTTTTTCCTCTAGCACTTTGTACACCTGCTCATGCTATTGCACTCGTCGCGTCTGACGTAAAGTACATCAGGATTCCTTGAGGAAGATATAATACCCATAATACCATACTCGGAATAACCAAACCAGTGTATGTGATATCCATATGTATTCACGTATACTTGGATATAATCCACAGATATAAGAAAAGACAGAGATTATAAATAGTAGTTGCGGTAGCACACAACTTGCCATGCTGCGATGACGCTATTATAAGACAACCGCAAACTTGTCAACGGCATATACGTTGAGTACCAACGAAGTGGTGAGAGGGCAGAGAGTTCTGCCAGAGTGTTTTGTTCATCGTGCGATTTGCGACTGCTATCGGTGGAGTCGGGGTATGACAGGAGATCTCAGATAGACAGGACTATTTCAGTTAATCCTCCGTGGAAATTTTTCCAATTACATTTGTACCCTGAGATATCTGATGAAAAGTATGGAAAAGAAATTTAGAGCCCCTGTAAAAATTACGGAACGGTTACGCATTTTTTCAGTGAACTTTCAGGAAAAAGTCCAAAACGTTCCGTAAAAAGTACACTGAGAGAAAAAAAAAAATTTTGCCAAATATCCATTTGCTTGAGAAAATTATTTATTTTTTTAATTCTTTTCTGATACCGAGTAATTCCCTGATAATACTGATTAAGTTTGAATTGCGTTACTTATATTGTTCTAGCACATGATCATGTTAATTATAACATAGAAGAAATACAATTTTCAAAAATAATGGATATTTGGAAAAAATATTTTGTTTTCCGTTTATGAAACGTTCATTGAAAAAATGCGTAACTGTCCAGTAACTTTTACTGAATACTCTTTTAACTTCCATATTACGGAACCCTCCGTGTTCCTTTCCACCCCGTCCTCAAAATCCCCTCCCAAAAAATAACCGAAATCTTCCAGTGTCAAAATGCCGATAAATTATTCCCAGCAATATATTTACCCACCCCTCATTATCCCACAAAGACTTTCCGTATAAAATACGAATACCCTAATGGGCCTCTCATCTCTATTCGTACAAATCGTCAGTGTCTTTTCACCCTCAGCTGATTATGACATGTTGGTAACGTCTGTGGGGAATCCATACCTCGTGTTCTAGCCACCGGAACGCCATTTGCTCGACTAATGACTCGCGGGCTTTTCGCGCTATGCTGACTCGCTAGGCCGTCGACTTGTTTCACTTGATTTTTTTTCCTTCCCCACAAAATGTTTTTTTATCCTTCATTATTTACTGAATTTTAGGAGGCGTTGAAAACCAAAGACTTTTTGCTCGCCTGATGATTTTAATGAGAGACTTCTGAATTGTATTTGGCTCTGGAGAGACGGCCTGCGGTGTTTCTGAATCAAGTGATTCTTCCCAATGATATGGTCTCGCACGCACTCACGCTAGTATCGTACGCCCAATGCGAGTCAGTCCGAGCGTGCATAATGCGTTAGTGCTAAATTTACGTTCTGGCGACGTACATCTAGACTTTACGTGGGAGGAGTCCACCTCGAGACATCTGTAGATAAAATGCCCTCTTGTGTTTGTCATTTTTAGATGTATTAGTGAAAGGGCTTGCGCAACGGCTGACGATGCTGTTGCCACTTGACTGGCGATTTGTTAGGTCCAACCTTACGCGATGAATAATTGCTGTGGTACGCATATATCTTTATCGCTCTATCTGCATGATCTGTCAGTAACGAGCTTGGGATAAATTTAATAAATTAAGTCCTTCCCATTCACGAACCAATCGGAGGAACCCACCAAAAAATTTCCCCAAAAATTTCGGCACCAATTTATTAAAATCCAAAATTACCATAGGTTTCTCTTTGCGCTTGAGAATTAATAACACTTAGTAATCTACCCAAATGAACCTTAAGAAATGATTTCGCAAGCATGTGTATTACTGCTGGTGATGATGAACAAAAAAAAAATCTAGGAGTGTGCACAGCGAGAGAGTCACATTTACATGTAATTTATGCAGTCTAGAGTGGAAAGTGAGTTATCCTGCTTGCCGGGGGTCGAGAGTGCACGAGTGAAGGAGACAATTCGAATAAGAAAAAGCAACGGCAGAAGAAGAGGAAGAATAAGAAGACGGAGAGAGGGGAGATCAAATAGAAGGTAGTTGGGATAAAAAGAGAGAGCACCAGGCGTTGGCAGCTGAGGGAGGAGAGGATCGAACAATGCACTGTCTCTGTATCACAGATATAAGTTAAAAGGAAAAATTAGAGCCGCTGGGAGTATGCGTTGCCGCCCTCGGTACGGCTTGATCTTGGTAGAAAACAGAGTGCGAGGTCATGCAGTGGCAGTGCAGCGAACGCAGCTTACACCGAGTGCAGCAGCGGCATCTCGTGTATCTCATGCCCCACACCATCAACTCGAATAATTCACATTGTCCGTTGTCTCTGTTTCTGGGCTTTTCTTTTGTTAATTATTTTAGGCACAGCGCGAGGAAAGAAAGCCTTACAGTGGAATAGATCGCGTGATTTTCACTCGCCTAATTTAAACCTCTGTGTGTCCGAACAGGGACGTTTTGCTCACATCATGGCATTCGCTATTTTCCCTGCATTACATGTAGGAGACTATATTTATCTTCGGTTTTTTAATGCCGTTACAAATGAAGCGTGAGCAGCGCTTCGGGAGCTCCAGGGAAATGATTACATGATTCTAAATTATTTTATCGCCAAATCATCACTTATTCAGAGAGAGGGGATTGCGAGAGCGCGAACTGATTGCAAATTATCGCCAATTGATCGTCAAAACGGCGATTTGGTCTGTGATTATTATGTGGTGCACTGGGTTTTTGATGTTTGGGGGAATTTTTGGGACTCGCAGTTGGCCGAAAAATGTCTTGGTACAGTATCTCTAGATCCATCTAACCCCTGACTGACACGATTATTATTGCTGAAAGTTTTATGGTATCTATTCTCTCGTTCGCTTAATCTGATGGCGGTGGCGCGCGCTGGGCAATTTCGAACAGAGGCGTCCCAGGCGCGCACCTTCAGACCAACGAATTAATGCTCCTGGTGTTCATGGGTCTCGCTCGCCATTCATAACCGTGAATGTTATTAGTGCAGATCGCAGTCCGATACCCGCGAGCGAACCTCGCCGCTTGCTCGTGTGGTTAAAATAAAGATGATGAATACCCGTATTCCCTCCCGCCTCTCGCCTCTCACTGTTATATACCTTCAGTATCCTGACATATACGGAGATTGATATCATTTGTGCTCCTCTAAGAATTTCAAATTATATGTGCATTGTTGGTTGCAACGTGGAATATCAAATGCTGAAAAAAATCATCGGGAAAATAGGGGGGCGAGTTGGGGAATGGATTTCATGAAGGAATGTGTACCTGGAGGGGGAGAAAAATTGTTTAATAATTACGGAAGCGTTCAGCACTTTTTCAGGAAACTTTCAGGAAAAGGTCCAGAATGTTTTAGAAAAATTATGGAATATTCAGGGAAAAATGGGGAACTGTTCCATTATTTTTAACGAGTATTATCTTAACTGAGCGTAATTAGACCTCCAAGGGATGAATGTCAGTTTTATTACAAAAATTACCCTCCCAAGTCTGTTTTTTCCAAAAAAACTTGACCTAAAAAGTGGTTGACTGTCATTTCGTCCCACCTTTCACCCTCCAGAGGTCTAATTTTTATCCAAAATTTATTTTCTTGGGGATGAAGGAGGACATTAATCGTCGGAATGATTACCCCACTGACATTTGAATTTTATTCAGACAATTTTTTAAAGTGAAACCAGATATTCGGATTTTCTTTGAATGGAGTATATTTTGATAAAATTACTGACATACGTATATGTAACAGCATTTTTCTTAGTCTTCAGTATTCGTAAAATGGAAGTGTCTTGTACGTTGGGACATTGAGTGATGTACAGAGTGGCTCGATTGTGTTTGCCTGGATTTGCACATGAGTACCCTGAACTTCTAAAATTAACAAAACTAATGGTGACGACAGAATAAATTCAGCTGCGAATGGATGTTGTTAATTCAGTTGAATTCTTTACCACGGGATAATAGGAAAATTTGTACTTTGTACTGGTGAAATTGAATTAATTTTCAGGTGTTTTTGTGTATCGTAAAGTTAAGTGAGAATGAATGTTAGTGCATGGACATTCTGGAGTTGATTGGGTGGTCTCGCGAGGAGAGGTCGATCGCCATCGATTTTTCGATCAGACCATCGTTCCATGTGTGAGAGCTGAGAAAAGCCTTACAACATTGCCCTTCGAAGTACACACAACTCGTTGGGCCATTAACTATTAATCGTGCGGATATGCATATTAGCTTCGATGCGTGGGCTCCTCTCATGATCGCGCGACTCGATCGCTAGCTTATACTATACATTTTCTCGGGAGATAATATTCCAATCGAAAGGTAAATGTGGATTACGAAATACAAGCCTGCATAATTTTCATTTTTTCCCGCGTCAACTAATAATTCGAAATTCATATCCTTTATTTATTATATCAGACTCAGTAAATCGAGCACACGCAGGGAATTGTTTGTAAAAAATTCTGGTTCTGTCGTGGAAAATTTTATCGGTTTAAACGTCGACTTTTCCCTCGAACTTCTGCAAAAAAAAATCCCCGCAGGCAAAAAGTCCAATGGAAAATCCTCCTTTGGCGAAAATCGATCGAATATTGTTTCCATCAGCATTTACAAAAACCGGTAGTCAGTTCTCATCGCAGGTAGCCGTTAGTCAAAGGGGAAGTTGGACCGGTTTCCTCACTTGCATTCATCCCTCCATAAGACTGTACATAATTCTCAACTCGAAAAATTATCTCGCCACTCGACATTCGACTACCATTTTTTTTTCTCTCTCTCACAATATTAAATTTTCATGAATGATCAAGACATTCTCTGAATCCTCCACACGGAGTTCAGCTCCGGTCCATAAATCTCGTTTCACACTATTGAGCTTCCGCACCCTCTCTATCTGTCTTATTCCCCTTCGATGCCCCCCAGCCGTGAAAATTAAAAAATTTTCAATCATCGTCAACAATTGGAGACCAGAATATGTATATTTTGGCGCGTAATGTGCCCCAGAAAAGACTGACTTTGGAAATTCATTGAACCGGAGAAAACGTAAAAAAAACTTTATATAAATGGCATTTTTTCCGTTGAATCCCAAACCAGAATAAAAATTCGTTACGTGGGACCCTCTTCTCTGTGGCACGTGGTTATACCGTAGTGAACCCTCCGGGGATCTTGTAAGGTTCAACTGCCGGCTTACACATTAAACGTTATAGGCAAGATATGTGCGGGTACAGTTGTAACGTATGGGAGAGAGGGGGGTACTGCGAGAATGGGAGGAAGGCACGGGACAAGATCCTTTTCATACGTCAGATTTTCTATGTCCCCTGGACCGTTGCGTTACCTAGAACACCTTGTGCCTCACCCATATGAATTCGACGCGACTCAGCTGTTTCTTTTGGGATCGTGGTTCTTTTCTCCCCCTTGGGTCGGCCTCTTCCTTCCGTTTTTTCTATCCTTGCCTATTCTTCAACTCCTGAGGTTATACTTTCAGCTAATTTTATCTCCCATTTTAATATCGAGAGATTCTCGTCCGCATTATGACAAAATTATGTGATCGTTTACGCGTTTAGAATTTTTATCGGAATAATTTACGGTACGTCCAGATGGAAATTAAAAAAAAATGGGGACAGAAAAGGCAAAAATAAATTAATCAGACGAACCGTAGGACAAAATGACAATCATCCACTTTTTAGTTCAAGTATTGTTGGAAAATTAGACTTCAGAGGGTAATTTTTATGATTTTACTCACAAAACTTCGACTCTTGTCTCGTCACCTGAAGATCGAATTTTTACCTAAAATTTCTTTCCGTGTAATTGTGGGAATATGCACATTTTTCCTCAGACATTTTCAATTAAAGAGGCCAGGATTTTGTGGGGGTATAGTCGATGCGGAGGGAGAGAGAAAAAAAATGATAATAAAGAAATGAAAAAGACGGGCAAAACTGAGAGACAGCTGGTTCGCTCGGCCTTGCTCAACATATTCTCATTCTTTCTCACTGGTCTCTTCCTTCCGTGGCACGTGCCATCCCCTTGATCTTTTTTTCCTCCTCCTTTTTTATTTTTCTTTTATTCGAGACCGATCCTTGGGTATAGAAAAAAGCCACGCACGGGTGTACGTTGGCATCATCGCGAACCCTTCGTTAATAGCGAGGGGGATTGGGTCATAACACTCTTTCCGTGTAACGTACTTCCATAACTGCGGGAGAAAATAAAAAAAAAATCGAGGTGAAGCTTCAAATGCCATGTCATGTCATGTCATATATGCATATACTCATAAATATACAGGCACATGTGTATGGAACATTTAATTTTAATCATCAAAGTTTTGTAGTAACCGATTGTTCTTTCGAACAAGCCGTGGCGGATCACCACAAGCGCATGTGTACAATGAGATAACAAACGATTTATTTAGAAGGAACAAGATGTGGGGGAGCATTCAATGTTGGAGACTATAAGTCTCGGCTTGAATGGTCAGTATATAAGGTATGTTGTCGTTTGTTTGGTGCTTTGTACTTAACAGCATGAAAACACAAAACTGTTGAAATACCTAGTCGCTCATTTTAAGGGATGTTTTCGAAAAATCCCCTTCCCACACAATTCTTCTTCATCTTTTCTTCCATTTATAAACAGACTGCAGTGGACATTGTCCACCCAGAAGACGAATGGCACATTCAGTTTGCCGAGGCAATTCTGTGTCATTAAATTTTGTCTCTTAAAACATTTTTTATAATTTTTTTCGAATTACTGGAATAGGATTTTTAGTTTATTTTATTTATCTCCAATTTTTAATTCGGATTATTTATTCTAGCGTAACGGTTCCACAATCTGCCAGTTAAAACAGTTTTTCAGTTAAAATTAGGGAACAGTTACGTATTTTTTCACTGAATGTTCCCTACGCAATGAAATTTTGGATTAAAATGACACCTCTAGAGGGTGAAACGACAATTAATCACTTTTTAGATCAAGTATTATTTGCATAATTAAACTTCGCAGTCCAATTTGCCAATAAAACTAATCTTCGTCCCTCGCTTCACCCCCTAGAGGTCTAATTATTACCTAAATTTTTTTTTCGTGAAATTTTTCTTGAACACTCTGGACTTTTTCCTGAAAGTTCACTGAAAAACTGCGTAACTATTCAGTAATTTTTACCAGGCATCCAATTTTCAAAAAAAATTCCTCTCCATCCATTCCAGCGAAGTGTTCGTTCGCCAGTTTAACAAACAATAATCCACGAATAAAATATAATGTGACACCGTCGATTCGATGAACTTGAATCAAATCATTTTTTTTCTCGATACGACACGTATTAAAGTCCCTTGAAATCTCCCACCCATCCCGTGTACACCTGTATATATGGCACGATATCATTAGAGCAGGAGGAGCATACGCTGGCTCGGGAGCGGTGCACAACTGGCACCGTCCACCGCTCCGCAGCTAATTAAAATAGCAAGTGGTTAGCCCCGTATTAACGCGAGTTTATTGCCACATGGAATTCAATTGAAACGTTCGTAGGTCGGTGTTTGCGGACGCCGCTGGGTCCAGAGAAGTAATTACCCCTTATACCGTTCTCCACTAGCCGATGTCCGGTCGCTCGCGAGCATTTTATTCTCGTTAACACCGGACTAAAAAAAAAGTTGAGATAGTCAAGTGCTGATGCTTCAGCCACCTCAGCGTTTACTCACTCCATTCGATTCGAAAATCGACGTCTAAAAATTGAAAATTTAAATCAATCTCAAAGGCGTCTTCCCCACAAAAGAAAATTTACCCAAAAAAATTACGGAGCGTTCCGGAAATATTCCCCGACAGTTCATCACTCAATTAACAATATTTCTAATCAGATACTGGTGCAGTGGCAATGATCGGGCCATTCACGGTAATCAAGATCGAAAAATAAACGACTGAAATGATTGTCCGTAAGACAACTAATGATTCAATAATTTGCCTCAATTATTTATTACTTTTTCCTTTTTACCAATTTTTTTTCCCTTTATTTGCTCAATGTAAACGATGACGAAGGTCCACGTTAATTAATTTTTACAGCGCAACGTGAGTGGGCGAAGGATGACTCGTTCCCTGACGACGTTGATGCATCAAAAAGGATGAAGGGATATGAGTAGGGGGGAAATGACTGGCGTCGATAAGATATGATGAGTAGATAAGGACTGCGGCGCCTCGGTCTCTCGATCCCTCGAGTGAGGTGACCGATTCGAGAATCGGCTACACGCAAACCAAATGAAAAGAGACACAATCCTGCCTGACAGGATCTCCTGGCGGCAGGTGCACCCCGTCATAACCCAGCGTTGCGTTATAGACGATCCACCGATCGTGTGAGAGGAAGTGAAGGAGGACGAAAAAAGCGGGAAAAATCGAAAATAAAAAAGAAAAAAGGACAAGTGGGAATTGGAGGGAATCAAGAGGGACAAGTGCACAACCCCTGATGATGGTGAGTCGAGAGACAGCGGAAATATTACGTGCGTTTAAAATGCTGATCAATTAATTTGTTTTATTTTATTTTCTATGGAAATAAAATAAATTAATTTTTCCGTGTCTCCTCTCTTGACAATTCGCTGGTGTGAGTGCGTCATCGGCGAATCAATCGAGGCGAATCTATCGCCTTTAATGTGAAACGTGGAAATAGAAACAATATTTTTTCATTGTAAATAAAATTCACTAGTGATCTATATAACCATATTCTTTGGACGATTGTGTGTGATGGTCGATTTACGATCTGCCGTTGAATATGCGAACGTAAATAATAATCAGGGGCGCGCTTCGCTCCGCCTTTCGTCCTCAAATGCATCGCAATCATTTGGCCTGGGCGCTCTCATCTGTTCCAATCTTCAATCAACGAACTGCGGCGTTTGGGTAACGATGGGACGTAAGTGTCTTCCTTTTTATTTTTCATACCGAAATTTTTTTCACCGCTTGTTTTCACGAAAAAAAAACCATTACCACGCGTGTATACATATATTTTTGCATATAATGAAGACACTTGCGAAATTTTGAATGTCATATACATCAGGCATATAATAAAAATGATTTTGCAGTAATTATGTATTTGCAATTAGCGTATCCCCCTGTGCTGTTCATCTTTCCATCCGTTTTCATTCGTTGTGATTCACGATCTACACGCGGATACACAATTATGTTCAATTCGCATATGTGTTAGTCAGCGTTGTACCTAAAATAAACCCCATCGTCGAATAACTCTCGACGGGATGGTCATGCATATATGTGCGTGCATCAGTACACAATTCAGTATCAGGTGCGTTAGCAGTGCGTCATTCCGATAGGATCTACTCGCGAGCCTCGTTGCCAAACCTCGAGTAATTCTGTCGACTTCTAACGTTCAAGAAAAACTTTTTTACATTACCGTCAATGACCCGATCATTGCCACTGGCCCAGTATCGGCCACTTTCAGCCGTTCCAAATTACACGGAGAGAGAAATTCTTTGAAAATTGCGCGCCTGTTCCGTAATCTCCCAGTCAAAACAATATTCGGTCGAAATTATGGAACAGTTGGATTTTTTCAGGAAAATCTCCAAAATGCTCCAGAAATATGGAACGTAATGGTTCCGTAATCTTTAAAAAAAATTCTCCCAGTGGTGAATGAAAATTCCGAATAAATTATTTATTGTTAAAAATTGAAAGCTCTCTCAGGGACGATTTCAAGTAATCTTCTAACAGCGTAATTTACAGGGATAGATGTATCATAAATGGACTAGGTCTATTACGATCACGAGAATTTCACGATGAGTTCCTCAATTTCCTCTCCCCTCGACGCCCACTCGTGATATCAACCTATGAAACATGGTAATGCGTAATCACGAGCATTACTATTGACTGCTGCGGCATACCGCAAGCTCCCCTGTAACGAGAATAATAACTGATCCAGAACCGATGCAGACTATTGCCACCGGAAGATATATTTTTTCATCATTCTCTTTCGTTCTCCATCTCTTCCCTTTTTACAATCTCAAATGACAAATTGTTCAACTTTCCAGGGATCAATTTACGACGGAAGATGAGATTATTACAGTACTAAATATGCTCAACAAGTTTTCCCGGCCTGTGGGGGTGCGATTACGTTTGCATGTTGAATTACAAACGATAACTGTATATTTACGTTGAACCACCAATGTGCGCAGTTGTCTTCGAGCGATTATATAATAACTCCCCGAATTTAATCCCCCGATCATCCTCGTGATTTCCCATATTATAGCGATGAATACAATGCAAATCACAACCAAAAATTGGCCATATGCTTGAATTTAAATTGCTTAAACTTTCAAAATCAGTTTTTCAACTGCTGCAAAATACATCTAGTCACGCATACCATGCGCTATCTTCCCTACGGCCACTTTCAATTCACAAAAGGGAACGAGTCAAAAGTGGAAGAGACTGGATCATCGTTTGTTTTACACGCTCCCTCTTGCTTTAAGCAAAACTTGAAATTACATGTTTGTGAATGCATATGCATTATGCCCAATCTCCATGAAATTCTGATATTGAATTTTTCAACGTTTCACTCACTAAATTTTTCAATGTTAACTTAAATTTATTTTAAATCTATACGCGGAGCGGAAAATTCTTTAAAAATTCGGACCTGTTCCATAATTTTTACTGAATACTGTTATGACCGACAGATTACTGAATAGCCCCAATTATCAAAGAATTTGTCTCTCCGCATTTAAAAAAATTGTCCAGACGATCAGGCGTTAAAAATTTTATAGTTTTTCCTCATTTTCATTGAGCATTTATCTCCCTGTTAATAAATAAAAATAAAACCTATCGATAGACTGACTTGCACAGATATTACGATGCCATCGGACGTCCATCTCGTTATTGTCGGGGTGGAACACTGAGAGCATCACGTACTAGGCGCACGACACTGCCGCGTCACTTGATTTGAGAACCTTTCATTTTCAGGGCGTGATTGATGAGCAAAGACAAAAGAGTATTTCCCTCCCGGCGCGTGGGCAACAGTCGCATTAGTTGGCGTCGTTCCCGCTGAGCGCAAATTAGAACCGCGAACACGTTAAACACTGCAACACGAGGGACGCGACGAGGAGGTTGAAGAGAGTCAAATGTAGACGATACGGTTGTGAGGAGGAAAGTACGAGTGCAAGTATTACATATACGTGTGTACATACATATTGGGATGGCAAATGGACGATTGCAATCAACTCAACATCGACCCGGTGAAAATTGCCTGCAAATATATTATGCTCACGCGTCGAACATATGAATTAAGTAGAACCGTTGGGCTTGAGGTCGAGGGGCCACTCACGCAACGTAATGTTGTTTTAATTATTTCAAATTTTATTCCATTATAGCGGGGTAACTCATGCGCTCGAGGGGCCTGTGATAGCTAAAGTGGATGATCCAGCGATCGAAAAATGGGTTACGGGACTCATTATCGTCGCATATAGTTTAAAAATTACAAATAATTGCATCGATTGCGGGGAGTACACCTTGTTAGGATAAAAAACGAGAGTATATGGACAATTGACTGTTAACTTTCAGGTCTTTAGCAGTGAATGTGATTTAGCGATCGAAAAATCAGTTCAGATTTAACTGGAAATTTACACAAATTTCCGAAATTCATCGCGAAATGCGCTGAGAGAAAATTTTTTTTTTCTTTCCACAAATTTCGTGGCAGTTCCGTAATATTTCTGACAACGGTATTTCGTTCGAGAAATACTGAAAAAATGGGTAGATTTTCGTGAATATTTCTTTTCGAATATAATTTGACCGGCGAATTGCGAAACGGCGCCGTAATTTTCCAAGAATTTTTCTCTCCGTGTATTCTGACGAAGATCCGTGACAGTGCGTTGATTTCACTTCCATTAAAATTGAAGTATTGGAAATTCTGGTTGAACATAAAAAATAATGAGATTATTTATAAACACAGGCCCTTCATTTATGTTCATGAGATAAAACTCTCATTTGGTTAATAGATGCGTTTCATTAACCCTCGAGAGGCCCGACTGCTTGTGTATGGATAGATTTTCCATCCGCGGTCCTAATCCCGGTTTGACAGTGTCCCATTACCGTCAACAGGCACTCCCGTTTGAGAAATGTCATAAAACTATAAACAGGGTGGCGTGTTAGCATACCTATACGAACTCGTAACGTTGAAATGGATAGAATTGAGAGGGATACAGAGAATGGAGAAGGATGCTGGGAAATTTGGACACTGGTTTGGTATCTCCGGAGCCCCCGTTAAGTGGAAATTAAGAAAATAAATCAGTCGGCGGCATTTCTATATCCCACGCCCACGCCTACAAAAAAAAACCGAAAACGAAGCGGCATCTCAACATCATATCGGTTGTAAAATCCGAGTTACGATCCCCTTCCTCGTACCTGGCGTGTACCTGTTCTGTGATATCTGTTCATTACTTCCCACAAACTTCTTTTCCGTTTATTAAGTACGAAGAGGATAAGGCACGTTGAAAAATATTCAGTAAAAATTACCGAACAATTCACGTAATCTCCACCGGGGAATCGTTCTCCGGTATTTTTTTACCCATCGAAGAGAAGAAATCCCGAACGTAATCGAAATTTATCGAATTTTATTTATCCCGAATATTACTTTTTTCATGCGTCTACACAAAACATTCGAACAGAGGAAATTAATAGAAAATGCATTTGTATTTCGTGTGTAGACATGTACGCAATGATAAACGAGCGGCCATTAGCTTTACAGCTGAGCCAGTCATAGACGTGCCAGGATAACCGATGATAAAAGAGAGTTAACAGGAAAAGGATCCTTGAACTTTCCTACGTCAGTCTCAGCACAAAACACATGTCCGCAAAATCCTATTAAACAAATTCCAAAAGAATTTTTCCCCCTTTTCTTTCTTCAACTTCCAAAATTTGCAAATTTGCCAATATTTCCCTACCAATAAAACATTCAATTTTATTTTAAAATTTAAATACTCAAAATTATTATCCCAAGAATTCTGACTGTTTTTTCCTGCCTCCTCACAGGTGTTTTAAAGGCGATATTCCCTCCAATAACAAATCAAAATATCAATTAACTGGGTAGCCTGTGAGAGAGTGCAAAATCGTGTGGTATTTCTGTGTTATCGATTGAGAGGCTCCAAGTCAACGCATTGGAATGATACGAGAGAGATCTCTTTTGCGTTAAAGAAGTAGATTGTGAATTAACGAAGGGGAATAAAAGAATATGCAAAGAGGAAACGCATCTCCGTCGTTTGTGTTACCCACTGGCGGACGGTTTGCGCAGTCTGTTGGCCATTTAGTTAACTAAGATCAAAGGGACACCGGCAATAATTATAGAAATATGCACCAACGTATACGGTAGGATCTCACCGAACAGCTTTAAAAGGATGGAGGGGGAGGGAGGGGGAGGGGTGTATGTGTACGCGTGATATTCGAGTCACTCTTGGATTCCTGGATCCCATCGCGAGACTCCACCTGCGTATCTTCCTCGGTCTTTTTCCCCCTTGACGAAACTATAAGAGACAATTTTATTCCCATTTTATGATCACTCTATTGCTCATCGAAAAACGAATTTCATTGCTTTTCATTGTTATCCATGTTTTACGGCTGTGTCTCCATTCACCAGCTACACAATGACAAATGTCAGACATGGTGTTATTGCTTGAATTGCCCCGGCGACACCACGACACCAGGAAGAGCCTGACTATATTATAGTTGCAGAATGAGTATGCGAATGCAGTCAAAAATGACCAGATAAACTATACGAGGAAAGAATCGTAGCCGAGGGGCTATTCGCAAGCGTAATCGAAGGCTATTAGTGGTCGATAATGGCAGGGGTTTGACAATTTTCGAATTATTTCATTAGTAAAGTGGTGGTGGTGTTGGACTCTAATAAACCCAGACGTCTTATTCATTAGGGAAAGAAATTTGAGATGAAAATTAAACATTTAGAGAGCAAAATGTGGGAGGACATGACAATTAACGACTTTTTAGGTCGAGTTTTGTTAGAAAAATTGGAGGAGGGGGGGAGGGGTATTTTTGTGATAAAACTACCCTTCGTCCCTCGTTTCACCCCCTGGAGGTCTAATTTTTACATGAGAACTGAAGTAGATCTCCATTTCCTGGTGGATCTCTCCAGCTCAGGATTCGTCATTTGTTTACATAAAAAAATTCCAGGCGATGTCGCCCTAGTCCCAAGTATTTTGTCATGTTTATGGTATAGTATTGGTGGTCCCCACACAGTCTGTCTTGGTCCCAAACCCGAAAATGTGTCGTCTGAGGCTTCGAAAAATTCCCTCCCAGAGATATCGATAATCTCATTTTACAATTTCCCTAGTGATTTGCAATCATATAATCATAGACAAAGATTATCAATCCTGTAATCCCGGGAATCACAGTCTCACCCAACCCAATTCCCCTGTGAATAGTCCCTCGAGTGTACTCGCAACGACAATTATTTTTTTTTTATTTACATGAACTGAGATTGAATGTATTTATCTCCGCAATTTACTCTAGGGCTTATCGCAGGAAACATCTATTTCACTTCTCGACAAACCGCAAAGCACCAACAGACGCATAATTAGGTGTAATTCGAGGGCATTAATAGGGGATGTCGCCGATCAAATGATCTTGGTTTCTTAATTATTAAACGTCGATACATGACAAATAAATATATCCACAGTTAACCGCACTCTCCTGTCACCATTCACTATTAATATTTATTCACTTCGTGCGTGCTTATGATAAGTGACTCATTGCAACAGAATGATATCTCACTGCCTCTCATAATGCTTCCAGGGTGATATTATAACTCTTAGTGTTAGTCTAGCCCCCACACTTCACCCAAAGATAAATCCAAGCGTTGGCTGTTCTAAATAATGCGTGCTGCCGTCTCCACTGTCGCAAATCGTCTGTCTTCATTTTCATATGAAACGAATTTACGCCTCCCCAGTCGTAAAGCTCCGACAAAAAAGACGTAACGAGTAATATAACACCCAAATATTCTATCAGATAAATCATTTTCCAGATGCATGTCTTGGCGCCGCAATTATCAAAGTGCGACATTAATTAATCTGTTGATACTGGACCTCATGGGAAAATTAGAAAAAAAAATATTGGGAAGGTGCGGCAAAATGGTCCATTCGCGAAAAAAAAAATCCTCATATAATTAGCAATAATGTCTTTAAATTACGAATTTCTGTGGGTGGAAATTTTCAGATGGTTCATAGAGAGATATTTGTCATTTTTGAAAAACCACTGGAATTTTTTCGTGCCCTCTCGTCACCTGTCTCGGCGCCCGAATTTTTCTCAGAAATTTCTCTCCGTACATCAATCATGACTGGATAAAATTCCTTCACTGACGTTGATCAGTCACTCTGTAAGTTCTCCTGAAAGACTGCCCGAGTTATTGACCCACCGCTTATTACCTTCAGAAGTGTAATACACGAACTGAAAAATTGAGGGAGAGGGGGGGAAGAATGCGGAATGAAAAATAAATAGTGAAGGAAGAACAGGAAAATTAAAAGAGACGCGATTAGACATGGCCAAGGTGAGTTTCAACGGGGTATTGTAGTAGCGATAAATCTTGTTGAGTCAGGTGGACGATGGTCATCAGGCTTATAGGTACACCCCACGTGCGAGAACTCTCTCATGTGCGCGCACGAATGGCCTAGTGTAACCTTCGACCTGAAGAGCCACAACTTACTCAGGCCGGTGGATACTCTGTGTTTTCCACGATCCTACAATACTTTTATAAAATTCGAGTGTGCGAAGAGAAAACTCTCTGAAAATTACCTGCCCGTTCCGTAATCCGCCAGTCAAAGAGATATTCGTTAAAGATTACGGAAGAGTTACGCACTTTTTGAAGGAAATGAGGGACGAAAGTTAGTTTTATCACAAAAATTAGTCAAATTACTCCACAGGCCCAGAAAAATCATAAATAAATGAGAATAAATTTTTACCCGATTGACAGTAACTTTACAAATTCGTTGACACACGCCTGACGTCAATATAATAATATTTAATTTCCGGACAGCGAGACAAAGAGAAAATCGAGTAATATATATGTTAGGTTTGAACCACCCGCGGCTACGAGCTCGTAAATCCCTCTGCGCTCATTGTTATAGTCTTGGCTCCGTGATTTGCAACAATTAATGGCCGGTATAATTTGTTTGCGCTTACTACCGGATCAGTGACAGAAACGACAATGCATTGTATTGCCTCTCATACGTCCATGAATACTTAATGATTTTTTTTTCTAATTAATCAAACGCGAGAAAAACGTTAATTTGCGGCCTCCCACGAGGAAATGCACATTGTGCAATATTTTCCTCGGAAATTTTGCAAACTCACGCTGTGAAAATTGACTCCGGAGTAGGCAGGAAGAGGACAACGTGCAACGACGGTGGTCAACGATACCAGGAGGATTCCTCGTAGAAGCCAGCAACAACGGGTGTTCATTACTGCTCTCGTCTTCCACAGGACAGACGCTTAACTGTTTTGTCCCGGCTGATGGATAGCGCGTTCGCACGTTATTATCCTACTCTTTTCCCTCTATACGGTCTGCTGTTGAACAGTTTTATGGTCCTAGATTGGTACAGCACGTTTTTATACCGGCACATGCATACACCAACATGTTGCCGTCACTGACGGTGTACGTCACTGGCCACACGCTTATCTTCACCGATAATAATCCTCATTAAACGTTCCGCCGAATGCATCATAACTTCAATCATTTATTGGCGATCGTATATGCTAACGGAAGTCATCAAGTTGATTTTTTTTTTTTGGTTATATTTTTTCTGCTCGGAGTATCGGTAATTCATTTACTATTTTCGCATTTAATAATCCGGAGTTAGTAAAGAGTTAAATGTGCGCAGTGGGGTTGGACAATTTTTCTTCGAATTTTTATAAACACAAAATGGTCTTTCGCAACCGGAAATTATTATTTACGACCGCTGGGGTGTTATAATAAATATTAAAAAATAATTCAACAACTTAGGGACATTAGCCTCCTGTGAGACTAATTAAATAAAAATATTCAGATAAGAATTTTCACACGTTCTATTTTTCTTTATTTTAATTCTAAGTTTTATTTTCTTAATATCACGTCACCGCTCAGTTGAACCTCTGGTTCATCCGGGCTCCTCAGGTCTTTGTCAAATTGCCTCGGGTCAACTCACTGTACCGTCTACGCACCACGTAAATGTCACCTCGGCTTAACGATATCAGCCATTTTTGAGATTTTGTATACGACTATCTACGTGAGAATGTTCGTCTGACACTTCTGCTGATCCACCACTTGGCACAGACAGACGAAATAATCACCCGAGATTTAATCAGTTGCTTTGCAAGTTTTTAACTGCTCGGAGAATCCGCGAAATTAAGGAAAAAGAAGAGATACGAAAAATAAAAACGTTGTTCGGGAGTCCGATGTGAATAATTTATGAAAACACCCACAATTACATGGGGAAGGTCTTCACTCCTTCGTTGACTAGTCAGGAACTCATCCAAACCAAACGTCCAAAGTTGAAATAATATTAGTTTTTTTTTCTGGTGCGACTATGACAAATTTTATTGTTCTTGTAAAATATCGATTCCCGACATAACCAAAAGTATTCCGACTGAGTTGTGAGTAAAACTTACGTAAAAATAATAAAAATCATACAAAAAATAATTAAATGTTTATTCCCCTTGAGGATTTTCATCGACACCCTCTCGATCACTACTCGATGACGATTGGCTTCGAGTCGGCGTATGACTTCGACTTCGGCTGTTGCGTGAGGGACTTGTGCTCCCCGGACGATCAAAATCCTCTTCCGTTCCTTCAACACCCGGTTGCGCTGACTCCAGGGGCTCTTTCGCTAGCATATCAAGATCGTCGATATTCCCGTGACGTTTCATGCGTCCACCTCGTCTGCCACGTCGGCTCTTGCCACGTCGTCCGCGACGACCACGACTCTTACCACGTCCTTTCCTGCGGCCACCGCGCCTCCTTCCGCGTTTGCGTCCACGGCTCCGTCTGCTCTTACTTTTTCCACCGCGACCACGTCGGCGACGACTGCGCCTACGCTTACGCCTCCCGCGTTCCATCGGGCCCGAGTCCTGGAGTAATTCCGGATCTGTGTTCAGCATGTAGTGGCCACGAGCACGTTTCAAGATACCGAAGTCAATACCCCTTTTCAGGGCTGCATTCAGCTGAAAAAAAAAAATTAAATGTCAGAGGGTGACGCAAAAACAAATCTGAGACGTGGAAAATACGCGAGTTAAAAAATTTCTTTTTATCTGCGATAAATTGTTTGAGTTTGTATTTTCAAATCATATTATTTATTTACAAAAATAGATGGCTCACCCTTCGCTCCATTGAAGGCTCCGCATTGCACTCCCTCATAACGTAATTGAGAATGTCCTTCGCTGTTGACCCATGCACATCTCGAAGATTTTTTATCGCCGAAACTACGAGTTTTGTCATCTTGGGTTGAGTTTTCACCATTTTGTTGCTTAATTATCCCACAAATATTCGCAATTAGATTAATTTCTTCGCTTGAGTCTCGCCAATCGTTAGAGATGATCAGAGCTAGTTCTTTTCGCTTTTCTCCTTAAAACCCGATAAATTTATCACTTTTTCTTGTCCAAATGTAGAGTTGATTGATGATCCAAAAGATTTTTGTTTATAATACAAAAACAGATGATTTTGAATGTGAATTAACGGAGAAAATCACATTAGAGGTGAACCTGGTGTGACGATCACCCGAGGGAATACGGCCAATGAATTTGTTTGACAAACGAAATATTCAGGGGCGTTTGTCATTTGTACGGTTGCTACGCAAACTAGATGGATTTTGTTTTATGAATTTCGGCATATTACATTAATTGGGGGGTGGTAGATGGGGAGAGGCTGAGAGAGACCGAGATACACTGGGAGACAGAAAATGAGGAGAAATGGAGAAGAAAATAAAATGAAAAACAGGTGGATGAATGTCTGAAATGAGGGATAACCCAGCAACATTTGGGCCACCCGCGCAAATCGCCACACTAGACTGGTGTCACCATATATATATTTATAAATAGTGCATCAACGTAATATCCTCAGGCGGCTTTAACCGCGCGAAAGATTTACACACGCCTCCGCGCTAGACACGATGAATGCGGAACGGAATTTTCGCGGAGATGAGCTGCACAGTCATTTTTCGAAATAGAATGCATGCATTGTCCATGATTTTAATGTGAGAACTGGAATTATGTAGACGGTGTCAGGGCACTCCGTAAATATTTTTACGACGGTCTCCTTTACCAAAGGGCACGCTCGACTATATACTAACAATAGGAAAAAATTAATTTTCGTATATTTTGTCTAGTCTAATTTACGGAGAGAAAAAAATTATTTTTGCCACATATCCATTTACTTGGGAGAAATATTTATTTTTTGAAAAGTGTATTTCCCCCGTGTAATCACTGCCAAGGGAGATCATGCTACTCTAGAAGATGAGGAGTTTCTACGTGACCCTGAATGAACTCTATTAATAATTATTTAGTTTTGCTAAATTTCTGATTTTCTTGAGGGAAGAATTCCGATGAATTGTTTAGTGGTCATAATTATTGCAGGAGTTCAGTCACAGTTATAAATAACATGAACATATTCTAGAACAATATAATCGACGCAATTTAAATCTCGTCAGAATTTCCAGGGAGTTACTCGATTTTAGAAAACGAAAGATTAAAAAAATAAATATTTCCTTGAAGTAAATGGCTAATTGGCAAAAATAATGTAAAAAATTATTTCACGGAATTTCCCACAATTCGTGTAATTCACGATCATCGCAATCCAACGATTCGCGAGGTTGATAAACATCTTCGGCGCGGGTTTCTTGTAGAGAATAATTTCGTAATTTTTATTCAACATTTTCCTCCCCCCACGAGTGTCTGGCTTCCTTGGCTGTACAACAATACTATCAAGCCGGCTGTGTCCAGAAATTCTAAACCTCCCGTTTGTGTCATCATCTCGTCGAGAATTTCTAGATTTCTCCACGACGAAATGCCCGCTGGCTGTGTCCGACATTTGCTCCTAAACTATATGCATCGTATGCAAAATTAATCAGTCAGCGTCATAATTCATACTTCAAATTACGCGCTCGTGTGGACGCCGTCTGCGACGTTTGCACGGTCGCGGAACCTTTATGAAAACGCATATGTATCCCCAAGTATATTCACTGGCTGGGATGTGCACCCTCGCATGTTACTAAACGAGTAGCAACTATTTCTGCGTTCCGCGTCCCTGACGTGTGCCAGACGGGGGATCAGGTGTTAGGAAATATTCGCAAAATTCCAGACACTCATACACATAGGAGGGGCGGGGGAAAAATGAACTGCCCGTGAAAAAAAAAATTATCTCTTCAACTTTTGCGATTTTTAATTTTTAATTTTTCGACTCATTCGCGAATAATGAGCAAAGCTTCACCTCCTTAATGAGTCTACCCCATAAATACTGTATTTAATACTGCAATCGCGAATAATCGCTCCATTCCCCCGCAAGCCATCAATCAGCAACTCCTGATTTTTCTATTTTCATCTAATTTTAATGAATGTTATTTTGTCTTTCTCATGATTCACATTCAGGGAGGCTCAGACTGGAAAAAGATCAAAAGACCAGTAACATAAGTGAATGTGGATAGAGCAGAGAATACCTCGAATGTCATTCTTTGGGCAAGTGGTGCGAAAGTATAGAAATATACAAAGCTGAGAAAAGTCGGCGAATACGAAGGCGAGGATGGGGGTTTGTAACTAAAACGATGTGAAATAAAAATAAAGGACTTGTGCATCCAGACAGTGGAGGGCGTGGGAGATTCATTTATAAACTCTTCTTTGAAACACCATGATTCTGTAATTTACAACCACAGAGAAATAACCATTGCCAGAGAATTTCTTGTCGCTGTGGACTATTAAAAGTTCGAAGAAAATTTAATTCAATTTTTAGCCATCACTAATGGACTTATTCTGCAATTTAAAAAATTTAAACTAAAAAAATGACTAAAAACAACATCTTCTCTCCAATTGTGCCATTTTGCCCCTATTAACCCTCCCATATATATATATCTATGTCGTACCCTATTCCTCAAAAAATTAATCCCTATTTTTTCACATCTTCTTTATCTCCCGCCAATAAAAAATAAATCATCACTGCACGCTCGTTATAAATTAATATCATAACCAGTATGATTACTATCATCGTCTGTGGTGGTGATGCTGGTGATGATGATGGAGAATGAATAGTCAGGAAGACAAGTGTCGGCGAACTACTGCCAGGGCTTCATAAACTGTGCAAGTGTTGGTTGAGACGAATTTGAGTTACATTCATAAGGCACATATTCAACGACATACCAGAAAATGTTGAGAATTTTCGTTGAGAAGGTGGCATCATGGACGATTCATAGTCAGACCCATTAATGAGGCAAATGTACCCGCACATCGGTAGATACCAGCACGGTGAGACTGTTATTATAGCTGCTCATAATGGATAGCAGGCTTGTAACACGTTGGCAGCTCTGTGCCCAGTACTATGAGGCATTGAGGTCTAATTTCGAAACGCTCTGGAACATCATAGAGTACCCACTGTTTTATACCAGACGATGTGACAAAAACAATAATTACTTGCACTCGAATGTATGAATGAAAATGGAAAATACTTTATTTTCAAATTGAGAAAATTCTTTTTCGTGTGTCAGACGAGTCAAGTGCACGGAGAGAAAAATTATTCAAAAATTACGTATCTGTTCCGTAATCTGTCAGTCAAAATAATATCCAGTAAAAATTACAGAACTTGAATAATTTTCTGGAACCTTTTGCCCTTTTTCCAGATTACGGAACAAATCCATCATTTTTACATAATTTGTCTTTCAATGTGTTTTCATTTATGTTGCTAAGAAAAATTAATTAATTTTACATTACGGTAATTAAACAATCTTGCTCATCAATTAGTCATTATCAAGACTGACGAAAAAATGGAGCCGGAATTTTTTTTTTTTCGATCATAAAAATGAGTAGGAAAACAAGTAAATAATTCTCGAAACATTTACCATCTAGAGAGGATCTCATTTTGCCCCAGCCTCCCCTACATTGTGTCTGTCGGGGGCGTCAGATACTTTTCCTCTCTTCTCCATCTCTGACGCATATGTGTTGTATAGATACAATGAGTAGAATGCGTATTCTAAAAATAATATACAGTCAACCCGACACTTTGGCACGACACACAACGCCTTCGTCGGTTAGTTTAGCAGTTGTTTACATCGATAAAGCTGTTGCAAGTGCCATTCCGGGCCATTAGCGTTCTCGTAAAGTGTTTTTTAACTTCGCTGAAACAGATAATACCGACCGCGTCTGCTAGAAGCCCATTGATCACTGTAAAATTTGAGAGTAATGACGAATAAAAATCACTCGTCAATCTAGCACAACTACGCGATAAAGGCACCATAATAACGACAGTAAAGACACACCTAGCGTTTATATTTCAAATATAAAATTTAAAATTTATGAAAATTGCTGAGACTTTTGAACAGCTTTTACCCAAACGTTTCAGTCGTTTAACATCAATTTGTTACTCAAAGCAATTTACAACAAAATATTATCTCTACTATTCGGTCATTATTGTAATCATCCGTAATTCCCAGCTCTTTCCCAAATGTCCTTTTAAACGCAGGAATATAAATGATTGGTGACTCTCGGGCGGTCGAATGATCCAACATTTCAAGGATCCAACATTCATAGGGCAATAATTTACATTTTTTTCCCCCCAAAAATAATAAAAATCTACCGATTTGATTAAGAGATTATAAATGCACAGTAATTTCAGTTATGCACTACGATATTTCACGATTGACCACTGTGAGGCTATTCCTCTGGTAGATCTTGAACATGTGCTAAGGGAATATGTAATTATTTCACCAGAGTTGTATATATATACTGAAAATAAATTTACTCTAATCACCGGTGGCGCGCGTTGCAAATGTCTCACCGGTGTACGACGAAATAGATTAGAGATTCCTTTTTGACGTAGATTGGAATAAATCAGGTTTCTCTTTGCGTTTACATCCACATCATCCATGTTATATCTATCATACCGCTATTATTACGATCGCCGGACCACCCCCGACAAGGCTTCTGAGCACGACAGCCAGACAGACGTTTCTCCCGCCCTCGCCAGTAGTATAGACATGAGAAATCTCCGCCGAGACTAACCGCGACATTCCACCATTATTAAGAAGGTCGTGCTCTTGACCAGTGGCTCTCCACATCTTTCAACCACACGCATCAGTCCGAATCGTACGTGTATCATGCATTACGTTTCCTTCGAGTTGATTCGATAGTCGATCGAGCGATTATCAGTGGAGGTGGGCGCGAGAGAAAAATCAGTGAATTTCTATAGTGTAATTACGATAAAATGACTGTGCTGGGGTACAATCTCGGCGCAAACTGCAGACCCGAGGATAATTACTATGCCACATAGTTATATTACTTTATCGGCGGGGGAAACTTCTATATCGGCCTCGTGAAAATTTACAGTCTCATGCAGCATTTCCCATGACGAAGTCCAACGTCGACAATAATCGGCTGTATTCGGCGCTCATCGTTAACTAATCACAATGAGTTATCGATAAATTGCTGTGTGGCAGAGTAAAAAATGAGGGAAGGCCCAATAAAATAAACTGACCCAGATAGGATTTTTTAAACGATTTCTATCAATTTTTCATTTAATCTCAAATAAAAAAGTTTACGATGCTATGTACCATTTATTGTACAATTTATTGCAAAATTTAAGGTATTGATAGGAATTTATAGGTTTGAGTGAAACACATTCGAGTATTCTAGCATTTTGGGCAGTAATTTTGCAATGGAAACCTGGGACTCAGTCCAGTTTCAGGGAATTTTTGTCAATACATTAGTTAGAGGACTCAATTCACTGCTGATTTTATCACATGGATAATCGATTCTTGTCGATTTCGATTTTTTTTCTTGGAGTCGAGGTTTAGTCTCTTAAATGGCGCACTCCATCTCGCCTACGCTGTCAAAACTTTTTGAAAGATGACGCATTACAACTACAACAGGGCACAAAGAGCAGCCACGTATGACAGAGTGAGTGCGATGTAACGACAGGACACGCCTCACGTCGTGCACGTCATAAATTACAACAATGCAAATCGGACAATGCTACTGCTAAGCGCCGAGACAAGGTCGGTACACGATATGTTGTTACACCCGCACGCACGAAAAGCGCAACAGTACACAGTCAAGGCTATTAATTACACTTATGCCTCCCTTAACGCTAAGTTATACATCTTCAATTCTATTTCCAATTCTTCTGAGGTGACGGGTCATAGTCGGCTCCAATGTACACGACATCTCTTGTCAGCGCTCGAGTCCGTCTAGACTTCTACGCATATAATAAATTATCCGAATTACCATTTCTCTTCTTCACGTATGCACTCGGTCGATAATACCAAAATTAAACGCAAGCTGTTTAATAACATCGATTATTTATTATCTCTATTTTAATATGAAAAAATTATGAGATCATGATGTTCGGCTTTTCAACTGGGGAGTTAATAAATCATACAAACGTGAGAATCGGTGAAAGATATGAATTTACGACTGGCCTCACACATCTAACTCGTAACTCTGAATTCGCGTCACATAAAATCCGAGAATTGGCGTATTCAACATGGTGTTTGCGAGTGTTTGCTCCATCCACAGCTATAACTTGTTGCACTTGGAACCACTTGTTGCTCACCCCTGTGGAAAGAAATACTGTCTCCCCGTCCCTTGAACTCGGATTATTCAGTGAGTTGTTCATTTTTGTTTTCGTGTGTCAGTTTGTCGATTTCATTCAAGTGGAGGGAGTCGAGCTTTGAAATTTTAGGCGTACGGTGAATTTTCCGGAATGTCGAAAGATGTGGCTCGCGGAGACATCAAAGAGAGTTTCGTTAAACGATTATTATTAGAGTCTGCGAGGGTTGCGGTGCGGGTGGAGCCAGTGGAGAATGAGAAAGGAATAAAAATATTTTATTTACTTGTTTAAAATTATTTTTGAAATTCCAGGGAAATCATTTTTTGTGGTCAAGTGAGTCGGTTGGGAAATTTCGACGGAGTTTGGGGAATATTTATTAACTCTGAGAGGTATCACGATGATTTTATATCGTGTAATTCTCAGGTGTTAGCTGATAGCTAGATATATATATCACAGGGGGAATGTAGACGAGTATGACACACGTTAAAATCCAAAGTCATATATTCCGATGAGGGAAAAAACCCTAGGGGGGAGATTTCAAACTCGTTTGTATCATCTATCGATGTATCATTTAATTTTGTAGTACTGATCGTCGGAGCTGATGACGCTACACACGCGAGAGTGAGACACGCTCGATCGATCGGAGTCGAGTCAGCGGAGCTACAGATCTGTCGATAGGCTGATCAGGTAAGGATGTTTCCACTTCATACATTGAATCGCGCGTTCATTCATACATCACAGGTACATCAATAATGTCCGGAGCTATGTGATCCCTTTAAATAAGAATATAGAATATGATTAAATGAGTGAAGACGTCGTCCCACACGGAGAGAGATAATTCTTTAAAACTTATGGAACGTTCGATACTTTTTTCTGAAATTTCACTGAAAAAGTGCGTCACTCTCCGGTAATTTTTACTGAATATTGTTTTGACTGGAAGATTACGGAACAGCTGGGTAATTGCTGAAGAACTTCCCCCCACCCCCGGACCGAGATGACTCATTTTTGAGTCGAGCTTTTCAAATTACTTTTACTGTCGCCCTCAATTGCCCCATCAAAAATGTTAGATAAAAACTTTTGCCATCTTCCCTAGATCTCCAGACGTAAAAAATAATTGGCCAATAGTCCAGAGACTTCTGTCTTCATCCCTTCGTCACCGAAATGCCCAACCCCATCGGAAAAAATAACTCGTGAAAATTCAATCGCATCTCGTACTCGAATTAAGAAAATTTCCCGTCACTTATCCCCTGTTGCAAAATAACTAGATCATTATAAGCGCATTCTCCGGAGTGTTGAATTCAATTGAAATTGAATGTTCATGAATGAAACGAGTTTTGAATGAAGTTTGAACCGAGGCTCGACGGGAGTTGATCGAAGCAATAATATGTATCTCGGATGATACCTCCTCTGTATGCAAAAGATGCTGACTCAAAACGGTATATTCGGTGTGGTGTTTTGCCCCTGAGGAACCGACGGTTTCGTGCAAATCGCGTGCGTTACATTACAGGTGGATTCTTGGCTGGACTCTCGTCCACTTTTGCTTTGCTTCTGCGTGGGGCAAAAAATTCCGGGCAAAGAGTGCCTCGGGCTATAGCTGGTGCCCTCGGTGGTGCTCGTATAGCCGCCCATGTTGCAGCCTGTTTTTCTTTTTCTCGCGTGTACATCCCGAATGAACGGGCCTCTACCTCTCCACCATTCCTCCACTTTTTTTTTTTCTCCTCTCTCCTCGTCGTTTTTTTTCCCCACCCTCCCTTCACTCCACCACCGCTGTCAGGCACTCTTTCGTCTCCAACTGTTTCATGAATTATTGAAAAATCATTTTTTCCCTGAAAACCAGATCATTTTTCGTGTTTTTCGGCGGACAAGTACGTGCGGTAAAGCTCAATTCGCGAATATAACAATGCACTTTTCATTTATTATTTTGAATTTAATGGCAGTAGGTTGAGTTGATCTCGTAAAATATTCTTACTACGAAGGACAAATCGCCTGGGGCTGTGTTGCAGCTACTGCCGACTCTTGGGGCCTGACTCTCGTGCGTCTTCAGTGGTTTGCCACGTACATACATCCATCCATCCTCCTACCTCATTCTTTTCCTCTTAATGATAGCGTACAGTAGGCGCTCACTTCGAGACCAGAAACCATCTCGCGCGCAGCCAACGAAAATAAGAGGAGTACGATCGAGTTGAAGAGACGAGAATATAAAGACCAAGACTGGTCAACCGACCGAACTCGTTCAATTTTGGCCTTTCCATCCACTTTTTTCCACTCCTGGCATTGCTCTGCTTCTTTTCGCTTCCGAAGGGAAGCTTTGTAATTGTTCAAAATTGGGTTTTCGATTTTTTTGAGGGGGGGAATCGGGGTAAGTAAACGCGTGGAGTAAAAATTGGCGAAGCAAAACAGACAATAAGAGCAGGATTACGGTAGCTCTGAATGTAGTTCTCATCGCGAAAAAAATCGGTGGAGGCGATTCATCTCAGGGGAATTGTTATTCCGATTAAATGGGAGTGAGAACGAGCCACATTTAATCATTATCCCTCATTGTGTTCTGGTTATTAAGTTGTTAGGAGTGAATATAAAACCTAGAGAATGTATCCGAACCATCTGCCATCTCCATCTCCAAAAAATTCACTGTCCACTCACTTTAATCTCATCATCAGCACGAAATGCCCCATCACGAAGCCCCAATATCCGGTAATTTTTATCCGTACAATTTGTCGTTTAATGAAATGAGACTGAAGAAAAATATCTTATCACTCCCTGGGATGTCATGAATAATGTCTCGGTACATGTACAACGACAAGCCTGTACTATTCCACGCCCAGTCTGCCTCCTACTCCGTCTCACGAGTATGCCCACCACCTCCTTGTTATCATGTCTTGAATGCCACCTTTCCTCCGCAACGCCTTTCTTTCGCAATAAATTTGTTGTTATTTTTTCTTTCGCTGAATAACCAGGGGGAATGAAAAAAATAACCAATAAATAAATGAAGCCTCGAGGAGAGACAGGGAGACAGAGGTAAGGGAACGGATGGCGGCTGTACGTGACACCGATAATCAGTGAGTTAAGTGGGGCTTAATTTTCCAGTGCGGGCGGCTGTTGGCGGTGGAAATAATGGTGTGGGGTAGCCGAGGCATTTTTGCTTTTGGCAAAGAGGGGAAAAGAGGTAAAAGACTAGAAGACGATAGCTGGTGTGGATACACCTGCCAGAGCAACACGCGAACATAGTACCTGGCGCGGTTTAAGGATCAACGCTGCAGAGACACAAGGAACTGTCTCAACATATACGTCGCCCGCGCCACCTGTAATTGGACCCAATCATGGTGGTTCTCAGTTTGTATCAATTGATTTATCAGTTATCGATTTTGGGGGCCAGTGATTTTTGGTGTCGCACGGGACAATGCGGGGGGACCGTCGGCGCTGGGGGGAATTGATTAATTTTCAGGTGGGAAATTGTGGCGTGAAGAGGTGAAAGCTCATTGTTGGATAATGATGTTAGGATATGGAAATTGAGAGCCTCTGAGTTCAGTTGCAATGCACGGGAGCCAACACGTTAGCCTGGAGGCAGCTGGCCTCACCTTATACTTGCTCTCGAGAGATGCTACGTATATACGTATGTAATAGTGTGTCTTTTGAAGGTGGTAACACAAAGGCCAAGGATAAGAACTGACATCGAGCTTGAATAAAAATTTCCCTGCAAATTCCCCCTGTCACTCGAGACGTTTGAGGTGAGCAGTCGGTTATGCTATTCGTGGGGATTTAGTACTGGGTATTCGGGGACCAATTGGCCGACACTGCTGTGACAAAATGCTATCGATTAGACAGGATTACGGAACAGATTAGTGATGTTGAGATTTATTTTCATGTATTATTGATTAATTTTTTTTTTTTCGTTGGCCGTGAGAGCTCGGCCTGAGAAGGAGATGACGGTGGGTTGGAAATTTATGAATTATTGCCGAAACAATTGCTAATAACCCACCGACGGGCGAGATGAATGCCGGGAATGCTGGATATGGTCGGGGGGGTTTCATTAGTGGTAGCGAATGAACGGGGGTGGGTGGTAAAAATAGAAGATGAAAAGATAAAAAACTGGAGAAAATGAAAAAGGAATAATAAACTTTGTAATATTACCAGGGAGCCAGTGAAGCAGTTAATATTGTCCCCTGTGGGTATATTTTACTCATGGAGATAAAATCTTCGGGATGCCTTGCTAAAAGATACACGTGTTTATCGGACGTGAGCTTTCTTTCTGTGTCTTTCATTTCTCTTGTACATGCCCCGCAGCCCTTCTGGCCTACAATCATGTCCTTTTCGACTACCCCTGTAGTTTCTCAAGAACTTCATATACATGAGTCATAAAATTTCTACTGCAATCAATTCTATATGGAAAAAAATATTCAATAAAAATTCATTTCAGTTCAAATTCGATAAAAAATTTTACGGATTTATTTATTTATTTTATTTTTTTATTAGTTTGAAGTGATGTACCCCGTATAATGGGGTATTTACACCGTCATTAACTTTACATTTATGTTATTTTCTTATGGTCTAGTTCCATTTAAATTTGTGAATTACAATCTTTAAGATTTTTTCATATAAATTCGCTACTTTTTTTATCAATTGTATCTGAAAATTTTTTAATGGCAAAAGGCCGCGTTTTTGTTTGAGCTCCCATTGTACCCCTCCCCCCCATGTCAATTACTCCTGATGCTTATTGATCATTTTAGACTTCAAATGTGCGTGGAAAAAAATGATTCCGCCACGAGGAATGAAATGATCTCAATCACGCTGATCTGATCCTTATCTCAGGTACTCCGTCATGCCCCGGCTTCTCTCCCCCATACTCAGTATTTTTGGTTTCGATTTTCTTGTTTGCAGATGCTTCCGGTCATACGTACACTATTTACTTCTCTTACATGATAACCGGATGCTCACCACGCGCCTTTTCCGCTCAGACACGCGCGTCACGTTCTTCAAAATACGTATGTACTGACATTAAGCTCGCGGATATAATCACCAACGTCCTTTCCCTCCTTGTCCGCCCTCAAACTTTAAACAACACCGCGTGGGCTTTGATATCCACCTCGTATATGTCGATGATTACACCCGTCTCACGCGATACATATCCTTTCCTTGGAGTTACTTTTACTCTGTGTAACGATGAGGCCCTTCCACCTCCGGTTTTCTCCTCTTCTCCACGTTCTTCGCTTGCTCGGCGCGACTACCTCGATAGCCTTTACTTCATCACAGCCGTTATCCTGGCATATGGTAAATTAAAAACCATATGCAAGTAGCAAATTACTCCGATGTTGTGCTATTTTTTCCCATTTGATTCTGTCCATTAAAGCGGCAAGGACGTTGATGTTGTCCATTCAATAGTTTCCACGGTAATAAATATTCGGTTAAAATTATTTTTGAATAATTTATTAAGTAGAAAAATATGTCGAATCGACCCTGATCATATATTTCTTTGGTAAAATATTTTTTGTCTCTTTCATCTCGCAATAAAGTGCGGTATCTCCTCCGCAAATAAACCAGTCATCATCATCATCATTTCTCAACATCAGACTTTTGAATAAAAACATTACGTTGGCCATTATTTTTATTAACTGCTCTTCGTCAATATTTAGAGCTCACTCTACCCTCCACAGGGAGAAAAATTTCGTGAAAATAACTATTCCTTTCCGTAATTTTACCGAAGAAAGTGCGTAACTCTTCGGTAATTTTTTCAAAATATTGTTTTAACTGCAGATTACGGAACAGGCGCATAATTTTTCCAGAATTTTTCTGTCTGTGGATAATTTCAGTCTCGGGCGAGCTGCGGGTTCGGTCATTATTACCGAATATTTTATTCTGAATGTGAGAGACAACTGTGGATGAAACTGCACTCGATACTTTTCATCTGGATAGATTGAAACTGGTCTGTCGTTGAGAGTGCAGACTCAGCAAATACTCCAAGTCGTTAATAACGCGATTATTAGGCGCAGCGCCAACGTAGTTACGCTATTCGGCTCCTAACCTAATTGGCATGGACAATCGGCTTCGCCATGAGCCGGTCCGTGTCTCGATGAATTTACTCGTCTTTTCTTACAACTCGCTCGCTATAATTCTTCCTCGCCACTGATGCTAAGTCGCTTCCATCTCTTACGCACCTACTATATGTCTTTCATGTGGTCAGTTCATTTTATAAGTTACTGAACATTCAGAATGGCCTGTGAGTGCCTTCCGGTTGCGTACTAAATTCGCTTTTCTTAATTTCATTCAGCATTCTGATTCAAATAAAATTGTTTCAAATTGAGTCTCGTTGAGCAGCGATTTTATCCGGTGGAGAAAATAATGTTCAACGTTCAATCAAATGTACTGACTGTAATATGATTCTCAATTTTAAATACAGATGGTTAAATTAAAAAGAGAAATATGCCAAATATGCATTTGCTTTAGGGAAATATTGATTTTTTCATCCCTTGATTTTCGATTAGACCGGATAAATACAATTTTGAAAAAATAAATATGCGCTCCAAAGTAAATGAATATTTGACAAAAATGTTTTGTTCCTCCGCGCAGACAATTTAATTTATGTCTCATAAAATTTCTTTATGGTTTTGCACACCGGACAAAGATTATGCGATAATTTCCTGCTTTTTCGGTGATGAACTGGAGAATTCCCTGAACGGTTTGAATCTCCTCTCCTTCATTCCCACCCAAATCGCCGAAAAACGATTCGGATGACGCGAATAGTTCGGTAATTATTACTGTATAGTTCCCTTCGAGGGGGAAAATCGGTAAATCTTAATCCGGATGTTTCCTTTTTTCGCCTCGATTACGATTCGTTGAACGCATGTGACTTCTGAGATGAGCGATTTGATGGGGAAACAACGAAATTCTCATGGGAACGCAATGCGGAAATTTCACCTGTCCCCCGCGTATCCCCTTTCCCTTCCCCCTACATAACCGCGACGCCGAAATGGCACGGGATAACGGCCTGTCTCGACCACTTATCCACCACCTCTCCTTGGCTTTCTTTTCTCCCTTTGCTTCTTCATCTGGACGCTGTCCCATGTACTTTCCTCCTCCACCTGTTGAAATACATTTGACGTTTTGACATTTTCAAGTGCTTCGATGACGCCGAGCTCAATGAAAAGTCTTTTATGCCATTTTATATGTTTAAATAAAAGAAGTATTTTCTCTCTTCACTGCATCGTACGAAGGAATACAGGCTTTTCATGATTGAATTTATGGTGCCACCTGCTATTTCTACTCAATCATGTCGATAAAATTATAGAGAGGATAGCTAGGTTGATTTTTTTTTAATGTGAAGGGAGTTATCACACCACTTGCTCGGTAACACAGATGTGATAAAAGATAATTTCACACGCTCATTTTACTGATCATATTTTTTTATTCCTCTTTCCATCTCCGTTGACTACTACCACTGCAAGTTCGAAACAACTCGAAAATGTAGTCCCATTGCTCAATAATGATAAAATTATTGGAATTAGCATTGAGTGTGAAGCAATTTTTTACAGCTTTGTTTTGGAGAAACGTCTCGTCGCTGGCTAGCTTAAAAAATAAATGGAATTATTGTTTTTTATACCGAGAACGGAACAACAAGCCTTCAGGCTGTGAGTGAAAGGTCTGTCTTTATGCTCTAGCATACGAGAGATTTTTTTTATTCATTTGAATTATTGACAATGATTGCATCAAAGTCGATGAGGCCCTAATGGACGAACAGAGTATTCAAAAAACTATGATTGTTATTTTTCCAAATTTTTCGTGCGGGAATTCTTCGCTGGGGAATTTTTAAGTCAGAGGGGGCTTCACGTCCAGTGACATGTAATTATCTAAAAAAAATCCTCTCTGAGAATTATCAATGATTCCTCCTTCACTGCAACTCCGGTGATCCTCATGTGGGGAATTTCATTCTCTTTCCTTTGTCTTTCGGGTCGAACCCCGCAGGGATTGTTGAAATGATATTTTTCCGACAAACCAAAAGGTCGAGGACACACCGATGTACGGAATGAGAACGATCAATCTTCCCCAGCGGTAATTGACATTTCATTAACAACTGTGTCAACGATAATTGAGTGTATAACGCCTCCAAAAGATTATGGCAATATTTATGATTCTATAATAAATAATGCGGTGAGAAATATTCAGTTAAAATTACTCAACGCAACGCAATTTTCATTGAATATTTCTCTCCCCGAGAGACAATACAAAAAAAATAAAATAAAAAGTACCATCATTGCACTCTAATTAGACGCTGAAGCAAATAATAAGTGTTATTTCATTCTATCCACAGTGTGAATATATTCCCGCATAATATACCCATCGCACGACAGAATAAAAAAAAAATGAGTACCACATAAATAAAGAGAGACGAACGAAAAAGAAGAATCTTGAATAGTTTGTGTAGAAGTGTAGATGTAACGCGCAACCGTTGCCGTATCATACTGACGCATATGCTCTCATCATATTTGTATATGTGAACGAAGTGGTGTATGATTTGGCGATGATTGATGAGGTCGTGGGTCAAAGTGATCAGCGGCGCTCCGGGCGCCTTGGCTCACCTGACCAAACCTCCATTCCTTTCCCTCCCGTTTCTCCCTTTCAGCTACTATTTCGCAATTCACGATGGAAAATAACACATTTTTTAAAGCAATTCCTCACACGTTCCACGATACGTCGATTATCCTAATTCAAATAATTTCATTCAATTGCATTAAATCTATCCGATCCCCGATTGCCGAAAATTATCTCAATGTTAACTATTCAATTTATTGCATAAAATCTATTGAAAAAAAATATTAAACGGTCTCAATCGGTGATGGAAAATTTTAATGGATTGATGGTATGAACTAATGACAGGTTTATTCGTAGTCTTCGAATGATCGGAAATCATATGGGCCATCAGAATGTGGGCCATTGGTA
This sequence comes from Diachasmimorpha longicaudata, assembly GCF_034640455.1. Taxonomy (NCBI): domain Eukaryota; kingdom Metazoa; phylum Arthropoda; class Insecta; order Hymenoptera; family Braconidae; genus Diachasmimorpha; species Diachasmimorpha longicaudata. The sequence goes on from NC_087235.1 coordinate 4,547,914, forward strand.
ATTGTCAATTAAAATGCATTACGCATCGATAATTCATGATATTCAGATTCTCCCTTTCTCTTCTCCCTCTCCTCTCGCGCTTTTATCTATATGAATGTATGTGGAGTGCAGTCACGTCACATAATGAGTATTAAAACTCCAGGAATAGGAGGCGTGGGTGCAGACGTTCCGCCTACATAATACATGCCACGCATTTATATGACGAATGTTGTTTCTTTTCGCGCCAGCTGAGAGTTCAAAGTACCTCTTCCACGTTGCTGCGTGTCTCTAGGTGGATAACTTGGAGTTTATCGGTTACCTCGGTGAATAGATATTTTGGAGATCGGCTGCCAACAATAGTTTATTTTTTATCCGGAGAGAAGTTGATGGATTCGTCGGAATATGGGATCACTTGGCCCTGTAATTGACCTCACTTGGTGATCGAGAGTGTGGGATATTGTACATGACAGTGAGCATCAATACGATAAGGAAGACCGGGGCAAAATGGACGAGGGGGTACTGAAGGAGAGCTTTTTCAATTGAATTAAAATTCAGCGTTCACTTGAAAGTACTCGAATACATAATTTTTTTATGATTAAACTCAGGAAAAGATGGAGGGACAGAAGGTACCAGAAAGCGAACGTATGAACGGAATAAATGTGTGGTAGTTGATAGACTAAATGTAATCGGGCAGATTGTAAGCAGAGGGAAGGACAGGAGTCGATGTAAAACAAAGAAAACATTTGGAACATGAAAAAAATCAATTGAATTGAAATTTGTCAGCGATAACAAACGTTCGATAATTTTCATTTGACTCAAAATTGAAATAATACACTAGGAGAATGTCACCCGCGGGATTACGATTTTCATATGCATGAATTACAATTATTGCACACATGCAGGAGCTATGGGATCACCTGGGCAGAGGTCAAGGCGAACTCACCAACCAGTTTTTCATTAGTTCCACCTGACACCAATCGACAGGGCAGTCGCAGTTATTTCATACATTCCCGATCCGAGAGATCGATTCAGAACGAAAAATCAATTCAATCGGCTCCGAGTGAATTTCATCATTTCAAAAATCGTCAAACGTATTGGAAATCCAGCTCCGGCTCTCTCATGCGGTCTTTGACGTAAAAACATATTTAGTGTGGCATAAGCCAAGAAGATGGGATTCCAGATAGTAATGACACGTGTGTTCCTCGTTCTTAGATTGATGGAGGGTGTCATGCGCCATTGTAGAAGACAGGAGAAATGTTTATGCTGCAGGAGTTGAACTACCGTATGTTGGTTCTCCTCCTCCCCTTCGTAGACATCCAGCATTGGGCAACCCATCATGTATTGTGGCTATTTTGAAAGATTGCGAATTTTTTTTCTTCACCATATTTCTTGCAGACGATCATACCCTCTCGGGACTAAGTAATATTATTAATTTATTTTATAGGATTGTCGAATGAGAAATGAGCGCATAATTTCTTTTTTTTTTTCAATGTGAAGCCTTATAATTGAAATAATCCTTAAGAAATCTCGACAAATCAAGCTACGATCGACTTCACAATTCATGGATGATAAATTGTCTTAGCCATACACCTGGCACGGAAATGTTCAGGTTCAAAGGTACATGACGTTGATGCATGGAAACTATCAGTCAGCCTTTCTTTGGGCTACCTCTGTATGCCTTCATTCGCGACTAGAATTCATTGTAAATACAAGGATACTCTTGATAATCAAGATTATTACTGGTGAAATTTTTCACAGCGTGGCGCCAGGGCGTGGAGAGGCGTGGACAGCATCAATGTGCTCCTCAGCATTTTCTTTCAACCCCTTCATTACCAGCATCGCTATGGGTACAATGGAAAACTGCTGCTCCCTCATCCATGACAAGTACTTGTTCAACTCGATAGCAGTGATTTTAGCAATTATTTATACAATTTTGCGTGACAGCCAATTCACAGGCGAATTCAGTGACACTGAGATGATAAAAATGTCATCGATTACCCAGGACTCCGGCGCGATACGTGATTGCAAATAATTTCATCGATTAAAGCCGGTGAAACACCTGTGATCAGTGAAATTCAATAATTGAGGGTAATTAAATCACAGCAATAAGTGGTTAAATCAGCCATCGAGTTAAGGCAATGGCACCGATCATTGAGATCATTCTCACTGCCATGAATGAATTCTATCCTGTGCTAATATCACTGAGGTGATGTTTCAACAATTTGCAAAAATTCACCCACCCTCTCCTCGTTTCTCATCGAATAACGCGAGGGCCAACATCATCATCCAATGTGTGCGTATATAAAATGCGATAGTTGCGACCGGTTTTTAGCTCGTTCCACCGACCGTCCGGATCTTAACGATCCGATTCAGAAGACAACTTTTATCGATACTCGAGGCTCGAGCATTTACGATGACGACGACGACGTGATGCGACTTCAAGTTCCTCTACCCAGTAGCCAATTGTGGCCGGCTTAATTTTCCACTTCTTCTTATTTTATTTATATATTTTATTCTCATTTTTTTTTTATCGAGACGTAACGATGTCAAGTAGTAATGAAAATGCTGTTATAGGAAATACTAGATTATTCGGTAATCCAGTATTATTGATGGTATTATCGTGTCCCACGGAGGCAAACGTCCGGTAATAATTACGGAGAAGATGCGTAATTCTTCCAGTCGAGAAGTCCTGAAATGCGGAATAAACGCACTCGTCATAGTTGAAATAACTGAAGAAAAGTTGGTGGTTTTTTTTTCCTCTTGTTCACTCTTATTAATTTTTTTTACTTCTTCAATTCCCCGTCTTCTTTAATTCTGCTTTTGACTGCTCAAGGGACCACTTAACTGTGAACTTCCTTCTCGGTGATTATTGGCCGCGATAATGATCGAGTCGCTTCAAGAGTCGTCTATGGCGTGATTGCTGTCTGGCCGTAGAATCACAACTGGTGTATACACCTTAGGCAGTGCGAGGGTGGTTATTAGGACGAGTTGGTTACAACTTGAGCTCTACTGTCTTATTCTCTCCCTCTTGTCTCTATTTATCGTTTTATTTTTACAACTGGATTGGTTGAAAATAATGGGAAATTTATTTGAAAACTCGCCGTTGGTTTTTAACGTGGAATTTGGCATCCCCGAGGGGGACAATATAATAACTTGGCAATTAGACGGTGAGAGCGATTAAGAGTTGAGTTTAATTGGCGGTGATGCACGAAGAGTGAGGATACGAAAGACGATTCATCCAAGAAGGCACGAGCTTTATTTTTTATAATTTATTTATCATCGTTGCTTTCTTGCGTTAATTCCATTTCATTTCCTCGCTCATGAATTCTCATCTCTGCTCTTGTCTCGAGTCTGTACAGACCCATGAACAATAAATCTTCCTAATGTGTATAAGCCAGTAACTAGTAACCGATTCACATTTATACGACTCTTGTGAGATATTAGCTATTATAAAGAGTTATGAGCCATGGGCCTCTACACTTGGGCATCACAACATTATTATTTTTCATTCTCCTCAATTTTTTTTTTTATTTACAACTCTAGACTCGTATCCAGGATGACTGTGATCGCGCGTTATGAATTACGCACAGCGGAACCCCCTCGTTTCGGTTTTCGAATTAGGCGTAATGATGGACGGGCAGAGAGACTACACTTCTTGTGTGGCTGTACCACCTCAACTTCAATTTTGCACATGCGTTTATGATACACCAAGGCGAATCGCTGCAAGAATGAATTTTCTTTCCAACTAGTAGACGCAGTTGACTATCAATTAATCACTGAGATGAGAATATTTTTAATTTCGCCAGAATGAATGTGCAGTTATGAAAATTGTAAATTTTCATTTTTAATTATCGGGGGATACCAATAATTTGATTTTTTTTTTTGTCTGCTGTTTTGAAAAAAAGCCCGGTGATAATTCATTTTAAAAAATCACGTCGTCTATTTCTTTTGAATGCGGCGACATCTGTTCGTGATCGGAGAACGAAAACTGCGGTTGAACGCTACCTTATAAACAGGGGATAATGGCACCAGTGATACTACCGACTTTTCATTAATTTGAAATTAAAAAATTAACTTATATCTCACCTTTAAATGGATGTTTTTCCTCTAGATGATAATCATGAAGCTAGGGTCTCTCTTTTCCATTGGAACCGAATGACTTCAGTTCAATATGTTGTACAAACCAATAGTATATAATTTATTGTTCTATAGTTTGAGTACAGGATAAAATTCGAAGAAGCAGCTACAAAGCAAGGCAATGTTTAAAGCAGAAATGTTTAGTTTTTTTTACATGGAACATATAAATGGTGATGTCAATACATCAGGTCTTGCTGTCAGGATTTTATAATTTTTTCTACAATTTTTCTGTTTCCTCTATAGTTGACATCACCAACAGACAAAAGGACACTACTTTTACTTTCTTTCAAAAAAATCTCTATTGATAAAATATATAATATTTCTATAGATTTTTCTACGTCGTCTCTTTCAATCTATGTCAGCTATAACTCGCAGATCGGAAAGGCATGAATGATTACTTTATACGTTGGGTGACACATTTATTCGATAGTCGAATTAGATCATATAAATTAAACAAATCTCCCGATTGAACATATGAATAATCATGTATACGTTCCTCTAGGATAAAGAACAAAATATAACTGTACATGAAGATTTCTAGGTTTAATAAACGGGTCTAATCTCATTAAATTTATTTACATCGCAAGCTGGATATCTTATCCTGCGACAATAACGAAGCCAATAAAACTAGAACAGATAAAAAAAAAACATACTCTTGTAGAGGAGAAATGGACCCGTGGATATCTAAATGACATCAATAATTTACTTCCTGCTACTCATACGACAGCCCAGTCTTTTGTTATAATGTTAAAGAAGGAAAAGAGTATGACCAAGTTTGGATTCATCTTAATAATAATTGACATTGTTAATAATAACAATTTTTAAATGACGTAGAGTATTCAAAGAGCATAATAATAAGAGTAAAGAATTGTTGGTCATGGTCGATTGTGCGAAATCAATTAAACAGAACTCGATAATTCTGTTGCATATAAAAACAAATTTAAACTGGAGGTAATGCCCAAAGCGTTGCTGTTTTGTCTGCTGACGTACTGAGGAAAGAGAACTCTGTGGGATGCCATCGCCCAGAGATGACTTTATCCTGATGTTGCGCCACGACGACACTTGGCAATGGCATTGTCAAATCCCCTGAAAAAACAAAAAATTAAAATTTAATCAGTGAATGGACTGAAAATTTTTATCAAAAGAAAAATATTGATAAACGCCTTACGTTGAAGATCGGTGAGGACGAGTTTGTTATCATAGCCTGCAGTCAGCAAATAATAAGCAGACGGTGAAAATCGAATGCTCCTGATGTCAGCGGCATGAGGTTTAAAACATTGAACAGTCCTACCACCGCGAATATCGAATAAAACACAACTGCTGTCTTCGTGGCCAGAAACAAGAAGTCTGCCGGATGGATCAACACAAATTGCTGCCACCGGGCTCCCCACCTGTAATTCCCGCGAAATAAAATAGTCAGATGTCTGTATTATCTTCAGGAAATTAATTTCCAGTATTCACTTACTCTACTGCCAGGCACCGTCGCGGGTGTAACCATATTGACGCAGCCCCGGGTACGAAGATCCCAAAACCTGACTGTTTTATCCTGCGATCCAGATACAAACATAGCTCCACCCCAATTGTAAAGTGTCAATACGTGACCACTGTGTCCACTGAGTGCTTGAAAAGGTGTTCCAGTTGCACAATCTGTCACGTATATCTTACAATCCCCAGCTCCACCACTTATGAGTAAACTCGATTTATTCGATGTGTCCTCTAGGAAGCATAGATCACGTACTGTACCATCGTGCATCGTCAACTCCACCTCTTGACCTGAACATGAAAGACCCATTAGAAGTCGTGAAATTTTTTGCATCACATTATTTAACACGTCACGGATGAGCAGAGAAAAATAGATGAACCTTCGAGATTGGAGGTGTCTGCATTGAAACGCATGAGTTTAACCGTCTTATCATTACTTCCGGTGGCCATCAGTTGACCATCCGGTGTCCAAGCAAGACAGTAAATCGATCCTTTGTGGTGCTTCGTCCTCTTGAATAGAACTGTCGGCTGATAGGTCTCATGATCCTCCCTGGAATTTAGTGGAAGAATAAAATGAGAGTACTTTCTTTCGCCACCTCGTTCTCAAGGCACTGTCTAGTTTAGAATACCTCTCTAGTGTGTCAGTAATTAAATCAGAGACTAAAGTTGAGCAAGAAAATAATAAACTTTGAAATTTCCCACTTTCTCAATTCTTCGTCTTTAGACAAATTTCTTTAATGAGCATTTTCTATAATTGCACGTGCCTATTCACTAAGAAGTCTTTCTTCAGTGTTTTCATTTTCTTTTTTGTACCAGTCATCAACTCACCGAACATCGTGGAGTTTCGGGTAAGCACATATTCTGAGTGTTTTTGAATTCGATCCAACGGCATATAATTTTCCATGTGGATGAAATTCTGCACACCTGACTGCTTGAACATCCTCTAGTGCTGTTACAGGAACGAATCGAGGTCTTCCATTACTTCCGCTGCTGCCATTAGTTACATCTACATCTGGCTTCGGCTCGGGCTGCAAGAAATCCAAACAAATGCAATTGTTTCGATTGAATACTTCATTGAACAAAATTCTTCATGAGATATCCGTCCGGGAATTGGATATATTGACGTACAACGGGAAAAAGAAAGTGTTTTGAAAAAGAAATTCAAATTCCTATCCAATTTCCGGTCACTACCTTTCGTGTAACTCAGTGGTTCGCGCAAATGCGGCCACAATTACCACAGTGGCATTGCTTTTACTTTCGACAGTGACCGCGCCTCGATGAGCATCTTATGATAGATTGTATCCAGATGGACGCACGGATAGGAGAGTCAGAGGAGGATTTCATGCACTGACGAAACAACAATGCATTTACTTACGAGGACTTTTCATTTTTCTTCCAATCACAAAAATTAACACTCCTCTCAAATCAATATTTGGGACAAAAAATCGCAGTGTGTAAATCAAGAATCGCCAGTGGCGAACGATTTCTGCGATTCTTCGAATTTCATTCCCTAGATTTCTTTGTGGAAATCATGACTGAGTCGTTTGGATAGACAACAGCTGCACCAGTGTCCCGGTTTTCTGACGACTGAATCAAATTACTTGTATCATTATCCACATCATCTTATACGCACACTATCGGCACAAATTTACTCCACAGATTGAATAGGATTTCTAGTCATGGTGAAATTAATTCCAAAAAATATCCCAGACATCCCCCTTGGGTCGTTATACCAACGACGAAAATGATTAAAAAATTATCGAGATGCGAATAGAAGAGTTACGGGCAATGAAGATATATTTCTTCTCTATTCATCGACTGCTTGAGAATGAGGCTAAATCGATGATCTACGCTTTCCCAAACTGATTAACGAGCCGGAAATGTTCGACTTTTACAGCATTCGCTGTAGACCAGTGAATTTCAGCGAGTTACCATTTTATTTATCACTTTTTTAAAAATAAATTCATCAATTCATAATTCCCATTAATTATCAAAGTGTTTCAAAATATTTGTCGGAATATCTGGAGAGAGGTACTTCCGAAGATGACAGGTTTGTACCTTGTAATTGACTATGGTAATAATAAAAGTTGATGGACTAGTTCCACAATAATACCTTGACTCCTGCCCAAGCGTATAATCAACCGGTATTGCAAGATACCTTTTGATCTGATTAAAATTTCCGGTCGATATTTTAGGTACGACTATTAGGCAAGTTTATGTTCACGCGATTCAATCCAATTTAGCACCTCTGACTTGACTTTCACATTTCCAACTCATTCACCCATTTAGCGAAGAACAAAAAATGTAAAATCGATTCCACAAAATAATACCTCTCTCGCTGAATATCTGTGAATATAATTAAAAAATCTAGATGCGTTTGACAAATGATTCTTCAAGATAAATAATTCAAGCATAACCACCGAACAATCCACTTTGGCATCGGTTATCCACGCAAGAGAGCGACAGTTGTTTGCATTGCGAAATTGGACAACTTTCGAATGACTTTTCAGCAGTTGACGGCGTTATTCTAGTCATAATAAAACAGAAAATTATGGTGTTGACGATAGCCAAGCCTGTCTCCAATATTGTGAATGTTAATGACTATAAAATTCACTCGACGCCAATAAAAATCATTAATTTACCATATAACTCCCTCTCCGTCTGGAGCAATCCTTTCTCATGTCCCTTCGATGTCTATCCCCACTGCCAATGCCATTAATAGTCCTTAAACCCCCAACGCACTGATCATCAGCTTCCAGAAGATTTTCCATCGATCTCCTCGAATTGCGAAAATTATTTTTCGCATTGCTCTTCACTCTGTTACCATTCTCATCATTGTACTCCTCCCACTCGCTCAATTCGCTCCGAACATCTTCCAGTGATCGTGTTCTACCAACTGAACATGTACAGGGTGGAACACTGCTTCTTCCAGTACCATTTGACGAACTCTTCGTTTTACTTCTCGACTTTTCCATTATCATCATTCTATTGGTGATACCCAGGGGTGGTACTTGAACAGTCATCGCTGATGAGGGAGGTGGTATGGCATTTCTGTACATAGGTGTCAAATAATAGTAATCACGATTTTTATTCGGCCTCATTGGTGCTGGTAGATAATTGTAATCGTGGGGAGGTATGTGGGGTGTCACCCAACGAGTCAGTGCCTCCAATGGCATTGGACGATAACACATAGATGGTCCACGAGTTGCTGGATGATTACGATAAATTGCTGGCCATGGACGATGTTTCAATTCTGGTGCAAATCGCGAATCCATTCGTGGATCCAAAATACGTAGGTCACCCATTTATACTTAATAGCACCTTCGCGTGCTGCGACGCAGGAGATAAAGGAATAATGAAACTTTATTGAAATGAGAAATAAGCGGGAAGGTGAAATCAGTGGGTGACGCCGGGAAAAGTGAAAAGAAATCTCAAGAGAGAAAGAGAAAAAAAAATGAACAGGTATATTCGCTAGTGCAAGACGAGGCTCGCACTTTGCGGGCACGTATTACTCCTCTCCCTCCCCCTCCCCTCTCCAACCAATACCACCAACGTTTCTTCACTAATTAGATGTTCCAATATCAACAAAAAATTTCTCGCCTGATTTTCACTACTTTCCAACGTTGTAAAAATCAAATCCTGGGTATCAGACAATCATCCATGACAGAGGTTTTGTGGACGAAGTCAATTATTCCCCTAATGTTTTCTTTTACGATATTTTACGGGTATTATTAATATCCATTATCCGCACTGACAGTAATCACAGTCACTTATCAATGATTCACTCAAAATAAATCCAAAAATATCATCCAACACTCGATGAGATTTTATTTCTCAAGAGAAGTTTATCACGTTTGAATGATGCGATATTCCTCTTGAACGAACACATCCGGTATTTCTCATTCAGTCTCCCTATATCAATATGGAATTGTTTAAAAATTATGGTAAAACAGCTGCTGTAACCGAACCCGACAGTGTCTGGTGAACGAGTGCGTACCCATCAACATTCTCTCCAGTAACTACTAAGCGAAGAGGTTCGACCCACTTCTTTTCTCCGGTGCTACCCTCTCTCTCTTCCTCTAACTCCTCTTTTTTACTTTCTTGCATACAACTAATCTGCGAACACTCTCCTTCAACTAGTACGCTAATCAGCTTTACGACGTGTAATTACCTTTAATTATTCAATGATGATGTTATAACATTTTAAACTGTTAAAAGGAACAAATTATTATATTTCCCAACAGTGCGAGGCTACTTTCACTTGTGAAGCACGCTGGTTTCACGTGTCCTGGATTAATTCAATAGATTTCATGCTCATTCGTTTATGATAGCCGGAAGTGACAACGGGATGCGATTGATCTTCAGGTGATAATCTGATGTAATGATATGGCTGAACACTGGGTTACGCCCGTAGTTGGAAAATTTGTAAAATTTATTTTCTTGTAATTTTTCCTGCAGAGAAAAAAATACTTTTGCCCACGAATCATTTTCTTCTGAGAGAATCGATTTTCTTTCTCAATTTTATGACCCCATTTTGAATATTTATAAATAATTACATCCTTTCATTGGCAAGCAGATGCGGATGAAAAATCTCGTTCCACTTTAATGTTTTTTTCCAGTTGTTTTCATTCTCTTTATTTTTTGAAACAAAACGAGGAAAATTTCACTGTCGTCGTAGAGTGCTGTGATCCAGCACGAAAGGCGGTGTAATTTCCCCGATTGGACCGCTCAGGTGGGTCTAGTCTAGAATATTGTGCATCAAATACCGAAAAATAGGTCAGATGATTATTGCGGAGTAGAGGGGACATAATAACCCGCAATCTTGATAAACTACTTATTGATAAAATACCCGTAATTTTAATCCATCTGAGAAAGTCAACAGGCGACGAAGGACATGGTAAATTATCATAATTTGTCCGCTACAATGACGTGAAAGTAAATTTTTCCGGTAATTAAAGAGGGGGAAAAAAATCAAAAATTTAGAGATGTGGATAGAAATCTTAATTGTGAGACAAATTGTCACTTCAGAAGAATCAAATTCCTGGAATCTCTTTCACGGAAAATACCTTATAATAACAATATTAATGGTGACATTAAGTATTTGCAATTCTATGTGCGTCGTCGACTAAGCAAAGGTCGTTGAAACGCTGGGTCGAAGAATTTATGATAAAAACGGGTCCTCTTAACCGACTTTCGTGAATGAGGTACACGTGTCCGGGATATTCTATACAACTGTCTATACTGATGAATTGAGAAACTCTATAGTAGTGGAAGGTGATCAAATTATTGACGTTGTGAAACCTCCAGTCAAATCAATTCATTAACAAAAGCAGGAAGACAGATCGTTAGTAGGCGGTTTACAAAATAACTTCATTTCTGAATTTAAATTCAGTCGAGATAATGTAATAATCGATAATTCAAGAGATGACGTCGCACCGCCAATTTTATACCCGTTAATTAAAAAAAAATATCATGAATGTCAAATGGATCGACTGTTCTGCATGACGATTCGTTTTTATTCAAAACAAATGTTAATGTAATGAGCACACTCACGGAAAAACGAAGGTAAATGAGAAATAGGGAAATAAAAATGATATAAACAACCGCCCACATTTCACCACACAAGGAGATGATCAAATTTATGACAAGTCGTCAACAAATGGAATTCAATAAGAATTTAATGTTAGAATATTTTTTGTACTGTGTACAAAATTGAAATGCTATAAAACAATATGAAGATTGTCTTGAGTTCTCCTACATCCTGTGAAATTAATCCTTTATTGGAATTTCCTACGTGTGAAATTTTCACGACCAGAACATTTCATTTTTCCTATTGTGTAGTTTTAACTTCAATTTCTCTGAAAGTGAAGCAGAAAAAAAATATTCGGCTTTATGATTTAATGCCTATGAGGATCAATAACATAATAGGATATCGATCAGCCACAGATCGATCGACCTTTCAGTCTATGCCAAAGGGCAAGAGTTGTTAGAATATTTTCTTAGTTTCCTGTCACAAAAAATCAAACGAAAATTTTCACCACTTGAGTAAACATAATTTCGAGCAATGTCGAATGACTAAGCCCCGCGGATAGTGAACGGGGTTTTGTGACCATGCATGGCGCCGCAATGACGTCACCTCGGCATCAAACGGAATACCAAAGTCAAGTTTCAAGATCACAGCATGAGTACCTACTGTTCCTTTTCACCGAGGCATTAACTGTCCGATTAATAAATAATTCCATAAAGAAATACCTTGTCACTTTCCTCCCAAATGGGATCATCCCATCCCCCAGATGACCCAGAGGATCCCCTGCGTCCAGTGTCCCAAGAGTGTCTTTTAAATCCATCAAGAGAATCTGTCGAATATCTCCTCCTATCACTGGACCCTTGTCCATACAAACTCCCACTCTGATTCTTCTTAAAATTATCATCAGATCGGTGAAGGGCATCACTGCTCAATTTAACACTGAGATTTCCCCGCGCATTTCTATTGGCACCGGATATACAACTCTTCAAATTTCCAGTTGATACACTCCCCAGTAAATCCTGATTTCCATGGATTTTCTGGCTCACCGAGTTATCGAGACAACGATTTCCACCGTCTACTGAGTCCTTTTGCATTGGTGGACGTTGCAAACTTGTCATCGATTTGGCGACGTAATCTCGTCGAAGGGATGAACTAAAGCTGCCAAAGTTATCTTTCTTGAGGCAACCCATAGAACTACCCATTGGATTTTTCTTCAAAGGACTATGGGAATCCTTTCGTGCATGATTTATGGTGCCCATGGAGGCTGTCAACGGATCTCTTCGGAGAGTACTTGGAAATAATGAGGGATGAATTTCCTTTTTCATGGTGGATGTTACACCAAGTGAACTGCGTCTTCCGAGAAAATTTAAATTGTCTCTTCCTGGGGACGTCGTATTCACCGAGCTCCGGCGATTTGTGCAATTCTCCTTGAAGTGTTTACCATGTATATGGCAGCAGCGATCGATTTTTCGGTCAATTCTCACCTCGCAAGTGTCATCTTGAAGCTTAACGTCCCTGAACAAGGCCTCCAATCGACGAATTGCTGCCTGCTGATGGGACATCTTGACTCTCGGTGTCCTGCGTGATTTTATTCTTCTGGACAATTGGACTGTTTTCAACTTCTGTCAGACTGAATTCATTGAAAAATTGAATGCGTCCCAACACACGTCCGACGGCTTACTGGAGTGTGGGGAAACAACACAGGGGCGTCAAAGAGGTCCCCCGCGTGTCTCAACTTCCCCCTCCAATATCAATTTCTCGAGGTTTTTTCGCGCTGAGAGCGACTCACCTTATTAGGGCAAACTCACGTGGAGGATTATGCTGGGAAAATATAATTAGCACAATTCCTATAAACAATTGTTCATGGTGTCATCACTTTTCGTCAGTTGTTCATTAGTTAATCGATACTCCCAGTCCACGAGTGCAATTGATGACGTTGTAATCATGTAATAGCCTCCGTAATCCCCAGTAATTTTTGTCATCAGCCTGTCATCCAATTGGGGGGGCATCCAAGAGCCCTTCGAACAAAATCGAAAATTTGTTGTGGGCCCTTGTGAACAACCTACTTAGGGACCAGACGGCCAATATAACGGCTCATCATGGGAGACATGAACTTGCACGTGCAAGTCAAGGAAAAGAACATAAAAGTTTATAGCTTCGTGACTCAAGGTAGCGTGGAATGCTGCCAGATCCACTCAAATGTACATTCACTGCTGGAACTCAAGTATCCTAGGGTCAATGCTTGAATATCTCTGCACATTTGCCATCTCCATATGAATTTCTTCGTCATTGCTTGTGCTAAAATTCCGGATCCACAGACGATCATCAATATATTTCAAATGAACATCATTTGTTATTTAACATCCACCCCAGAGTAAATAATCACTAAGAGATTCCTACTTGATCAACGAAGTGTCGATTCCCAGACATCAACATTATCTACCGGTGTTAATTTTGCACAATCACATATCACCACGTGAATTTACGCAATTTTTATTTAATATTTTTTTCTCCACGCTGGTGACACAAATCTGTCAGTGTCAGATTACCACTGGTGCAATTGGTTGGTTTGACGCCTACGGAAGATGCATGTCGATTGCAGTTCACCTTGAAAATGTACGTCGACAGAGAGTGAATTTTTGTATACATCGTTCGTGAGACACGAGAAAAGATTTGGATTACGGGAAGATGATACACCGGTATAAATTGCCTTGTCATAATTTCGTTTCCCAAGGATGCGTTAACGCATTTGCTTAATGAACACTGAACATACGCAGTGTAGACTAGATACTGGGGGGATAATTGTTATCGCCGTTGTGAATCACACTGGATAAATAAACCGTCAGAAAAAATACTGACAAAAGTCGCTTCATTGAGGAAGTACACATTCTTCGATGACATGTGTAAACCGCCTACATGCGATGTACTTTTCGATGGTAATTTCAATGTTTTCGTGACCTAATAGGCCTTCCTATTGAGTGATCTACACAGATGACATCAATCTGATTTCAATACTTCGTAATGAGGTGGAATATTCAGCTACAATAATACAATGAGTTTTTGAATAATCGTGACAGGTATTGTCGTCCCTAAACAAAAACTATTTTGTAATGAATTGTACAGAGGAAATAGCTTTGTCTCATTGTGTATACGACGGCCATGGAAATATACCAACGATGTTCAGTGTAATTAAAAAGTTATTTTGGAGCACTAATTTCAATGCCCTCTTGACCAAGTTCACAGATAATAACAACATATTTCATTTAGAGTTTAAAAAAACTACATTTTTATCCCTTGACTTGCAGTCACGATGATTCACAAATTGTTTCAATCTTTTCCGCCACAAAACATGTTCATTTGAAAGCATATTTCAAATTTATTAGCAAAAAGAGCACTACTGAAGTTAACCGACAATTATCCACGTGTTTTCTGGAATGAAGACTAAGCAAAAAACCCCTGTTGCTCTTGATTGCTCCACACGTGTAATTTAATAAGATGACCGGCTTTATTTTAATCCCACCATTATCTCTGCACTAATGACAGATCAATCGAGTACCAGTTGAGCTACCTGACTCACCAGAGATATTCTTAAATGTTAGATTTGTACAATTGAAACGAATCTGTACAAGGAGAATAGTGTGAACTGCCCTCGTTCTTACTTAGCAGAATGAATCGTCCTTACTGTCCCATTTGCGTCCATTTTGGTATTTAGTGTCATTGAAGCCTCATTACTACTTCAATTGGCTTTGTAATTGAGCAGTTGTAAGTCAAGTATGATTATCGGTTTACTTTTTTTTCCCTTACCTTGCCTGAATTCACAATGTCGTAGTGGTCATCATGATGCCTCGATTCATAAACACTCGTTGCAGTTGAGTTTTGTCGGCTGTAAAATTTATGAAAATAAAAATACCAGTGAACAAAGCACTCAGTTTACTTGCTGAAGAAAAAATGATTAAACAACTCACGAGATTGGATCCACACCGTTGAGCCCAGGTTTTGGCGACTGGAGTCCAGATCTATTGGGTGTCGCTGGATGCACTGGTGAGGGACCTTTGCTCGCCAAATTCGACTTGTGACTGAAAGAATACAATATTTATGACTTGAAGTATGAAGTTCTGAATGTGTAGAAAAAATTTAACGGTCACTGGATGAGAATAAACAACCGTCTGTATTCGTGAGTTAAAATCCTCTGAATGATCTTGTTTTTACCGATTCGCAATGGGTGTGGATGAACGAGATGTCCGCAAGCTACACGTCGAACTGTGGCCATTGAATTTACCGTAAACAGGTCGATTATTCACCGAAACACTGACTCTCTCGGCGATACGAAATCGCGGTATTGTTGGTTTGTGATACATCATCTTGATTCTCTGTGATTCGCAATGCAAAACAACTATTGAAATTAGAGACTAAATTTTTTCCATAAAAAATTCATGGAATGACTAACTGCATCTCATGATGTGCCACAATCTGTCATATCGCAATATGACCGTACGACGCATTAAGATGAACCGATGCAACGAGAGTGTAGAGTACAACTGAAGAATACAAACAGCTTGAACCGCTGTTCCTGGCTAACGCGCGGCTTCCCTCGCCACAACAACAGAACTATATCTTAGCCAACGCCTCCATCACTCGTTGCTTTCATTTATTTATGCTTGTGCGAGTGGATATGTGCACTTGAAATGAATATCAATCACGTAAATGTTAACGTTAGGATTATTTCATTGTTGGTGAATTTTTACTCAGAAAACGGTAATAAAATGCTCCCGGTTTTCGGGAAAATAAATTCACGGAGAAGAAATGTGTACAAGACATGGAGAAAAAAAATTCTCTTTGGTACATGATAAGCTTGAAGCATCTAACAGCTGTCGTATCCTCGCACCAGTCGAGGGGAGCAGCTATTTCCTCTTTGTTGATGTCTTTAAAACGATATTACATTCGAGAATAAAAAACATGGGGAGATTGAATGGGGGAATCCACTGGGATATAATTCCAGATGTCTGGAAAACTTTCATTCTTCATCGTGAATGAAACGATTGATTCAGCCGGGAATTGCCCACCATTAAGAAAAAATGTTACACTTGACATTTCACGGTGGGATAAATTTAGCTCGTTAGACGAAATTAACAAGCGCACACCCAGCGCTCTCGTCTTTTCGCTTCTTATTTCGTCTTTAAATTTTTATACGGCTCGTTATTAATTAATCGATCAATTACGGAAAGGTTAAAAAGTTAAATGGCACAAAAAGTCAATGTATTTAATTATTAAATTATTTAAATTACTCACGTTTCATTTTGCAATCGATTGTCCACCAATTGGGCAGATATCGGTGCTGATAACTGTCGTACAAGTTCATCCCGCTCGCGTTCCTTGAGTTGAATGGTCTCTTGAAGTTTCTGTTTTTGCTTCTGATATTCTTTGAACAAATCCCCATTGTAACTTTGTTCAAGCTGTTGTTCACCAGTCATAGGACCTCGACTAGAAATTACCATGGAGTCTGGGGTCTTCTGAGTGAGACCCACGGGTTTGTCAGCTAGAGAATCTCTCCGCGAGCTTCGTGCGGTTGATGGGGCAGGGGATTCTCTTCCTGGCATACGTCGTTCTGGTGTTGATGCGGCTGAAGGATCAATTTTGCCTATTAGAGGAGAAATTCCCATTTATTTCATTGTTTTATTCAATATAACTTTTATTTATGACAAATGAAGAATAGTAACTGACCATCAGGACTCTTGGACTTTCCTCTCGCTGTCGAAGGGAATTTCGATTGTGCGGCGTTGGCAATAGCCTCCTGAATCGATGGCAATTGCTGGAATTCCGCGTAGCTCGAGCTGAGAAAAACATCTCCCTCATTTTCAAACAGTCTGTCAACACTCGTATTCATGAGTTTATTATTTTTAAACCCAGTCAAATGAAAACTAGCGAAAGATGAACGAGACATCGGATTGATATCACCAGTGGATAACGCCATGAGCGCCGCCGACGGGAGAGTAGCATTTTTCGGTCCCGGACTTCTCGGCCTGGGCCCTTCAAGTGCCGGTACTAAACTCCTAGACATCATATCCGCTGCTGATCTCGGTCGTGTGAAGGGCATTGCACTGTGTGGAAAAGTCTTTGGTTTTATCGGTGTGATGAGCATATGCTCCGTCCATGATGTTTCAAGCGAGGGCCTCTCCAATCTCTCAACGTCAACGTTGAGGGTCCGCTGGGCGAACGGCACCGCAAATGTGTCAGGTGGAATACTCTGTAGCCATGAGAGGAGACTTAAATCAGAATCACTGAAACCCACGGAGCCATCCAGTAATCGGGAAAAACTCATTTCCACCTGAAAATATCGAGGAACAAAAATTTCATTGAATCCATCAATTGATTGGGCAATTAATTTAGAAAAAAATGGATGATCGTCGTTACCTGTTCGCTCTCCTTGGAACCAGTGGCCTTCGCCTGACAGTAATTAACACAGGACTCGTATAAAATCCCCTTGATTATTAGCTGTATCAAACGATCATTTTTGGCAGATGTTATGGGATGATTGGGATCAGTCTTCCTATCTCCGGGTAAAAATTTCTCCACTAATGGATGAACCTCCCGGAAACATTGGACTCTTGCATTGCTCGGATTCCAGTCTTTATACTGCAAATGATCAGTCAATCTTGGCAGAGTAAGTAATAAACATAGACTGCTGTATTCTTCTTTAGAAGGCGCCACTTTCTCAAGGTCACTCAATACTTTAACAACTTCCTCAACAGCATTGTCAACACTGCCATTTGCCCCACTAATGACATTTGCCTCAGACTTTATACAGAGAAGCTCTACGTACTTGTGACGTAGTATTGAATAAGTAAATTTTCGCATATCAAAGTCTGGTAGTGCCTCCAGGGGCTGAATAAATTCCAACACATCATCCCATTGTCCATCGAGTATTAATTGTCGGAGAAATAACACATCGTCGCTGTATTGGCCATTTATAACTCCTGTTTCACGTTCAAGTGACAATTGCGATATGTGAAGGTCTCGGCTGTGAAGAAATTCAAGGGTCAGACGCACCACGTCCTCCTCGCGCAGCGTGAGATGCGCCGCCGGCATCACGTACCGAATCCGCAACCTGAAATATTCAATATTCGATGTGAAATAATTCCATCACCTGACGTTCACTAATTATTGTTCATCAAATAATGCCTGAGTTAATAGTAAGTGCGCTATCGTACTGATTTTTACAAAGTACCTCACACTCTATTGACACTTCAATCATGATTGTGCTTTCAGCATTCAGAGGGATTCCTACTCGTGCAGAAAATAGGGGCTTTCTAATTTATTATCGCCTAAAGTGAAACACATATGTACATGGTTAATCGGGGAGAAAAATCTCTAATAAGTTTGTGTTTTTTTTCGGATGAGAAAATATTTTCTTTTTCACTCTCGTGAACGCGTGGTACACGTCCATACGAGTGCAGTAACTGGTATGGAGTGAAGCTCTTCGGTGACTGCCTTTGAAAACCACAAAAAGCTATCTTTGAAAGTATTCTGAACCGCGCGCAGTCTCTCAGCTGTGTCTGGTGAAACCTTTCCCTACGCAAAGGTTTTTCCACTTTTCGTTCTTTTCTTCTATTCATTGTTTGATTTTTTTGTTACAAAAATAGACCGAGATAGGCGCATGCGATAGAATTTTTTTTACTGTTGCCCTGACATGCAAATGAATTTCATGAGGAGATTTTATGGGATATCTTCCATAAGAGGGAGTTGCTTTTTTCAATCGACAATTTATTGTCCTCTTCATGTGATCGTTCAGCCGACTTGACGTCCAAAAAACACTGAATTCATTTGTCTCATTAATAAAACCGGAGAGGCCTCATTTTTTCCCGGTTTCCCGGAAGGTACAATTTTCAATGCCTTTTAATCTCTGAAATTTATTCCTGTGAAGAGCTACTACTGGTAATGGCGCTGGCTTCATTGAAAAGCATCACCTCTGACCTCGTCGGCTATGCTATCCCCGGCAACGAGTTTGCTCAAGAAGATGGGAAAACGTCGACAACTGCCCCTTCACCTCACCCCTCTCCCTATTTTAAAGTTTCTACTCTTTACCACCGTACATTCCACGATGCAACAACACCTGTACATACCCTGAAAAATAAATGACACCTTGGAAAAATAAAAAGCCCAGTCACCGGACAATCGTGAATCCGGTTGACTCCGTTTCGACTATCAGTCGATGTTCAACGGATATCGATCTACCAGAGATGTACCCCGCGAGTAATAATATCATAATGATTGACCAGACAGAGTGATCATCAAACGGAAAGTACCCACAGCCGGAGGTAAACCGGAACCGGAAGTGCGTGCCACCGAGTAAACAAAATCGTGCGGCACCCATCAACTTCTCCTACCGATTTCACTCTATCAGCAGTAACAATGACATAATAAACAATACAATGATCCCGAGACTCTGAGGCTGATTGAGGCGAATTTTTCCTGAATCAATTTGGACTAGAAGTCGAATAGATACGTCGGCTTAATGTTGGTCAGAAAAATCGGGGCCACAAACAGCCAATGGGTTCTTACACGTGAACTGACGTGCCGAGACGTTACTTGGTGCAATGTCCGTTCCGGCCCGGGGGTTCCTCATAATTGACCAATGTACATGTGTATACCGTTCGCCGTGTGCGTGTCCACGAATATCAATTATCATTGAAAAAATATGATGAGGTCATTTTAAATGGCAATGAAAATTGAACGCTAAAGACTCAATCGATTAGAGACACACGATTTGTAAATAGTACGAAATTCAAACGGATGTATGAAGTAGGCCTCGTACTTTCGATCGTTGATTTTCACGGCTATAAGAGATTTCTCGAGACGTATGTCGTCTTGTCGCTTTGAGGGGAAAAAAAATGATAATTTGCAGGGGGATTTCACCGACCTGAAAACCCCGAGGGATAATTTTTCCCGTGAATTTTCCATCAGAGAATTAACTCACCTGCCGAGTGTGTCCGCCGAAATATCCTCAACTACTGTAACCGTCGACGACGTCACAACGACCATCGTGAGATAACGAAAAATTGCATTCCACAGTGAAATTTAATTAAAAATCAGAAGAGAGATTTTTGATTTTTCCCAAAGACCTGGGCCCACATTAACCGATCAATGAATAGGGAAATTCGTCGATCGACGACTTAAATTAACCGAAATGATGCATTTGATTTTTCGGTGGATGTGAAATAGCACTGACACGATCCGCAGAATAAGAGGTAGTGAATCAAACTGAGGCTGTGCGCCAAGTGCGGCGCATTCACCTTATGTGCTGCAGCACAATGAAGTACCGAAGACTCACGGCAGCCAGCTACTATGCATATAGCCATGTAAAGTCGACATATTTATCGTATAAAAGTAAAATGGATAGTGAAGCGGTGGAATCATTCTGAAGAGACACAAGGGACGTTTAAATTTTCTTCCCTGTGCGGAAGCTAGACACAAGCAATTTCCGAGAATCAACTCAGCTACGAGCGATTCAAACGAGTAATAATCCAATTACCATTAATCGAATTGCCTAACAATGGGTAACAAATTGTTAGATTGCACGATTGTGAATTCTTCAGGGTGTACAATCGCCTACAATATTTGTCCTCCAATCATTATCAGTTCTTAATTAAGAGGTCATTAATCTGCACCACGGAATTTTACGTCCCCTCTCTTTGATGAACATAAACGAGGCAGCAAAAAACGTCCTATCAATTTCACATCTTAAACGTCACACTCTAGATGTTATAGAATTCATAAAAGTGCGGTAGCTAAATCCGTTAGTGTTCTTTACTCAGAAAATAAGGAAAAGAACAAGGAGATGATGCGAAGTGTCGGTGGAGGACAGGGGGTTTTTATCGTTTTACCAAATTGTAAAAATTGTCTGGCTCACACGTGTTTTTCTCATCATCCACGAACGTTCATGCGCAGATGAATTTTTAAGAGATCATCTCTGATGTACATTCTCAAGTGGAGAGCCCAGAAGGGGGCAAATATCAAAGAATCCATAGCACGAGAGAAAAATGCATATTTATGAGACATTTCTCGTCTGTTTTCAACATCTCGGCTATCCCCTTTAATCTTCAATGCAGAAACAGTAGAACATGTCAATGTTGTCCCTGGATAACGGGACAATATACCCTCTCTCCTACGATAAGCCGAAAACTCGTTTCGATTCCCCGATATAAAGTTGAAAAAATGTAAGACAAATTGTGCTCTCCCAGGGACAAGCTCAATTATACCAGCCAGGATTCACCGAGGAAGCAGCATTAGACGGACTTCTCTCTCGCACAGGTGCAGCACAGGTACATAATGTTGCATTGACGATAAGAGAATGGACATCTAACTAAAAAGACGTTCTCGTCGTTGATTTTATTCTCGTATTCCCGGTTCATGTGATTACGAGTCCAGAGCTCCACATTATTAATCATCCCAATGTCTCGTCGGTTGTCTCAGTATAACGGTCATTCACATACAATGTTTTTATGTCTTTTTCCACCCTTTTACCTCTACAAAGTGCAATAAAATTTTGTTATTTATGCACAGATCATTATTTTTTTCATGACCATGAGGCCCCAAGAATGGGGACAAGTCTGGAAACACTCTTTTAGGTTAGATTCCAGGAGAATCGCAGTAATTAAGAACTATCGATCACAAGTTAGTGCTCTTAAAAACAAACTAATTCAAAAGACAGTTATTTCGAGAGTGAGTCTAGCGGACCATAACAAGTGAGACAACCGCTAGATGAGTGTCCGTAGATCGAGCTAATAAAAATGGATTGACATCGTAGAAAGAACGAGCTATGGAAATTAGTCCGACCGTTAAACTCACCATAAAGTCACGAAATTCATGCCCCATTGGACCGAATATTATATTGACAACTGCGTATTTTAGGAAACAAGGAGTAATTAGACGTATTCAAAGAGCTCAGAGGAGTGATAGAGGTTGTGGACATTCCCAACGTCTTATCCAAATGATAACTAACTTCTCGGGAAGTGTGTGTGGGGCTTGTTGATTTGCAAATACAGTAATGATGTAACATTTGTTGAATGGCGCGTAAATAAAGGCTTACTTACCGCTGTCTCAAACAAAAAACGTCACGATAAGCACACTAATGCACATGTACACAAGTCTATTCACACCTCTTTTGCACCGTACGGCACTAGCGGCTGCTAGCAAATAAGCCGTCTGCTGTTGTTTGCCGAGCTCAACGCATGGGAGCGCTGCGAACAGGTGACTAGTGCCACCAGCTACCAGCAACCTCGGGAACTGGTGACATGGGAGGATTTAATCGCAATTGACTTAGCCGGCGGGGGGTCGCAAACGACGATAGGATCGACGGTGGCGCCACTCACTGCGGGGGTTGGTACTAATATGGCTGTGCACCTGGCATGGTGGATTGTTAATTATTTATTTAAAAATAAATCTGAAACTGCAAAATTAAAATGATGATGATTTGTTATCCAAGGGGCTATAAACAACTCAATATATGTATTATAAATAATAAAAATAAGATTATTTTTATCCAGTGGGCAAAACGAAATAAAAAATATCAAATAATAAATACATAAGCCTTGTTTTTTTCATTTTTTCGTTACAAATAATGCGATTGCAATAAATACATTTCATGCGAATCAACGCAAATTCTTAATTTACGATTTTCTTTTTATTCTATTTCATTCAATAATAAATAACTAGTTGAGAGATGCGCTTCAACAGCGCATGCACTTTCGTATGGAAAAGTATAAAATAAAAATGAAAATCGATTGGAATTGAAAATACATCCAGTGATATTGGATATTTGTTCCTAAATAGAAATCATAGAATTCACGTTTATCCTCGTATTTATGTCAAAAATCTAATCTCACAGAATGATACACATAACTCACACACTCATTGTCTCTTTCTCTCTTTCAATGATTTACTTTGCATATTCAATCACCCTTGATCTCCTTAGAATTAAAGTTTGTAACTCCTAATATTCTCGTAATGTGTTTTCCAATTTGAAAACCATTAATTGTCCAACGCTTATAAATTTTCAAATGACTCTGTAATTACTCACAATTAAAAAAAAACGATGACTCTTTCGGAACACAAAGTACTATTACGTTATTATCGACATATGATGAATGAATTCAATGTCAATTCCACAGCGTTAATTACGTTTACATTTTAATAATAAGTTAGATTTAGCCTCATTCGGTAGTCTTTTTTTTATTTGAAAAATGAGACATGAGGAAGATTTAGAAGGTGTGTGCGTTGCGACAAATGCCGCAACCGAGGGCAAACTCTTCCCCAGTGGGCGGATGTTTAACGTGCAATGGACACTCGTCACCTTCCAGTTGTTTAGCTTTGGGGCCTGAAAGTAACAAAAAAATCCAAATAAATTATATTTCGTCATTGGTCTTTGTGTTTGATTTTCCAACCGAAAGAACATTAGTTTCATTGCTATCAATAATCAAATAAATAAAATAGTAAATTACCAGCAGGACATGACGGTAGTTCGCTCTTTGGAATATTCGTGACACGTTGAAAGTCGTCGTGGCAGGGGTTACAGAAGTGAGTTGTCCCGAAGCAGAAGAAGACAGCTGTCGAGCAGCAATATCGACACTTGTACTCGAGAAAGTCTGCCCCATGCTTAGGACACATCTGAGCCCTTGCCACGTCACTGCAGCCACCGCATACCAGCTCGGTGGGGTCAAAAGACTCACCACCGAGCTGGGCATCGCACCTTGCTTCACCACCGTAATACGCCTTCTGGCACTTGTAGCACACGTAATAAGCGTAACGGTCCATAGCATAAGCTGCTGGATCCTGATAATAACGACCTCCCGGAGCTGTCACAGCGTCAGCCTTGTGCAAGCCCTCGTACTCCAATCGCATCAAGGCTTTTCTCCGTACGTCTGTGTAAAGTTCTTTTATGCTGGTCAAATTTTCAGTCAAAGTAGGATGTTCCATCGAAATTTTGCAAATCGGGCACAAGGAGAAGCCAAAGGTTATTCGAGGTCCCACCCACCTCTTCATCAGTACATTTCGACAACAGTGAAGGTGGAAAACATGGCCGCACTGAAGTTGAATGGCTGGGGCACAGGAGAGTGCCTCGGTGAAGCAGATCATGCACATGTCATCGGCATCTTGCTTCAACTGATTATCGGATTGGCACCGATGGAGACAGGGTAGACAAGTCTTTTCATTCCTGACACCTCCGCAGATGTGTCCACACGGATGAATTTTACTGCATGCGTTCTTAGCGTGCTCTTGACAATCATGATCAGAGCAAATATTACCGATTGCCAGGAGTCCAGTGTTTCCCGTTGTCCCACAGAATCGACAAACACCAGACGTTGCCCCAACGCTCTTGCTGGGAGCTCCATCTCTGAATTCAATGAGAGCCTTCAATGTACGACTGTCTGCCAGTGCGAGGATCCAAAAGAGCTTTGTCCTTCCACATCCCTCGTGGAGATCGACCCTTATGGCCTCCTCTTCTTCCTTACACACCTGGCGGATGTGCATTCTCGTTCGTCTATGAAGGTGCAATACTCGATCACAGTCACCGCAGAGATTTCCACAGAGATTGCACTGGATAATTGCTGTTGTCTCGCCATCATCGTGATTGCTGCACGTTGGCCTCGGTGGAGGTGGCTGGCCGTCCATTGTGTTCCACTGGCCCGAGGACAGCCTCTCCACGTGATCAGAATCGAGTACACAAAGGGAGGAGAGAGCGAGCCAGATTGTTGGGGATTTTAGGCACTCTGTGGGCTCGCGAATTTTTTCATCGAGTCTAGTCAAGTTCAGAATGTTTTCGGCTATAGCTGCTTTCGTTACGGACGCCCAAGCGTCCGATAATTTGCCAGCTGCCATATCCTTTAATAATTGGATTATAACTTCTGCGAGTTTTCGCGTCATGCAGCCTCGTAACCACCACCTTGAGCCCAAAAAACTCTTCGGATGAATACTTGTTGCCAGAGTTATCGTTTGCAAGGCTTTTCCATTCTCCTTTCCCTTGACTTTCACCTGAACTGTCAATGCCTTTGCGATGCAACTCAAGAAAACATCTAAAATCCTCAGGGAATGCTCGTTAAAGCCCTCGTCTTCGCTGCAATTTACGGCTGAAATTATACTGAAGTCAGTGGGTGGAGTTTTGTCCATTCCCAAAACACTCGCCAAAGAGTAGGGTTTTATTTCCGGTAAAATTCTTCGTAAAAGCGACGTTACTTGTCGTTGTACTCTGGCTGACCCAGTGTGGAGGAGACTGAAGAGATCTCTCAAGAGACCCCATTGGTAAGACAAGTAATTTCGTCCCACAGAACTTCCACTCAAAGCGAGAACCATCGACAACATCTCAAAGCAGTACGTGTCCGATGGTTTTTGGGTATCACTGGAGTCACTCAAAAGACTATTGATCGGAGTTGGTGAGCACAGAAGGTTCTCCCATTCCTCACGAAGTCGTGTCGTTTCCTTTCTTATCGCTTGAACGATATGAGCGCACACCTGTTTCTGGAGATGTGTCAATTTACTTCGACTGAATAATATGCCAACCATGTGCTCTCGGAGATCGTGACTATCCTCTAATTCATCATTACTTGTCTCAGCTGGCTCCATTTGCGGCTGTTGCTGCTGCTGTTGCTGTTGTTGATTATCGCCCTGGATTAATTTACCAAAGACTTGAGAAGTGATGAGACGGAAAACTTTGAGGGTCTCAGCTTCACAATTTCGTTGTTGAATCGTAGTCGAGCTCAATTGTTTACCGATCCTCAAGGATTCACCGTCGATCTCTCCAAGAACTCGAATTTGCCTGATTC
Source organism: Diachasmimorpha longicaudata (assembly GCF_034640455.1). Classification (NCBI taxonomy): domain Eukaryota; kingdom Metazoa; phylum Arthropoda; class Insecta; order Hymenoptera; family Braconidae; genus Diachasmimorpha; species Diachasmimorpha longicaudata. The sequence goes on from NC_087235.1 coordinate 4,573,855, forward strand.
TCAATGAATTATCGGGACCTTTGAACTCTAACCCAATGATGTTATGCCTCGTATTGCTTATGTGACAATTTATCCATCCCGCTGATCTACTCTCAATCTCCACAGATCGTAATTTAACCATTTCATCGATATTGAGGCCAGATTGAAAGGTAACACTGGAGACCTTGTGCGCGAGATCACGGCAGTTATCGATATGAATATAAATTATTCGCGGGAATGTATGGGCTGAGCAAATAATGCTGATAGTCTTCGTCTTATTTCTATCCTCATCTCCCGACTCCCAGAATGTCTCCGTCGAATTATCAGTAAGATGTCCAATCATGGCCTGGCGACTCGATGCTTTTATCTCCACCCCTCCAGTTAAGTCTTTGAGTGCTTCGACAATAGCCGTAATTTGTTGAGAATGAGTGGACTGATGGCTCTCGTGCATGCTCATCGTCAGGTCTTCTTCCCCTTCGCATCTGGACAAAATTTTACTGATGTTACTAAAGACATGGCTTCGATGGAGGAACACATGATCAGCTGGGGTGAATTTAATTCCCCAACATCGAACAGCAGCCTGTTGCAGAGGTGATCCTGGTGGCGGTAAGAGCATGAGATCAGCGATTGTCTGGAGAAGTGTGTGAAATGATGTTCGCAGTGGATTACCAGCCTCGCCAGCAACTACTAAATCACTCAGGGGGTGTTCGCAAATTCCCGTCATGTCCGGATCGTCTTTCTTGTCAGCCTCCGCTTGAGGGTTGTCATCGTCGTCAGTAGCTTCGTGAGCAGGTGTCAGGGATGCCACGAACCACCACAGAAGATCGTGCAGGCAAATTGGTTGTGTGACACTTCGCAAGAGCCAGTTAAAGGCCTGCATCGCGTAGACTCTGCATGCAGCTCTTCTCAGCGCCTGCTTCATGGCTAATTGAACGTGTTGGAGATTGTGCTGTTGAAGGACGAACAGCATAACAGGTCGCATGAGAATCTCCAATTTGTCAGTCGTTGGAATTTCATTCTGACTTGATACTATTGCTGATTGATCCATCGATGGAACAAGTTTTTGCAGCGCTGCTGATGGATAACAGAGCAATGAGGAGCCTGCTTCGCTGGTCATCTCACTGCTGCTGTTGTTGCGCTTCCTCATCATCACAACTCGTCCATCATTGCTATTCCTCGACCAAGGGCCACCAGTGGACATTGACACGGATCGATGAAAAACTCCACGAGCTTTTCCACTTTCAGAGTCACTGTCACTCATGGGACACTCGGATAGGGGTCTTCCAGTGGCAAAGTTGGTGTTTGAGCTCTCATAAATATTCACTTGACCAGTCTGACGCCGCAGTGTCTCCTCGTAGTATTTATCATCGTCATGGCTCTGAGAATTATGTAATCCCAGGGCTTGGAGGCACTGAAATGGGCCCGTCGGAGGAAATGGCCCGGCTTCAGGGGGACTGTAATTCTCAGCAACAGACGAGAGAGTCTGGGATGGCCTCCTCTGCTGTTTCGGAATATTTACTCCAGAGGCACTTGACAGGTCCAACAAAAACATGGCATTATTTTTCATTATTACGTGACTCTCGTTGCCGTTCGGGCTGATCATTGGTGACAAAGGACTTTTTCCTTTTCTTCTCGAAACAATTCCAATCAGTCTTTTTCCTCCTTTATTTTTACGTGCCTTCAAATAATTATCACGACACGAGTCGCAAATCAGATACCAACATGTTCCACCGAAATCACTGTCACCGCAATTACCTGCCCATCCTGAGCAGTAATTACCAACATTGTTGTATCCCATTCCTCCCGAATGCCAACCACATCCTGGATGCATTGTTTTCATGTGATACGTAACTGGATGGGGAAACATAAGTCCACACAATTCACAAGTTGATTCCGACTCTCCCGCACCCTCGGCAGGACTACATTTCCCCATCACTTTGCCCCAATCTTTTTTCTTTCTGTTGAATTTTTTCTCCTTCTCCTTTGATTTTTCATCCTTACCAGTCTTTTCGTAATTACGTTTTGGAGTTTGTATCAACTGTGATATGGGACTGGGTAGAACCGTCTGCTGTTCAATAGCTTGAAGACAATTACTACTGAGTTCCTCCCAAAGAAAAACAAGACTCTTCAGAGCTGGGGGTAAAATGGCCACAGTGTGACACTCGGGTAATGCAATAAGTTTATCCGATATTTCCTCTTTTATCGATGAATCTTGTTTTTTTCTGCTACGATTGGCATTGGCACCTGCTGCGGACCTAGTCAATGTCTCAAGAGTGCTTGGCTGAATGTGGAGATAGCTGCCAGCATTTGTTACCTCGACCGAGTGCCTCTGACGGGCGCGTTGCTCTTTAGTCAACTCCTCTTTTTTATCACTGGCCTGAATGACAGGATGTCGTGTCACCACAAGAGCACCATTTTTCGGTAGTGTTGGATGAAATTTCAGAAAACTAGCGCATGCCATGGCATCGTGAACTATTCCCTCGTGCCATAAAAATGCGGCAAACACAGCGCGTAGACATTCGGCGACTGAAGGACTGATGGCTTCTTTCACTTTTTCTCGATTTAGAGGTAATGAGCGCGAGGGATTCGGGGATTGGGAATTATTAGCTGGAGAAATGGCACGTTTTGCTCGAATTTTCACACCTTTTGTGTGATCCCTTCGAGTTACTTTCGGAGAATGACGTTCGTCCTTCGTGCCCGACGCTCCTATGCTGAAGTGACCCTTCATGGCGGTTGCCGGAGACTCCGGACTTGTTTGGGTCTGGGCCTGAGACATTTTTCTATTTTGCTGGCCGTCCTATTTGAAAAAAAATACCGCATGTTCATTTGAAATATTCGAACCTGTTGACTGTCGTATATTTAATGATAAAATTTTTTACTGCTTTCTCCTTCTTGGGCGTGTCTGGAGGACTAGCGATACTTCCCTCGGACCGCATGTGCAGAGAACTACAACTGGGACTAGGCGATAGGTCACGAGTGTTCGCTGTACTGCTGATACCACTGGGCGATTGCGATGGATCTCTCGTGAGACTACTTACTAAGGCACTTGTGTCACTCTGGGTGGAGCCACGACGGGGGGACGTCACGCTGTCTACCATACCTGATACTTGTGGACAAAAAAAATAAAAATATATCGAAACGAGAATAATGAGGGAATTATTGAATTGCTAATTGAAATGAGGAAATGCCAACAGAAGGAGTTACTCATATGCTGACTTGTGGTGCTAGTTCAAGGATTGGGGAATAAATCCAATCATGCATCACGTGTGTGTTTATTTCATGTTTTGTCTTGTATTTGGTTTTGATGTATCTTACCTAGTGGCGAAAAGCCAATACTTCGGGGGGAGCCGTGCGGCAGGGGACTGCTTCCAGCGCTATCCCCCCCGCCTATCAAATTTCTCCCACCTGACAAGTTTTACATTTAATTTCTAAATATTTATACATTGTGTTGGGCATTATCAGGGTCTCCAATTTGTCTTGTTAATTCGGGTATTTTCGTATAACTCTTAATTACTGGACACCCGGAGTATGTTTCATGCTTTCATGAAAAAGTAAAATTCAAAATGCACAGTGCGATATTGCCAACGGGAAAAAGTGATGAGTATCTAAGTGATCATTAGTTAAAGATCAACAAAAAATAAGGAAATTCAGATTCACATGCACATATGGACAGTATTAATGGAAGTATTCGAGTACCTGGAATATTAGTAGCGGGAGGAAAGAGGCAATTGACGGAACCAGCAGGCTGACGTGTGGAACCAGCTAGGATCAACAATGAAAGGTCAACAACTCATTAAGAAAGAGCAACATTCTCGTTTATTTGAAGCAAAGAAGCTTCGATCAGAGTCTCAATGAAGTGTAAATTATTATTCGGTAATAAAATAATACGTACCAGGTATGGGAACTGGACTGGACGATCTGCTGAGAAATCTGGGAGAACCACCTTGGGGATTCTTCGGTGATGAACTCCTGGAGGTCTTGCGTGGTGTGTCCGGTGGTGTTGCACCGTTTCCATTCGCTCGACTCTCGCCCATCGCTTTCACCAACTCCTTCACCGAGACCCCAACAAATTCAGAAAAATCCCTGTACCATAAAGATACAGAATATAATTGTGAATAAAATTGTCATGTCAGGATTTTTTTATTTAAATTATGAATTTGCGTTTGTACCTTCCAGGGGAATTTTTCTTCTCTTTGTCATCGCCTCTCAGCCATTTCTGTAAAACACTCAATTTACCACCCCCGTCTCGTTCTCTCTCTTTGGAAATTTTCTCTTTGTAGTGAGTCTTGATGAATTTCGAACACCCTTCGTTCTTCTCAGCTGCACATTTATCACTGGCAGGTGAGCCCTGCAGGCTCGACGAACCAAAAACGAATGGATTTGTTTCTCCCCCCGTACCAGACGCAAAATTTTGAGACGTGAAATTAAATCCCTCATTGCTCCCGGATGGAGTGGAGAAATCAAAGCCCTTAGCAATCGGCGAACTCGTGGCTTCCTTTGTACTCATAGGCATTCGTATTTCGATAGCATTGACATCAGACTCCTGCTCGATTTTCATATGCGCCACCCCGTCCTTATTAACCGCTAATGACCAGGCTTCTCCCTCACTAAAACAATACTTCGCTGCGGATTCTTCGTCAATCCTCACCCACGTACCATCCCCATTTATCCAGTATTCCTGAACAGTAACTGAATCTCCCAGAGTGAGCATTCCAACTGCTGCTGCTAGCAAACTCGGTCGACTCCTGATATTGTGTCCTGATGCGCCAGACGTGATGACAACCATCGTTCGTTTGCCCTCCATCAAGTGATCCCCTAGTCCTGTCTTTCTCTTGTCATCGCCCACGTCCGTACGTTTTCGGAGGATCGATTCTTTAATTACATGATCTAAAATTGATTTCGGCTCCTCCACCGGAAACAGGAGAGCCTTCCCCAGGTGCTGGTTGTACCCAAGACACCAGGCCTCGCTGTGACTGCTGTTACAATATTCCTTAATCGTCGTGGAGTTCAATCTCAACCAAACGCCATCGTCGTTGTGAATCTCCTCGACAAAAGTGATCGTGCCGTCGATAGGAATAATACCAATTTGTTCACTCTGTAATGAAGGATGTGCTCTGATTCTGAGGCCTGCACTGTTCTTCCCCAGAAATTTCCTCAGGCGATTGGGCTGGTGCTGTGGCTTCTTAACGATATTCTGTGTCGGTGGATGCATCCCCTGGGGCGGTTCTTTAACCTCGACTTTGTAATTGTCCTCCATATTGTACCCGTCGATTGTGATCATCAGGGAGTACCAACCAACGCACGCTGGTGTCCATGTAGCACTGTAGCTGCCGTCACCATTGGGCCTTACCAACATACTCTCGCTGGATCGCTTCACCGCCGGTGACATGAAGCGAAGTTCCTCGAAGGAATAATTCTGATAGGTTTTCATGATTGTTATTGCGTAGAAGCACATTTTGCTGTTCACTGTTACTTCATACGGTGCATCCAGGATGGGCTGAGGGTGTCCACCGAAGGTCATCGGATCTGTTTGCGATACTCGACGAATTTTACGGCCCTGGTCTGCCTCTGATATGTCCTTTTTATCTGTCGGGACCGCTTTGACTTCGATCTGAAAAATTTTCCTCCCATTTTAATCTAGATCTTTCTGAGCAGGTGATCAGGGCGAAAAAATACACTTTTCTAATTTTTTTTTTCGTTAAAACGATTGTTAATCCAGCGGTCCAGTTCCTTTTTATTTCCGGAAGAAAATCCAATTATCCTGCAGTTCTTTTACAACAGGAAGAATTTTTTTAAAACCCAGAGACTGGGATAAAATATATTTTCTTACAAGTGATTCACGAGTTATTCCACTCCTGGGTGAAAATAGCAATAAATATCAACGATTACGTTCCCCTGATTTTAACGTATAGTTTTTACGTGCACTCCAGATTCACTTGTTATATTTACCTTCAAACCTGAAACGTGAACAATCTCGCCGTACTGATCTCGCGTGAGAATGGTGATGATGGCAGGCCAACCACATTTCATATCCTCTCGTGCGTACAGCGCTTCACATTTAGCAGGATCAACGTAACTGTCTGGTTGCAACCATCTCGCAAGTCGACTACCACTGGTACCCGTCGAGCAAGATACAAAATCCCTCAGGAAAAGTCTTTCATTCGAATGGCAACTGAAAAGAACAGAATGTCTTAAAAAGCTGTGTAATTACAGAGTTCGTGATTTTTTTTTTTTGGCAGTGACACGAATAATCTTCTGCTCTTTTCGAAAACCATTTCAAAAGAATTACAAAAGAAAATTTCGCACCCTGACAAAATCAGGACAGAGTTGAAAAACCTGCGAGGATTTTTTGCTCAATCAGTTCATATAATTGAACCTGCACTACTGTGATTATAAAATTGTTTCTGGAAATCTCACGACATAGGCGAGTAAATTCAAGGAATTAATAGAAAAAAAAATAGACAACTGTCATCTACTCCAATGGAGAATTTTTCCCCCGCTGATGATAATTGTCACGCGACGCTAAAATTCCAGAGCGGATGTCATTAAATATTGCGCAGTGATTTTTATCGATTCTGATTGAAGTTGGCCAAGGTCACAGAAGGCGCAGGTTTCAACATGTGTTCTTCAGGCATGGCTGTTGAATTGGACATGCTTGCTGGAAGGCGAGGCGTTAGCTTCTCCTTGGTATCCTGAAGCCTCTCTCGCACGTTTATATCTCTTTACAGTATCAGATGAGCGGGGAAAAGGGGGTACAGACGGACATTCTCGGCTGGCGTTTCAAATAGTGGAGGTGGGGGACAGGCCTGATCGTATGCTACTCTCACAGTTCGAAAGCGACCTCCGCCATGATCGTAACCGTGTCCCTTCAGTAACACCCCCTCGCCCTTCTGCCTTGGAATACATTTTTCTTCTCGGTTATTTTCCATTCGTCGAGCGTTAACTAATCTAAAAACAATGATTTCATTCTAACGAAGAAGAAAAAGTGTCTCCAGTCATTTTTTTTTTAATTAAAAAACAGATCTCTGACTGATGGATTTTTTAAAATTCACCGTAGTCGCACCTCGTAAACGAGACAAATAGCAAAAATGAAGAGAATAAAAATAATGGTAAACAGTGTTTTGTTGCAAATTCTGTTGTGCCTTTTTATTTTCGAATTTCCATGTGATGTTAATGGAGGTACAGAGCCCACGGGGATATGCTCTATGTCAGGATGCAACTGCAGCATCGTTGTGCATCATTGGATTACCGTCAAGTGTATCTTCTCGGAGTATGAGGTAAACGAGACACTGGGTATTTTTACACTACCTCCAATAAAAAGAACTAGACATCTCCAGGAATCGGCTCAAATAATGGTAACATTTTGCCCTGAAAAACTGGTTTCAGGAGATGATTTTTAGGGAGGGGGGTCACTGCCCTGACAGACAAATACACGTGTCAAGCAACGAGAATGATATCTATCCGCTGTGAGAATTGAAATTAATTTTTTATTCAACCATCGGTGAATTTATTGAAACAGAGTCGGTCTCTGGGATATTTACAGTGGTGGACATGAATGTATTTACGTATGAAACAGACAGAATAGCGTTTACTCATTTTGGTGTCGGGTACTCCGGAATTCCGTGTACATTAACATTAACAGTTCGTTACACTTACTGATTTTCCCCGCTCTGGTGAGCATTAATTATCCTATGAGAATAAATTTTTCACGTATTATTACGTTTATTGTTGGCTTATTCATACCTCACGGTGTTGGTGTCAACAGGGGATGAAAATACGAGAGAAGAACCTGGGGCCGACAAAGGTCGAGTTGAATGAGCAATAGAGAGAATAAAAAATACTTCCTAATCGAATCAGATTCAGAGCGTAGTCAGACACTTATCACGATGTTTTTTTTAATTCCACATTGGGAGATATACTGAGGCCATCAGTTAGAATCGTATTCTTGACTGTCGCCTCGTGTAACCGCTAAAAATAATCAGCCAAGGATTTTGACAAGCAATTAAAGCCTATTTGTTTTTATTGATGTATTCTCAATGGAGGTAGTAAAAATATTTTTTCCCATGCACTCGAATAAACCTAACTTCCGTTTAACGACTACTTCCGGCCCAACAGGGCACCGTCACTAGACCATGAGACGAATGGGAAAGGGCATTCACGATTTTTTCAAAGCGTTTGTTATTCGTCAAACGCTCGCCGAAGTTATCCACAGTTGTAATAATGTTTGGGTAATTCAGTGGAAAAATTATTATGGGAAGAAAAAAATTGTGCTTTAAATGGGCTCTTGGGCTCTTGGTGGTATGAATCGCCCTACAGTGGTCCCTCTCAGCTGTCATTGGAGATTATGAATCTATGGAGTCCATGCGGGCGAGACGTAATAACTCGTCACCCTTCATAGAGAGATTTTCGTCTTCCGAATTTATTAATGGACACATCATTGAAGTGATTATTCAATATGTATTAGTATCGTTGAAAGAAATCTCAAACAGCCGGGGTGGAATTTGGATTTGAATTGAAATTGAACGTGTCAATGACAGAAAAAAAATTATTTAGTCTTCAATACGCGGTTACAACAGTGGATTGACTAGTAACGATTGTTATTTGCACACGGTATACGACACAAAGATCGCCTTCGATATGGACGTGCATCCACACTCGACCTCTCGAAACCACGCACCTAGAGATACCAAACTGACACACAATTCCGCGCAAATTAGTCACGCTATCTCATAGCTAATTGTTTGCTTGAAAATTTTATCCGTGTTCGGTCGACATCCGAACAAATGTAATTATCGTCCCTGGAAGAGAATGACTTCTTTGTAAATTTAACGTAATCTTTTAGGGAACTCTACTGAGAAAAAAATTATGTTTGCCAAATATTTACTTCAGGGAGATATATATTTTTCAATCCTTTATTTATGAAATCGAGTAACACCCGGACTATTCTGATTAGGTCTAAATTGCATTAATTATATTGTTCTAGAACATGATCATATTATTAATAACTTTGAGTGAACTTCTGCACTAATTATGAGCATCAAATAATTCATCGAAATTCTTCCCTCAAGAAAATCAGAAAATTATAAAAACTAAACAATTATTAATGGAGTTCATTCCGGGTCATGTAGAAAATACTCATCTTCTAGAGTAATATGATTATCGTAATTTAAACATAACTCGGTCTCCCTTGTATAAATAAACGCCCATTTGGCAAAAATAATTTTTTTCTCCGTGTAGTCAGCCTTTGTGTATTACAACAAAAATTAATTACTCAACCGCAACTCGTGCATTACCCATCTAGCCCCTTCATTCGTCATTATACTAGACCCACTATAAGTGAAAGTTCCGCCCACTTCCGGTTCTTATAAAGCAAAAAAAAGACAACTTAAAATGTTTATTGATTCATAAGATAAAAGAAGACTTATCCAATCACAATTTGTGATTCGTCTGTCCACTGCGGCATAATAAAATACTAGACAAATTTGTAAAGAACATATTTTTGTAGCCAGACTTATTACTTCCATACGAAGAGATTTCAAGTTTGAGAAAAGACTTTTCGTTATCAAGAACTGAACACAGGCACTGAGAAGATCTGACTCACAGCGGCACATAAAGAATTATCTGAATGAGAGTGAATACATCGTGCAAGTCGTAAAACTGTTCAAATGACTCAACTCGCAATAACGTTAATTAATTGTCTATATTTCCCTGAAATGGTCCGGATAAAAGAGAAAAAAACCTGTTTAACTATTATATCTCGTCCCTGAGCTACGCTTTGGGACACTCGAAACCAACCGTGAAGAAGGGAGCTCTTCATAATAGACTGTTGCATGTTTTTGTGTTCGTACTCGTAAAAAAAATCCCTCCCTAAAGAAAGCCACGGCAGTATCCCACGCCCTTATAGCCCTCATGCAGTAGCACTTGATATTAAAACGAAATTTATTATTTCCCCGAAAAATGTCATTGAAAGAAGAGCAACACTACAAAAAAACGAAGCAAGACAATGCAGTGTCTTTTATCGACTGGACAGTAAATCAATAATTAATTTCTCATACAGGCAATACATCACACAGGATTTTCCGATTTCCCCTGGGGAATCAAATCCGATATTTATGCCACAGAAATCCTCTTTGTGCTTCACATTTCCAGTGCTGAAGTGCTCAAAAATAGAAACGGTATAGTATTCCCAAGTAAACTACAGGGCCACACTAGCTCGTATCCCCTGAGTCATGCAGTCCTTCGTCTACCACCTCTCGTGTTTTGGAAGTATTTCGAAAAAAATTTAACTGATGGAATTCAAATTTAATCGTAAAAATCGACCAAATTTTCATAGAATATTAGCACAAGGCGAACTTGTGGGATTTGAAAATTGACCTGAAGTCCATTATGTGATTACTGTCTGACCGAAACGTGACAACCAAAAAGAAATGGATATCAGCATGACGTGTTCAATGGACTCGCATTACGGATTCAACCGCAACTTCTAATGAAACGATACAATCGAATTTCCTCGAGAAACATATCCCGCAATTATCCTTCACATTTCGAAGCAATGAGAGGAACGTTTACTGATATTCAAAAATAAAATTGAGGACATGATTCTGAATATGTTACCAACCGGAAATACTTGTAAACTAGGCACGAGCACATGTGTACGTGCGAACAATTTCTGTGTCCATTTCTCTTCAACCGAAGTTTACGCTGGACTTTGCTAACGTGTAGGACATGTCATTCGAATTTTATTATCCTTGTTATTGCGTTTTATAAAGCCACCTGGAATAATTTTTTTCCGGGAGTAAAACTGGATTTTAGGATCAACTAATTGTACTGGCATTTACGTTGTTCAAATGACCACTGGAAGCCTGGAACTGTCACTTACATAATCGCGCATAGATGCGAGATATCGCATGATGATTCATGGTATCTCAGTGGTCATACAAACTATGTAGAAAGAAGAAGTGTCAGCTTGAAAATATGCACAATAATTCTACCAAGTAAACTCCACAAATTCTGAAAGAGATCTAACAACAGAGTTTATTATTACAGGATGTGGAGCTTCAGAAAGGAAGTATCCCGGAAGATGCATCTGAGGTATCGGTATCACGTTGCCGTGAACTGAAGATTCACTCAGGTGCATTCAGAGGAGGGGCCCAACTGAAAAGAGTGCACGTCACTGGAATTCGCAGTTTTGTAGCTAAACAGCAGGCGTTTGACAACATAACAGCACCAAATCCTCTTCTGGAAGTGTCTGAGTGTACAAAAGTCGTACTGGAGTCGTATGCTTTTAAAAATGCCCGAGGTACTCTCTCCGTGTCTATATCAAAATGTCGACATGTGGAAATAAAACCCAATGCATTTTCCTGGCTCCTGAGGTTCACTGTCAAGGAAGTACCAGCACTGGAATTATCCAGCAATGCATTTAAATTCGAGGCACCACCGTATGGGCGACATGGACCAGCCACCAAGGTACTGATATTATTTTTGGCAATAGTAGTAGTGGAGTAACTGATTATCTTTCCAGATTATGTTCCAAAGCGTTAGAATCGCTGAAATACCAAGCCTCGCGTTTCCATCAGCAGCAGCAGAAATACGAATGGACAATGTCTGGACGAGGGTGATACGAAAGGACGCATTCTGTCCCATGACAATATTAAGCATTAAAATCACAAATGCATCGATAGTTGAGATTGATTCCGGTGCATTCAGTCATAAAACCCTCATTCCCAATTTGGAATTGGTTGAGGTCAGGCTGAAGACCATCAAGACTGGTGCTTTTCGAGCGGCCTTCACTAATTTTAGTCTTCAGTATTCAAGGTCAGTGAAGAACAAACATGTCCAAGACTCGATTGTTCACATGTTGAATTTTACTGATAATTAAACAGTGATTGTAATTTCAGCATTTCTGAAATTGAGGAGGGAGCTATCGAGTCATCAGTGGTAACCGTGACCTTCAACAACAACGAATTCCTCAGCCTCCGGAGGAATGCCGTGACATTAAGACAGTGGAGTAAAATAGCAATAGATGAAAATTTATTCGTGGAACTGGCAGAGGACGCTATAGTCGCAGACGAGATTGCAAAAGTAACTGCTGACGATCCAAGTACTGACTTTTCATTTCGTGGAAATCGAATAAAGAGGCCATCAGACGGTTCCCTAAGATTTGTATCCATCAGTGAAAGAGTGATGTACGCCAGAGTAGGAAATAATTTCTTCGAAGAACTTTGTAGTTGTGTAATTGAGGATTGGATGCGTCGAGTGTCTGGGAAAAATACATCAGCATCGTGGATGATGGACTCCAGTTTTTGCATCGCCGGTGACTGGTTGGAGAAGTGCTTCAAGGCACCTCAAGGTTATTTGGCAGTGAGAAATTTCACAAATGCTATGTGCACACCTAAAGATCAGATAACATGCAAGGAGCCCTCAGAGAAGTCGAAACCAAGTGTTAGTCCACCGAGTGTTGGTCCGCACGTATATCCCAGGTTGAATAACTATTTTGACGTGGAGATGAGTGATCCAGAACAGTTGGAACGAGAGAAGAGACTGATAATCATCGTGTGTGTTGTCGCTGTGTTCACAGTTGTTGGAGTAATATTTGCCTGTGGTATTCTCTACATGCGTCGCCGAGGAGTCTGTCCAAAGCTCATCTCTCGATCATTGAATTTTTCCAATTCCTGGCTGTCACCCAGCAATGGAATTACAGCAGCAACATCAGCCAGATCGATATCCCGATTGAGTGTTAATGAATATGCTGGACTACATCCCGAAGCCAGAACCATTGATCTTGATGAACAGACGATTATCCACGAAGATGATGTAGAGGATTTTACTTACACAGAGAATAAAGCAACTCAGACACTTCCTGAGGAGCTCACTGAGGAGTATCTGAAGGAGCTCAGAGAGCGTCTCAACGATCCTGACAATTACAGCCAAGCCAGGGACATGATTGAGCATCTCTATGATCTCATCAAGGTCGAGGAGAATTGTAATAACAATAACAGCGACAGATCTCTTCCAAGGGGTGAGGAGAATGCCTACGACATTATAGCGCCGAGAATCAAACGCTCACGAAATGCCAGGCCCTCTGTCAGTGTTGGAACCCGGGCCCCATCCTTGGAGAGGCTTCTTCCAGCAGGTAATGTCACGAGACCGGCCATTGTCGAGTACATGGAGCCAAGAGATCAACGGACATGTGATCTTCATCATCTGTACGCTGAATTACCTGGGGACGAGACAGTTCCAAGTACTAGTAGACTCTCCCAGACAATTTCCTTGACCTTAACAGCCGCTGCTGCGAGAGCTCCTCATCCCTTACCCCCTGACGTTGTCAATGATCACTTGATCGATGAGGGGAGCCACCACAAATATGCTAATCCACTGGGGGAGGGAAATCCTTATCGAGAAACAACTGAGAGGCTGGACGATCATGTACACAAAGAGCAACAGCGTCCATTAACATTCTTGAAAGCTCTGGGCGAAAGTATTTTGGGAACAAAACACAGGCGACCTGTCAATTCATTGCTTTGCGAGTACACCAGCGATCTCAATGCACATCTGTACTCGGAACTAGGTGATTCCAAAGGAGTCTCAACGTCAACTAGAAAAATGGCTAATCGACCACTACCAAATAAACCTGACCAGGACACCCTCAATTCAGCTGGGACCTGAGGATTTTTTAAATAACATATTGAAATACTGTGCCAAGTTATTTATCTGTGATAAAATATGTTATTCTTTTTGCACAATGCGTAAAAAATGGAGTGACATTCATCAGTGTAAAAGGAACCGACGTTAAAAATTCATGAAATTATTTTTCACGTAATTTGTCCGTACGAATTTATATACCTTTGTAATCTCTGAACGAAAGCGATTTAGCATGTCTTTATCAGCGTATATGTATATATGTATTGTTCCATTAGATTATCAATGGAGTGGAGTTGATTGTCGAAGGAATCCGTAGAGTAAATACTTTTGTATAAATTCTCTCTTCATTTTTCTGCTTTAAAAAAAAACCATTGCCCGCTTCGATCTTGAAATTAGATATACTCTCGAGAATTCGATACATTCCTCCAATTTCTTCCTATTGGAGGGAATAAAATGATACATAGATTGTCGAAAAACTCCAACTTGTTATTTTGAAAATAAATGTCTCAATGAATTTCCATTTTCCGTGTATCCAAAAAAAAACATGGGTAACGTGGGGGAGCTTATGGGGATTTTCAAGATTTGGCTCAAATAATGAGTGAGAATATTTTTGACTGAGGGGCGTAGCCAACCCAACTATTCCCGAAAGAATGCAGGGAGAGAAAATGGAATGAACTTGTGGCGAGAGAAGGCGGTCTGTCTCGCAGCTGTCGGCTTTTTCCTCGGGTGTGTACAGACGCGCCTGAACCCCACAAAAAAATTAAAAAAAAAAAAACCCCTCCATTCAAGTTACCTAAGGTTTTCCTGAGTGTGAAAGGGCCTTTACCAGACAATTGTGCAGTGGTTATTTGTCGTTGTGTAAATTGGCTGATCGTGAAACTCCACAAATGACGAACGACAATGGATGATAATAAGAGAAATGCTAACCGGAAGTGGATGGGTTAACGCCCGAGATGATCGTTTCCCAAGGGGAGTTTGTGTTATAAGTCCATCAGATTTCATCAGGGAGGCCAATCATCCCATCATGCAGTCCATTCCAACCAATGAATTTATCGAAACGAACGAATTGTACTTCAATGTTCCATTTGCCACGCGAACAATCGAATATTTTTTTGCTGCATCGTGTGCAAATACGACGTATTAAATAGTCGAGATTTTCGCATTCACCATTTCATATGCCATAAAGTTTTGTTCTCAGATGATGTAGGAAAATAAATAAAAAAAAAACCACTGACAAACTCCCACAGCAGGATGCACGCATTTCGCCTCGGGGCGTTGGGCCCCTTATCGCAAAGTGCATCAGAGTTTCGAGAAAAAAAAATATTATCTTATTCGTAGATATGTAAGAGAAATTTGTATATATCTCCTAGGTGATGCAGCATGAGCTGTACATGAGACTGTCAACACTACATCCCACTGGTTTTTCCATTAAACACTCAACTTATCTGTCGAGATATTAATAGCACCGGCAATGCGACTAATGCGACTAATCGAATGACAAAGAGCAGCTATGGTGTGAATTATAGGGAACATTAAGCTGCCATGAAATTTGGAAAACTCAAAAAGACTTGCAAAAAAATTATTTTGTGACTCATTGTTTTTTTATAATAAAAATTGACGTTTAAAAAATTATATCCCGCCTTATAATTACTAAACCATAACCATCCGATGCAACCTCGGATATTTTTCAATTTTTTAAAAGCTATATATAGATATACATATGTTATAAATTCTATTTCCCGGAAACATTGAAAAATTGCTGTCAATAATTTTTCTCAAAATTATCTCCGTCGGCACAGTAGACATTACACTCTCCAGCCACAAGTAATTTACCATTTTTCACATTCCCATCCCGAGTTAAGCCTCATGCGGTCATTATTTATTTCAATAATTATCATCTCACTAGTAAAAAAAAAAATAATATCATTCGTGAGGCGTAAGCTCGGTAACTAAAAGCCCCGGTGCGAATCCAGATAGAAATCACGCGTATTTATAATTCACGGACTTTAGGGTGCGCGAGGCGCAGGAACTCGGTGTTTCTAATGAAAGATAAACATAATCAATCCACTCGCATGCTAACCGAAAGACAGAATATTATATACCCTATGGTGAACTCGGCGTAATTTGAACCGAGCCAACGTACTTGACTGGATCCCAAATGGAGTGAGTAGCCGCCAGGCCAAACACCAAAAGCCTCTCTTTCACTGGACTGGAGGTCCCTTACCGACTGTATAAGCCCCCAGGGGCAACCTTACGCCCTGTTTTCGTTCCATTATATCATTCACATTAGTGAACGAACCGAAAAGGAGGACTAGACATCACTCCTATCATCATACCTCTAATTATACGCTAAGGGAATACGACCAGTTACAAAGACTCGATGCCCAGTGAATTTCAAATCGTCAAATTGAACTACATAAGTACTTCTCAATAACAACAGAAAGAAAAAAACAGATATTCACCAAATAACCCTTTACCTACCACAAATATTTATTACTTTCAAAATTTTTTTTTTTTTCGATTGAGACACTCCCTAATTGCCCCAATTGGCATTCGATTTTGCATTATCTAAAGGGAAGAATTTGATGATTTTTTAAATATTCATAATTACTGAAGGACTTCACTCAACCTAATGACGACATCATTAACTTAACATCGACCTAACATTAATTCCATGCGAGTTATTTGTTTATAATTTCACGATTTTTTCCTGTGACTTTGAAGAGCTGATTGGGAATGAGCTCCCAATGTATGAAAATGCATATAAATGCGGTAAAAAGTCTCGCTTATGTCGTGTACTTGGGTACAGATATACAGATTTCAGATGAAATGCAGTGGTTTGGGAGGGAGGGGGAGGGGTGGTAGGGGGAGAGGAAAATGCGGTCGTTAAATCGCACCAACGGCAAATCCGGTCTCCGTAGCAAGACGGCTGTATCCCCCGTTGTGAGATTAAAAGCAGAAGTAGGATGGCGGCTAGTGAGACACTACTTCATAATGCTGAGGTGAAAATCAACGCGAGGCCGAAATATTTCTCTCGTCGGTACTGCGAGTATTCATTTGCGTATTCTCAATGCCTTCCAAGACTTATAAATATCATAATACGGTGTTGAAAAATTTTATCCCCATTCGGAATTTAGGCACTTTTTTTTTTTTCACTGGAGGACTGATCACAGGACTTGACTAACTCATGATGTCTAAATCTCACTGGAGTGTCCTCTTAAATATCCGTGAATTTTGGTGAAGAGTTTTCAGGAAAAAAATCATAGAATATCCTAGACGAGACAGACATTGGAAGTGAGTTAGATAGAAGGAAAAGCGTTTCCTGAACGTGGCACTTTGAGCCTCCTGACACGTAGACTTGTGAAAAGATGAGGGTGGTAAGTGACGTGAGTCAAGTGAACGAGCCGATGACATATATACATGAAGTGCGGTAACTTTTCTCCGTACACTGTACCCAAATCTTCTATAACATGTCGCAGTCTGGTGCAGGAAGAAGTTTCATTATGTACAGGGCCCGAGTTGGCCACACTTGTCGGTACGTGATACCCAAGTGTGTTCCATACATGATATATCCGATGAAAAGAATCTGCTTAAAATTTTCCCGGAGATATCGTCGGAGGAGGTGGGAAAAAAATAAAAATAAAAAATTGACATTACAATGCTGGGAAAATAGAGAAGTTTGGAATGAAAGGTCCCTCACAGCGTATAACCCAGCTCGACTTGCCTCGATCGATTCCCGGACTTCTATCTCTAGTGGAGAAATAAAAAAAGACAAACGAGGAGGCCACCTGAATCCTGATAACCGAATGAAAGGTGTATTTTATTGAAAATATAAAGCCGTGCATTGGATCCTCTCAATGGTACCCTCTACTCAACACTGAGATTATCTTCCCAGCACTTCTGAATTCTAGACTCGATCACGACTGCTAGCCCACGTCAATCTCAGTTGATGGCTTTCGTTCCTTCCTCCCAAGTCACACAAAACTACGATGTCATTATGAGTTTTCCTGGTAAATAAGTTTGGATTTTCGCATCTTGGAAATTTTCAGTAAAATCGAGACGTCAATGGTATCTCAATAGGGTTTGAAAACCCTTCAATTTTCAATATTCGTAATGTCCTTTGGAATGTTACAAAACTCGGAGGAATTAATTTCCTCGAGGCTAGTGGAAAAATGCATGAATAAGGAGATGAGAGAATAAAATATACGTGAATAGAGCAATTCATTTCACCCCGGAAGACGCTGATACCAGCAAAGAAACCCAGTGGAATGAGAATAAAAAAATCATCTGCTTGCGTGATGTTTTTTTTTACCTATTTCCATGACTACATAATTTTTACGAGAATTATGTATTATGATAAACCTCCCCCGAATGATCTCGAAATTACAAATAAAAAGAGAGCCAGGATAATTGTGATATAAAATCTCTCCCTTTGTTGCATGGAAGCCAAGTAGAACGAAAAATGAGGAAAGTTGAGAAGAAAGCGAGAATCTTAATGACTCATTGAGAATTCTCATTATCTCACTCTTGGTTAGGGTGGTGGGCTGTTTCGCCTCCAGTATCACTCGTCTGAAGGGTCACACGAGGGTTTTTAAGAACTCCTCATCTCCCATAATTTCAAATTGTTTAGACAATGAATATGGACGTCCCCATCTACATTAAAGCCACCAACGTGAGGTGGATTCTCCCTCCCAGTATGATATCCACACACGTACACCCTTTGAAGCAATTACCCCGTGAGCAGGAGCGCGGTCCTCGTGATTTTATCCCCCTGTATTAGCTTGCATTTGTCAAGAGGGCGCATGTTGGAGCTATAGGCACTTACGAAGAGAACCTGAATAAACAGCAGAGACCACTCGTGAGATAATCCAATACTCAGGGTAATACGTTGGTGAGCCTAGTCGTCTACTATCGCGAACTATCATCCATATCATCGTGCCCTAGCAAAGGGCTATCAAACCCTTTCCATTGTTATTCAAGAAGACCAGACAGACATTCGTGAATTTCTGTAAAAAATGGTTCTTATGGTCAAGGTCAGGGGGAGAATAATAATCAGGTCGTTCAGCGTAACTGTAATTTTTTAAATTGAACGTGGAGTACTTGAGAATACCTGCGTTGGGGAGATACTTTCGAAAAAATTATTTTGCTGTCAATAATATGGATTATTGGGTCCAGAGTGTGAAAACTTTCCTTCTGCGTATGATAAATAAAATATTAAAATTCGTAGTCGACTCGTTTTGATATTATTTAACAATCCCTGTTGATAATCCAATATGAATTATCGGTTGAAGTAATTTTTTGATGCGGCTTGCAGGCCAGGTAGTCGGAAAAATACGTATAATCGGCTCTCCCATCGGTAAAAATGACGATAAACAATAAACAAACGTCGTGGAGATAGAGGGAAAAGAGAATATCATTCCATTTGCCGTGCACGCTCGTTCCTTATTTTTCCCCACGTGTGCGCCTACTTACCTAAATGCGTATACCCACCCCTAGAATTCACGTGGTATCTGGCGACTCTCATGTGTGCTATGTAATAGAAGTATGAGATATATCTGTGTATATAAGATTACGATGTACCGGTGAGCAGCATCACAAGTGGCATCCTTATATTCTACATGGGATACATTTTCTCCAGGAAAGGTAGTCCCGTGTTTTCCTTGTTTTCTTATTCCACAGAGGATGGGTTAGAAACTCAACTCAATGGAAACTTGTATTCCTGAATAAAGAACAAAAAGTGAGACGAGAAAAACAAGAAGACAGGATGTTTGAATAAAATATGAATTTCAGTCTTATGGAAAGGACAGTGTGACACATTTGAGAGCCTCGTTCGGAGTATTAAATTATTTAGCATGAGCTCGAGTCGTTTGACAGAGCTTTTGGCTCCACCACAATTGGGCTCATCTGAAAGTTCGATAAGCCCGGTTCAATACATACCGATGGTGGGGGCAAAATGGCTCACTGGTAAAGGAATAAATTATTTTCCTTCTCCTCGATAGTCTGTTTTTTTTTTTGAAAAATTATTTAGAAACGAATTGTCCTATTCTCGAATGGCAGGACAACGGGAATTGCTGGAATTGCTATTTGCGCTGGAATTTTCAATTAATTCCGAATCAAAAGATATGAATTTTTTCATATGTTCTAATAGTTCATTTCACTTACTCCAGTCCATCCCACCCCCTCCAGTGAATTGTGTGCAATTGAGGGAGAATTCTGAATGAAAATGGTCCATGTCTGGTTTATTTGAGCGTAAGATTTATTCAAAATAAAAAAATGTGAACCAAAATCGGACGGAAATTGAATGAAAAATGAGAACTGTGGGCAGTATTGCCGGAGAAATATAGACACAATTTGAAGGAGAATCCTAGGTATTCCAATCGGGAAATTCCTGGGGTACATCGTATAACTGACCCTACCAACGTAGGAATGCCCCGAAGATCGATCTCACTGATATAGCTCTTCCTCCTTCGCAAACCATAATCCGTAATAAACGTGATGAAATCACAGTCAGGGTCCGTATGAAATACGCTAGCTGTTATTAATGCACCTGAGTGTACGTCTGAATGATCTCATTCATTCCGTAAATTAAATAATACTCAATAATCAATTCCCATAATCTCAAGAATGGAAAGTATTTCTCGTTGACACTCTCTCAATTTTCAACAACATCATTTCGACAATTTGACCCCAACCGAAATTAAATCCAGCGCATCCTAGTGTATTGATTGAAAAACAAATACATATAGATACCATACCCCACACATTCGTTATAATAAATCCTCATTAAAAACCTATCGAGTTGACACGACAACAATTTAATTCGCATCTGATGCGTATATTATCATACTGAAAATATCCATTGGGAAGAGGGTGTAAATCCCCCTGGGGAAAAACGGGTATGGAGCATCATATGTATGGGTTGCCGTTCCAGAGGATGATATTTTACAAAGTAGTCGAGATTTATAGCGAAAATTCATTATTTCGCGTGCCATCCAGATGGTGAAAATCGCGGCTCCGAGGCGTTGCGCATTATGCAGTGTAAATAATACGGTAAAAAAATTCAATGCGAATCTGTGAATGGAGCGAAGAGGATGGACTCTACACGGAGATAAATTTCGAAGAAAAATTCTCATGATAACACTGGAAAAAAAGGGGCAATTTTTTTTCAAAATCTTCTCGCCTCGTACCTAGCACTGGTCCACCAGTTTCAAGGTTTTTCGCGATGCGTGTGAGACACGCACTAATAAGACCGTACATTGTGGAGACTCACAAGAAATTTGCATCGATAGAGAGTATTGCTGATGGTACAAGGCCGAGCGACCATTGGCCCGTCATTTCCGGTGGCTCAACCAGGATAACGATGTGTAATCACGGCTGTCGGATACGCGGTCAAGCTCCATTATAACCTGTATCCTCTAGGGATGTATAAATAACATGAATAATACGTAGCAATCGATTTTATCAAATCCAAGATAAACCCCCGATAATAGATAACGACAGTGAAAATTACTGGTTTCATGAACACGCACATCACACAGAGAGAAAAATATTCTATAAAAATTACGCAACGTTAAATTACATCCCCAAACGTCACGGAATTTACCCTCAAAATCTCTGGAATTTTCAGCTGGAGACAGAAACATCAGCAGAACAATTTCAATTAAAAAAATCTCAAATTTCCCCTCAAATTGTCCAACTTTATGTGAAAAAAAAACTGCACTTGCATTGAAGTGGTAAAATCCCTAGGAGAAAACGGGGCCAGTAAAGTGGACAAAGAGGTAGTCGTGAAGGAGTAAAGGACATCTCCTGTACATCTCCCTGTGAACACCACTCATCCCTGGAAGATGGAAGATTGCACCCTGGCGGAAGTAATTGCGGAAATCGTTCGTCTTCTCCCCTCGTAAGACGACTTTTACAACCGTAATACACTTTTCACGAGCCCAAATCCTTCCCCTGGCTTTCATTATACTCTGCAGGGTTAAAACCGTTATTTTTTCAATTTATTTTCAACGTCAATGGGAAAAGACAAATGGAGGGAGGGGGGGAGAGATGCAAAAATACGGAAATCGGTTAAATTCTCAGTGAGCCTTTGACTTAAATTTTTTTTTCTTCGTCAAAATAGATGAAAAAATACCGTCCAGCATTATCAACATTAATTATCTAATGAGTATCTCTTCCTGTCTTTTATCTCTGAATGAGTTGAAGTAATGAAAAATTAAAAGAGAGAAATAAGAAAAAATGTTTGTTCGTGGATGGTTAATTTAACTTCCACCTCTTTTACTCCGGGTAAGTGTATTCCGACGATGAATTAAGACTGTATTATCTGATGTTATATCATATGCACTAGAGACAACTAGAGAATAGTGGAAAGGCCAGGATAAGGCAGCCACACTAGGTGGACAACGTTCGATGCCATCGACGATTGTGGTCACGTACTCACTTCTGTTCTCCCTCAGCAGAGGAAGTCATGGGAATTCCCCCTACCCCAAATCAATACATATATTGAATAGATATAGTGGTACAGTATTTTGCGATTATATCTGATATCCATTGTCGCTGTATTCAGTGGAGTTCTAGATTGGTGCATCCACATGCGCACAATTAATGTACACATGAGCAAACTTGCTGGATCTCACACCGATTCAACCCACCAGACTGCTAATCAGCGCTTTATTGGCCATAGCCAATTAACGGCTGTGATTGGCGCACAAGACACGCAAACGTATGGTACTTTGTATAATGGTCCTTTAATATATCGAGATAAACGTTCAGCCCATTGACTGTGAGGACTCCCTCGAGTCCGAAAGGAATTCACATGTGAAATAACAGAGGCGAATTTTTTTAAACTTTTCCTGCCGAATAGATATTTTGAAAAATTCTAAGCAAGCCACTTTGTCAGTCATTAAATGACAAAATGCAAAAACGATATATTTTACCCCGTCATCCAACAGATCGTACGCCAGAAAAATTTATAAAACGTAAATTTTGGGTAAAGGACTGCCGAAAATCCTTAAAATGAATTTTTTTAAATTTCAAGTTGACCTGAATAGTCATCTTTTCTTAAAATTACAGTTCTTTGCCACCAGCTCCGAGGTACATTGCAATTTTTTAAAAAATCAATGGAGTCTTAAGTCAAAATTTGTCTCACTTCCTGAAGATTCAATTGAAGAAAGTAGAAAAAAACTTATACTCTCATGTCCTAAAAATTCGATGAGCCACTTGTTCTCCATCAAAACTCAACAACTTAGTCTGTTATTTTTCAATAGGCTATATACGTTATGTCGTTCACTGGATGAGTAGTGCATCAACTTTGTTTCCTCGTTGTTAGAACCGAGTGAGCCGAGAGAGCTGTTATGGAGGAAACTATCCATGAGCTGCTTCATTTTCCCGCTGTATCTTTTTTCCCTCCGTTGTACTTTTTCTCTTTTACTGTTTCTGGAGTCATTCTTGCCCTCTGGCTATTGTTGTTTCCAAGTATTGTACTTCTGTAGCATCGCTATGTATATTTTTCTTCCATTTCTGGATCCCCAGAGCTACACAGTAAGTTTACACGTACGCGGATTAAAGGAGATAGCGCTATCGTTTCTCATCATCTCAACAGCTGTGGTTATGGGGCATATTCATTTAGATGCTCATAACTTCAGTCGCATGTACATCGTACCATGATCGTCAAGCCTACCGATATTATTTCACAAGCAAGGAAGAACTGGCTAAAAATTAAATAAAATAATTGAGGCCGTTTAAATTTACAACAGTCAACGGGCTGAGCAATTTATCACTCGCTTTTCCGCGGCTTCTCTTATTCATCTTCACGAATAAAAAAAAATGGACAACTTTTTCTTTCTAATTTTCTCAGCATGTTTTCCGCAACTTTTTATCACACCAATCGGTCTCCTCTTCCTACCTCTACTCCTGGCTTTTTTCACACAGACATTTTTTTTCAGAAAGGGAGAACGAACTATTGGGAATTGATCCTTCCGATTGACAAAGGCCGGATTACACGGTTGAAAAATAACCAGTTGTAAAATGGTGCATTGATAACGTCCTCTCCAGTTAAATATCACAAGCCCTTTGCACTTGGAAATACCCGAGCGATCGCCAAAAATTATTCTTCAAATTCTAAACGAGAAAAAATTCCAGATCAGTGAAGAAAATTTATTGACGTATCGATAACCAGATCAATGTAAATTCCTTTCAGACTTTCAATTTTGGAGCCACATGCCTCGCAAATATTCCGCAAAATTCAGCTCCTTCAGGAGGAAATACGTGAACGATATCATAACTTGGAGAAAACTTCTCTACATGTGGTAAAATATACCGAGAAAACAGTATTAATCGCGATGTCCATGCTCTGGATGCTTTCTCACCCAAATATTGTTCCACCAGGTCAGAATGGAGATGTTGAAGCCGCCCAATGCTAATGTCAACGCTGGTGTTTCCCATGGTTGGTTGCATGTATCCCGATGCTATGGCGAGCGACATATTCGAGAGGGTGTGAAAGCCACGGGGATATGGCCCAACCAAGAGTACAGCTACTATTGGATAGATAAAGATGGAGGATAGTCTATGGTGGATGTGTAGGCAAATATGTATGCTAACGAGGAGGAGAATCCTGAATGCTAGCGTACAACACATCGGAGGTACACTAAAGCCAGATCCAATATATTGCGCTACGTGACTGCATCGCCCTATTGATGCTGTGTATAATATTTCAGAGACAAGCCATTGTAAAAGCTTTTCAATCGATTGCTATCACTCATCGTTCCTTGTCATCCAGCCTTCGTAATGATTTTCCCTCAAATATTTTACATTTAAAAAAAATTCCTGGAGATATTCTCCCCTGTCCTTGACGCTGATCCCTGATAATTAATTTAACCTGGAGATCGTACAACTTCATTGGAGTATCAATTTCATTGAATATCCTCAGTGTTACCGTGCGGTTACCCTTATCCGCACACAGAGAGTGGCGCTACCAAGCCAACCATTACTGGCAGTCATCCGTGAACTGGCTCAAACGTTCGTAGATCATTTTATTAGAAACGCCGCGTCAGCTTACCAAAGTTATACGATGAGACACTACCGTGGCAATAATGCCGACAGCTCGTTACAACGTTGATAAAGCGTATGTCTAGCCACACCACCAGGTATCCTTATATTGGCCAAAAGTTTGTTGCACCGGCATGTTGTAAGTTTTAATCATCCTTGAGATCCGGCTTTAGAGCAAAAATGAATACTTGTTCTAGATTTTGAATTAATGATTTTGGAACATCCTCGATACTTCATGGCGAAACAAGCAGGATAAGAATCAGATTAGTGGCTCGGTACTTGCAAAAGGATGAGACAAATCATATTTTGTTGACAAACATGAATTATTTTCTCGTGAATCCATTCCCATGATTTTGTCTCTCTAATTCTAGTTCCCTTCGAATTATTTGATCCCTGAAGAAGGTTAGACGGTGTTCCTGGTGAATTTGAGAGTTAATTCCAGTGGTATCCAGTAGCTCAGTTGATACGAGTGCCCCCAGTGCGATACTGGGCAACGATCGGGGTTTGACTCCTGGCTGAGTTAAAGCGGAAATGTTTTCTCACTAATTCTCATCGAATTTGTACTCCAGCTTCCCCTACCCAATGCAAATTCATCATCATCGTGCTTCATTTCCTCCTAATTATCCCTAAAGTCATCAATCTTCGTTGCAGCGTTTGGAAACAGCCGGCTGATAGCTACAACTTCTCCACAGCTACAGCTATTTTTCAAATCGACAAGAGGTACAAACTCAATTGACAGTGGAACGCGACACGAATATGGGCAACATATAACTACACCAGTTAACAACGTTTTCTCGTTGGGGCGTCGAGTAGCATCGAGTAATTCGATTTTCGGTTTAGGCAGAGGATGGAACAAGGGATAGTACAAATGCGTCCTCCATGTAGGTGCTCCGATAATACGACGTTCGACAGCGGTGATAGAATTTTACGTTAACGGTAACGATATTCTGTCTACATTGGCCGAGATAAAGATAAATCTGTTCGTAAAAACAGTTGGACACATCCGTCGGTGTTTCAGATAAATTTGTTTCTGTCTTTTTTTTGAGTACCTCAGACACCACTCAAAGTTCCGCAATGAATGGAGTACATCGCAAAGTCTCTTGAGCGTTATTGGTTCTGTTGTTGACTATCGTAACACACTGCTTTTCTTTCAGTCCTATTTACTCCTGTCTTTCAGGTTTTTTCCAATGTACCTCCAGCACACTGGACAAACCACTAGCATATGAACGCTTCAAGCAACTCTCATTATTGCAGTCTCTCTCCTCCTTCTGTGCCTTCGTAAACTTGTTTACGTTTATTATGATTTTGTTATTTTATTTGGTATTTTCAAAAGGTGGGTCAAGTCCCAGGTCAGACTGATGGCTTAGCCAGGGAAAAACTTTGGTACCGTGGAGGATGGCAATTATTACGGATTATTTCATTCGCTTGTGACTTTTTTTTTCGTTGGTTGAAATTTGAATATTCTACAGAGTGAAAAAGCCAAACGTAAATTACGCTGATGAAGTCGCGTTTATGCTTTCAAAAACGTGTTTTTCGCCTGAAGGTGAGGGGAAATTTACACACAAAATCACCTGAAATTACCGGTAGATAAACGTAATTTATGATTTTCCAAGTGGACTTCAAAAAATTGATTTAATGATCTAACCTGGAAAAAAATTATTTCAAGCACAAAACATGACTTTTTCATTCGCAAATTACACAGGAGAAAATCGTAAAATACATTCATTAGAATCATAATTTATGATTTGTTAAATACGTCCTAATTATCTGTCATTGTATTTCAGTGGAAATAAAACTTCAATAATGTACTGTGTTATCAAATGCCAAAGAACAAAGGTGGGGTAATCGACTGACTTGATTATCTCATCAATACCGTACTCCGAAAGACTTTTCCCGCGTTGAAAGATCAAATGGCAAATTCATGAACACATAATTGAATTTGATTTCTCTCTGTTCGTTCATTTTTTTTTCTCTCTCTCGAGTAATTTGCGATTATTAAATCCTTGACACCATTAGTCTAATTGGACCAAGGCACTATCGATAATCAACTCAATGACTATTCTTGCTGCTTCGTCTTTTCTCGTTTATCATATCTGCGATTGTCACCTCTGGCCTCAAAATTTACCCACCATTTGCCTACCGAAAATTCTATTTACGTTGCAATTTGAATATTTTCGTTTAAAAACAAAATAATCATTAACAGCCCTCTACTTTATTTCATTATCCCATCGCTGTTGGTAAAGTCTGCTGTGTGAATACGATCAAATATTTGCGCGTCGCTGGACATCCAACGTGAATCATTAATTATCGGTGATTAAAAGCATACGAGCGAAAAGTACACAGAGCGGGATTTAAATAAAAACAGTGGACAGACACACGGATGAAAAAATCTGTTTACGGTGTCATATTTACATGAGTGAATGTGAAATAAAATAATAAAAATAGTAATATCGCTCGATGAAAACGATAACTTTCGCGTGAGTACTATTCACCGGAATGAGCCATTTGCCTTTCCTGTTTCCTACTTTCACACCCCTATCCCCCTTTATTTCAAGGGGGGGATCTCTCCCGGGATATAACTTACATTCCAGGTCACGGGAATCTTAATTGAGACATTAATTCACAAGCAGATTAGCCCGATTAATCGAAAGATTTTTTTTTTACCGGAGAATTCCACCACGAGGAGACTAAAAGTCAGTAAAAATGACGGAACAATAGGAATAAAAGTGAAGGCACCTGGAAATTGTAACGTCAATTTTCCTGGAGAGGAAACATTTGCCGGAGAAATTCTGAATTATTGTGCCTCTAAAGTCGTGCAATTTTATTAATACCTTGTCGCTCATTAAGTGAAGCGCTCCTACGATTCACGACATTCACAGATAGATATATATATGTATAAATGTGACAGTGATATTTATACTGTCGGTGAATGGTCGATCTTTAGGCGATGTCGAACGAAAACTTGAAAATCTAGGACCCCGCGTAGTTTTGAAACTTCACTCAAGGGGAAAGGTGGGATGAATGCATTTATACACGTACAGACATATGCAAATGGAGGGAAAAAAAAGTGAGGATTCCCCTTCAACGTACATTTGCTTCAGAAAGACAAGCCCCAACTCTAAATTGCTGTTGCAATTAAATTTTCCAGTAAAAGACAAATAGAGAGAGAAATTAATTCAATTACCATCGGTCTGAACGATGGAAATGTCCTTTCAGATGAATTTCCATCATTGAGTGAGAATAAAAATTGTAGGTCATAAAATTGATGAACCAAGATGGCGACAATTGCCTCCCCTCATCGTCTGAATAATGCATGTGCCTCTGGATTCAAAGCCATTCATTTTTTAAAAATGGTTCCACAGTGTTCTTCACAGTATGTCCTTGGCCCTATTATTTTTTTTTCCCTCGGCTATTCCCATCATCTGGATTTTCCCTTCAAACTCTCTCACACTTGGATTTTCTCAAAGCCCATGCTTTTTTTTTTACTACACCCATCTCTATATCATATCCAACGCGGGTCTGGATCTTGGGAATGTAATTTCCGCGTGTGCAGGACCCGAGGAATTTGGCAGCCCGTCCAACAACGATGCAATTCTACCGATAAAACCACTGAGAATACTCACCCACCACTTCTCCGTCTCCTTCATTCTTTATCCCTCGACTTATATCCCAGCAGCTCAACCTTTGAAACGAGAAGTCCAAAGCGTTTTTTCCTCTCTACCTTCCCTCATTCGATTGCACACCAAGTAAATCTCTCCAATCCCTTGACTTTGTAGCGCTCTCCTTCTACTGACCTCGACAAATAAGAGGGGGGGGCAAAATTCACCCAGGGGGAAGGGAGGAGCAAAACGGTAAGGAAATCAATTATTGTCCCGGTTTCTGATTTTTTTTTTCCCAGTTTTAATTTTGTTTCTATCGGAATTCAGTTGCAAAGTGGAAAAGGAGTCATGGAGTCATGGCCTAGTCACCACACAGAGAGAGGAAAATTCTTTGAAAATTATTACGGGACTGTTCCGTAATTTTGACCAAATATTGGTTTGACTGACAGATTACGGAACAGGCACAGAATTATTTAAGAATTTCTCTCCGTGTAGTGACTCATCTCGTTTTACCATTTCACTACTGAAATGATGATGCGCCTGGTAAGTCGTTACTCGAAATTATTGTACACGACTTTTGTAAAAATCGGTTCCTCACTACGTCTGGTCAACCTCACCGAAGTCAAATACACCACAGAGTCAGCACTACGTACATATCGAAAGTGTTATCCTCGACTCGTACGTTCCGAGTTGCAAGAGACTTCCTGGGTATATACACTTTTGTGGTTAACGCCAAGCGAATTCGCCAAAATCGAGGGGGTGATCAAAGTTCGTGCAGGTTGAGAGTTCGGTCAACCGGAAGCTCTCGATTTATAGTTGGCGCGCGTAACGAGTGAATCTCGTGAAAGCCGAGAGTGCAAATTCCCTCAGCCGAAAAATGCTTTGATAATTGTTGATTGTGTAGGAGAGCTGATAATATTTTCTAGGCAATTAATGATGCCACCATCGTAATCGCATCAACAATTAATGCCGATAATTTATTAATGCAGTTTTTTCAAACTGAAAACTTGTTTTCATTCAAAAATAAATCATAAGTCGAAAAATTTCATTTTCCCCGGCTGTCCATTTTTCCCCAATATCCCCTAATAACCCAGTCGCCATTGCTTTCGAGAAACCCGAGGCGAACTCCAACTTTCCGCCAACTTTTATTTTTTTTCCCCCTCTCCCATTAGGTACACCTGTATATACGTTTATATACATCGCTGGTGGAGAGGTTCGTCCATGGAAGCGTCCGCAAAATGAGAAAAATTTCATGTTTTGATGGGGCTGGTGAAAATGGAAGTAAGCCAAGTCCAGCGAGATTGATCAGCGTTTAAACCTCGGGCCTTCATCAAAGTGATGCAGTAATAAAATTGTCAAACGATTCGCGCCAATAAAAAATTGGCTATCGATTTCTCGACAGAAAATTCAAAATAATTTCACCGCTGGGATTGCGATAACAACTTCAAAAGTTCTTTCCCGGGAAAACTTTTCAGAACGAGTTTGGACAAATATATATTTTCCGATGAGTTGATATTGAGAAAAAAGACAATATAGTTCGATATCCATGTCCAGGTACACTTGAAGCCAACTTTTAATTTCAACTCGTGATATTGACAAGATGTCTCGAGAAAAATTGACAACATTTCTCCACAAAAAAAGCGATTTATTCTCTGATACTTTGGAAACAGCTCGATCGAGGCTGAAGTCACCCTGGAACCATCAAACAGTGGAATAATGAGATTAAAAATCTGATGATTCATTTTCCAATCATTTCAGTCTCCAGTGACTGATTAAAAGACTTTCGGAATATATAAACGAAAGGTGGAAAGGGAGTTGAGAGTCGTTGGGTGTTGGGTGGTTTGAACGACAGCCGCACTGAATTTTCAAGAGTAGTAGCTCCGGACTGGGCTTCAACACCGGGAGGAACTCAACTCCAAGGAGGTTAAGAATTCAATCTCACCGTTGGCAAACATTTTAACTTACATTTTTCCAATCTTGAAGATTGAAATTCGAGCGATCGCGAGAGTCGAGAATAAGATTGAGGATTTTGTTGGCTTTCGAGGAAAGCAACGACTCCTCTCTCCCTCCAGGGGATCCCTATTCATTCTGATATTTTAATAAGAACTAATGAAGATCCACCCACCTCTTCTACCCCAGAATTTTCAATGCCCACCGATTCATCCCATTCGTCCCTCCATCATCATGAATTATTGACAACAATAGTAACAATCAAAGTGAAACAGGACTTCCCAATGCTCAGGAAAGCCCCCAGTGTCTTTAACAAAATCTGTGGTACAAAGCGCGTTAGATTATGCACCACTGATGCATAAACTGCATGCGAAACGAGTCTCGCGCCTCGTTGCCCGCGAATTTACAAAATTGCATTCTCACCGTACGACATGACACGACACGAACATAAAGTACTTGAAGAGATACCTACACCAAACTGTATACACCGCACACTGGCTCTCTATTCAACCAACCAGGTACTGTGTATTCAACCAAATATTCCCAGAGGATTCTCTCACTATCCCATCCGCTCTCCGATATTTTTCCTTCGCTATTTCTATCCCGCGTGTAGTATCAAAGTCTTTACTCTTCCTTCATATGTTATGTGTCCTCAATCTCCTATTGCATGACCAAGCGCATATACTTGTGCGAGAATTTCTGGAAATAGCGGCATAAAAAGTACAATTTCATGAGAAAAATAATTGAAATTGTGGAGTATCTCCTGTACCACGAAATTATATCTTGAAAAATGCACACAGAGAGAAACATTTTTTACAAATGACGTGTCCGTTCCGTAATCTGTCAGTCAAAATAATGTTCAGTAAAAATCAGGGACCACACGAATAAAAATTTTGGATACAAATTAGACCTCTAGAGGCCGAAACGTGGAATGAAATAACAATCAACCACTTTTTAGGTCAAATTTGTGGGATAAAAATGCCCTTCG
Organism: Diachasmimorpha longicaudata; assembly: GCF_034640455.1. NCBI lineage: Eukaryota > Metazoa > Arthropoda > Insecta > Hymenoptera > Braconidae > Diachasmimorpha > Diachasmimorpha longicaudata. The sequence goes on from NC_087235.1 coordinate 4,605,058, forward strand.
TCCCTTGTTTTGCTCCCGGGAGGTCCAATTTTGTACCAAAAATTTCTTTTCGTGTATGGAACGTTCAGTAAAAAAATGCGTAACTGTTCCATAATTTTTAAACAATTTTTCTCTTCATGTACACATAAATATCTTTAATGTTTGGCGAGAGTTTCAAGTGTCAGGTGAACACTATTAGAAATAATTCAACTACGATGTGATAAAAGTTTCAAAGTAATTCAACAATTTCGATTAAACCAAATCTCCGATCTATGTTCAGCAATGAATTTGAGGAAGCAATTGTCATGTATCGTGTCGAATGAGCGTATGAATTACCCTACATGTTTATGCCCCAATCAAAACACTGATCATAGGATATACGGACAGTTGGTTAACAAGGGCAGGAATCAGTCGGAGTATTAGCAACATATCGAATGTTCGAGGTCCTCTACACAAGTTCGAATTGAGCGGAATAGGTACCTAGGTGGTGAGTTGGTGATAGATCGCCCCAAGGATATTAACGTACCATTACATAGTGTAGGTATATATGATAGGATGTAGGAGGGCCCTAGGGAAGACTGGAACGTTGGTGCACTGCTGTCACGCTAACAGGGCCACATGCTCGGGCGTTGAACAATGTGTACTGTAATTACACGGGAAAAGGGATTTACCAACTGGTGAATGGAGATGGTACCCGATGCACCAAAGGTACTTCCTATCTTGTAATCGTGGTACACAAGACGATGATTGCTACCAATCACCTTCGACAGAAATAAACAAATGCTGCTGTTGCTGCTGCTGATGATGATGATGATGCTAGCCGAATGGAATAATCTATTTCCAATTTGAAAAAACATAACTTTTACCAATTTCTGTTATACGTTTTGCAGAGGTGTGTGAGCAGAGAAATGCACACAAAAATTCAATTTACAATTCGAATGAAATATTGACAACACCCGGATGCCAATAAACCCCTTAAAATCGCCAAAGATATGAAAATAAAAAGATCCACCAGCTCCCAGAGTCAGATCTTGAATTCAGTTGAATTCGATTTAGCAGACACTCCGCTCTCGTTGAATAATTATTTCTCCCAATGACATCATGAAAATGTACGACCCTTCAAAGACCGAAAGAATTTCTTCCCTTGAAATTTCGATATCAAACTCGGAATGACTAGAGGCACTTTACGAAGGTTCTACTCGAAAATTCGTGAATGAAGTTATACGCTCGAAAACCATGAACATTGCTTGGAGCAGTGGAGCTCACTCACTCCATCAAAAGCCCTGTCCTCACCGGCAAAACTATCCGGGTTTAGGCCACTTGTATGTACACTCCATATATTTCAAAGCCACACGATCACATCGAACAACCTATCCAGCCCGTATCACTGTAGACTAGCCACAGCCACAATTTAACTGAGAGACAGAAGGGGTTATTTTCTGAGAAAATTGAAAGCCTAGCATTAGGATAAAAACTGGTTCCCCGGTCGGTTACCCAAGATAATCCACAAGTATCTAGTACCTCACTGATACACCCTCACCCTCTCCATCCAACATTCAAGCAAGAAACCGAAAAGGGACTGGTGTATTCATGGAAGGGCACCAGAAGCACAGAAAATTTGCATCTACACGACGCACCACCACGTAATGGAATTAAAACCAGGCGGCGCTCTCGGTGCAATTAGCTCACCCGGCTTCAGCAGCATGGAATCGAAACGAACACGCATCCCCAAGTCTGTGTATGTATTTTCCACCCCTAATCTAGCTGTATGCAAATTTTCATATGTATGTACCAACAGTGCAGACAATATGGGTGAAACATATGGAAGACATACAGCTCAATGGACAGAATATGCATTTCGATATTCACAAGACTAACGAACCCTGTTTGCAACTTATGTATTTAGATGTGAACAGTCATTTTTCACTGGTAATACTGACGGGGTGTACGGCTGAGCAGTACTCCACCCCCTTTTTTTTTTCCACTGCAAAGCTGAGTGGATTGTTTGGTACCCAGCCTCGGGCATGTTTACGTGACGGCCTCAAGTCCCCCTTTCTACCCCTGCTGGCAGGGAGATCGATTCCACTGGGGCAAAATGAATACCACAATGCAATGAATTTCGAGGGAAATTAATGAAATCTGGATAGATTGTTTGGTTTTTGAATTATTCTACAACTGACGGTGGAGTATTTATTGATTGGCCTTCCAGAAAGTCGAATTTTTACCCCCATTCATATTTCATACCGTCAATTCATTTTTCAACTGGAGAATGTCCATGAACCTGTCAAAATCAGAAATTCTGAAAGAAAATATGATCATTTATGAGAGAAATTAGATTTTTTTTTTCTCGCTGTTAATGCAAAAAATGTCTTTAGAAGTGCTTTTTCGATTTGATTTTCTCGTGCCCTGCTGAATGGTATTTTCAATAGTTAAATCTTTATTCGTTAAATACACCGAGAGGCGGTTGACAGAAAGGGACCTTGAAAAGTATAAGAGAACCCTATTGACTTTGGCAGTACGAAATTGCCGAAAGGCTGGGCGAACTACTCTGGGGTTCCATCCACTGAGTATTTAATCCTCCCAGACGATTGAAGTTTTATTTCCCTCTTTGTACCCTTTCACATCATCCATATATTTTTTTTCGAGCTTGAAATCAAAGGAAATGTGACCGAAGTGACATAAAAGTAGTCCTGAGTAAATTGTATACGTTAGATTTGGCTGTTGGGTGAATAATCCATATATTCGCGCCTCCGGTGATAAATAAGGGAGCCCGCATTTTTCACACTCACAAATAAACCCACCCCTTCAACAAAACGTCAAACAAATCGAATGAATTTTCCCCCAAAACTAAAAAGTCAATATTGATATGTTCCATATTACCAAACTAATTACTGACCGTACTAATTAGTTCCGAGAGGCTTTGAGGATTTTATAACCAAGTTAATCCCTCAATCTCCACTAAAAATAATTTCACTCAAAAAAATTTTTTTTTTACCTCCAACGTATACCGATTCAGGTTTTGTGCACTCGACTTTCACGTACTGAATTTCAATTGCAGAAAAGACGGAACTTCCGGCTTCAAAGTTAAAGGGAAATCCGATCTTGATACTCACCCTTTTCCGAGATCATGAACTCTCACTATTTTTGTATGCTTTTTTTTTTTCTCTCCCCTTCCGTATCTGTACGTCGGTAGTTGTTGAAAGATAAAATCGTTGAGAAGTTTTACAACGACGCGTGCATCGTACATGCCGCCGAATACCTAATGCACCAGTTTTTACCATAAAAAACTCCCTCAACTAGCTACTGAACTCAATAGAAAGAAATATTCTTGCTCGAAAGAAAAATTATTTTGCATTGCAAAGCTCACTCCTCGAGCAGTTGGATAACGCCTGGCTAACTATTATTATACGATCGACAAATCGAAAAGAATAGAAAAAATGTGGAAGAAAATGTGTAAGAGGAAGTTCAATTGAGAGCATATGAAATGGAAAGAAAAAAACAAACAATGAGGATTGGAGATATGTAAGATTCAGTAAATCCAGCTTAAATACGACCTTGGAAAATTTTCCGATACAACTTGAGGATTTGTAAGACCTTTCCATTGACACAATGTAATCCTTACCCCATCGATATGATATCAAATCCAAAGATCATCCCAGTGTTTCGTATATCCGAAACTGATTATAAAAAATGGCCAATAAATATAGCTCCTCATTCTCTTTAACAGAATTTTCTTTTTAGCGGAGGTTCGTTTTTATCGTACGTCTCGCGTGATTAATCAACGGTTAATTAATGTCCCGTGGAATATTCACTGCGTGGCTGCCACCGCGTCACTTAGCCTTTACTGTCGTCTCGGTCATTTGAAAAATGCCTTCGCCAATTCATTTTTCAATAATAAGAAAGTGCTGAAGAGTGCATAAAACGTATAGATAAAATTTCTAGCCGCATGAGGAAAATTGCGGGACGAAAAATTTATCTAAAAATGACTTATTGGGCCAATTCTGCATATTTGATAAATTACTAAATTTTCCGGTGCTAATTTATCTTCGTACACGGACAATATATAATCCGGAGTGCGATATAAAAATCTTTTACTTATGTACAGAGGTGAACGCGACTCCCGAGAACTATCAAAAGATTAATTAAAATTAAATAAAATATTACCATGTACCGTGAATAGAAATTACATGTTTAATGTTGGAGAATTTAAAATAGTTTCAGAACAGAAATAATTTTATTCCACTGCCTAAAGCTTTCCAAAGCTTTCTTGTATTATCTAATACCATTCGTATAACAAAATTTATTGATAATCTGTGCATTTTCCTGGTCTGGTGGAAATTTCTCCTGTGATGTCTCCAAATCAACTGATTCTTAGTGACCAAAATTTTCATTGTGGGCCCATTTAACAAAAGGCCCAGAATATGAAAACTCTCGATAACAATATTCGGTAAAAATGACGGTACAGTTACGCACTTTTTCAGTGAAAAAAAAAAATAGTATGAAATGTTTAGTGAAAACATGCGTAACTGTTCCGTAATTTTTTCTAACTACTATTTTCACTTGCAAATTACGGAACAGGAGCGTAATTTTTAAAGAATTTATCTCTCCGTGCAGTCATAAAAAATGTTGGACTGTTTGTTTTTTCATGAACAAGTGTAGTTAGCATCGAAATTCCCTAAAAATGATCACGATCGAAGGGAGTGCAAGGTGCATGCATGCTATTCGAATATAAGTGAGAGTTCCGATATAATGCAGAGTATGGATACACCAGTGGAAGAGGTAGTGGGAGAATAACTGCGCGCGTGCGGGAGTTGTTGAAGAGTAGGGAGTGCGATAACGCCGTCGGTTGAGAGGTGCAAACCCGTAGGAGAATTCGAAAGGCCAACAGTCTCTGGCTGTGCGCCGTACAACGACATTCCCTCATCCTCATCCCAAAAGGCCAAAATCATTCATCATATCTGGCACTATAAACTTGAAAAAATTGCAAAATTTTCCATAATCGGTGTAACCAAAATATGTCGAGACTGTGAGTTTAATTTTAACGAATGAAAATCAAGAAAATCCAATGGAGGTGAAGGAAGCAATCAATTTTATCAATGAGGGCATTTGGTGTGACACTTCTCCGTTACCCCCACCGGAATAATCTTATCTCATCGAGAGGAGCAAATAATTCAAGTGTTTGTGTATGTGTCACACATCGGAGCATCATACTGTAGATTATTTTCATTGGTTTCAATTAATTAAATCGTCAGCAGTACAGTGAGCTACCAACACTCTCAACGAAAATACAAGTGATGTAGTGTCTCACTGAGCAGATGTCTGCTAGTTTATTTACGCTTAACATTAACATTCTCAAGAGTACTCTGCAATGTGCCAGCTTGAGAAAGTTAATTCAAACAATTTTTATATTTCAATTTCAAATCAGGACATACGGTTGGAGTTATGTACCTCCAGAGTTAACGCGAAAAACTAAAATCGCCAGTCATGTCTCGAAGAATAGAAGATCATATCAATCGGCATCAATCACATCAAACTACCATAAATTCCCATTGTAATTATCAGATGAGCTCCCGAGAGACATTTCAACCGTAATTTCAATTCATGAATATCCACTGACTGACGCGTAAATCATAAACGAATGAGTTATTTAATCACCGTATGTAGAGATAGTAATTATGCAATGTTAAAAATGTGGAACAGAACTAATTATCGTTGTAACTGAAAAGTAAATTGATGGATCTCACTCACAGTTCCCACAATGATATCCACACTGAATAGCTTGACTTTATAAATTCCAATTCTCACAGCACTGCAGCATTAAAATTCCTGATAAATATAAACATTAAAATAATTGTCCAGTGGATAATATTTTCGGTATAAACTTCAACCTTTGCATAACTGCAGAGACAGAGACTCTCTTCATGTCTCTCTACGTTTAGATATTTTTTTTTCATCCTTCTCTTGATTTTTTATCTTTTGAAACTGGGAAAAAAGCCAACAGCTACTCGCGATAAAAGCCTTGAATTACCAGTCTACAAACTGTATATACTTTAAAAATGAATTTACCCATTGAAATAACGTTATTCCAAGGAAAATCTCTAGTACAAACTAAAGTGTGTGTGTATACGCAACAATTTGGAGTGTCGCTTAGAACTTGCCGCAAATCCACTGTGTCGAATACAAATTAGTAGTCCTGAAAGCTACTTTACCGAGAAACTAGAATAACCCAACCATGAATTTTTATTTATTCCAGGAGGACAATCTCACAATCATCACCAAAACAGTACGAAGGAAATAATCCAACTGAATTGACATGATGAAGTGCCTCAGGCTATTTCCAATATCACCTCAAAAGTGAATATGAACTGATGAATTACAAAAGTACCATCCATTTCATTGATGGACAATAGAAGACAAATGGAGGAAAAATCGAGGGACTCATCTCACTTCCTCAATGCTTACGGTGATGATGACCAACAATAGTCCCTCAATCAACGTAAAAAAAATGTAGGAAATTCAACAGATGGAATTTTCAAAAAATTCACTGACTGCCAATTGAAGGAATAAACAGGGGAAAATGGGAGTAATCAAGCTCCTACTCATTAGTGTCGTCGTTTCCTTATTTTTGTGTGGTTTATCGAGAACAATTGCTGCATCAAGTATACAAGAGGGTATGTGCAGTTCATCGGCATGCAATTGTGATTCTTACGGTCGACTCACCTGCAATTGTGCAGATCAAGTTGAGGTACGTATTTTCCGATTCGAACGGACATTTTTCAATCATAAAGGAGATGAGAGGAGGAAAAAAAAAATACGGTACACGAATAAAATCGGGAAAATTGGGGAATAAAAAGCGCTCAGTTTAGGATAACAGTCGAGACCGGGAGTTCAATTCCCCCCTCCACCCCTCCACCACCCCTATGTGTGGATGTTTATTTTGTCGTTTTAGCCATAAGGGAAACCGCACGATTCTCGTTACTCTAATTTTTACAGTTTCATCAGACCAATTTCAAATTCTCGTTGGCCCATGATTGTTGATTCCTTATTCGTGATTGGCAATTCTCATCGTTCCTCACCTATTCCATGCATTCCTATTCCCAAAATTTTCACGTTTATTCAAGCCACCGCAATTCGTAATTTAGTCAAAAAAAATATTCATACTTCGAATGGAGTAAAGTTATGGGTCGAGGCGGAGTAAACCTCACCGTTTATTCTCCACCATGTAATGAAGGAGAAATACAAAGCTGAGGAGGAAAGAATGGACGAGGGGTTCCGTGACGCCATAAAACACTGAACCATAAAATCCACGTCCGTAACGAAATAAAGGAATATAATAAACTCAACAACAATTTTTGCCGTTGAATATTTTCTTTTTACCATAACAATATGAAACAAGTTAAACAACGGATTAATTCGAAAGACGAAAAAGAGAGTAATCATAAATATATACGATAAATATTCTCGTTTGAAATGAACCTCCAGTTTCCATCATTGATTGCCTCGAATTATGTTTATTCCCAAGTTAAAAATGAAAAGTAAATAATAATCAAGGTTGTAGACAACGGAACCGTACATGGTATATTCTATGCAAAATCCTGGGTATATAACAAACAATACAAAAGTCTCGCAATGCCGTAGGAAATTGTTCTCCATAAATCCTTTATGGATCATAAAAAGCGCATTTCGTTCCAACGTTTCTAATCGCGAGAATGATTATTCGTACCGTACAACTGTTATAAAACTCTGAATAATGATTAATTTTAATATTTTCCAAAGTATTCGGAGTCTTTATGGTCACCTATCACCGCAATATTTGATGAACAGTAAATCAAATAAGCTCATAGAATAAAATAGAATGGAAAAAAAAGCTCTGTAAAATGGATTGTAAGATGTATGCAGGTGCAAAAAGGTTTTCATGAGAGCCCTGTTGAACTGCCGAGAACGGGGTGGGCTGTAGTAAAGAAAATGCTCGAGCAATAATATTCAGATTCCGGACGTGAGCGAGCTCACACGATATTTATTGCATCGCCTCGGGTACGTGCCTCCGAGGACTTCTCGTCCTGACCCTCTATTCTTTTCGTCCATCCATTACAAAAACCTGCGTCTGAAGGCTTTATAAAAATGCCCTCTCATGTTACCATTCATCAATTCTAATGAAAGCATTCTCATCCCACCTAATTTTAAAGTACCATGGCAAGATGGTTTAATTGAATTAACAGTTAATCCGATATTGATAACAATATTCTCGGAATACATACGTGCGACACATGACACGAGTATTTGACTTAACACAAAGCAAACGTGATTCATCGTTAACTCGATAAAATCGTATGATCTGGTAGATGTTATCTAATCACTCACACCGATATCAATGTTTTTTTTAAATCAACAATTAATTTTGTTAAATTACAGGAGTTGATACTAACATCGGACGGCGATCAGCCCCTGAGTTCCTTTACGAATTGGATAACGATACGCAACTGTCCGTCAGTGATTCTGATGAATTCGAGCCTCGCTAAAATGACTAATTTAAGGTCCATTGAATTTGTGGATATCGCTAATCTGACGCTATTCACCAAGAGTTTTGAATTATCGCCAAAAGCCGTGCGCACTAATGTATCAATCAGATCATCGAGAATGGAAATACTGCCTAGCTATACATTCCGTGGTGATATGGAAGACATAAGTTTTGAAAACGTCCAAATAAATCTCGTTAATGCTTTTGCCTTTGGAAATCTCGCTGGTACTGACACATTAAGACTAGAGGACTGTAGTTTTAAGACAGTTGAGGAGCAGGCTTTTAAGAAATTTGATGTCAACTATCTTCACATTATACGAGGTACCCTTGGCTCCGAAGTTCCAAGCAGGGCAATGAACGATATCGAGGTATTCACAACATTTCGATTGGATGGCGTTCAAATGGGAATTGTCAAGAGTTCAGCGTTTGTCATAAAAAAACCAAAAACTGTGTCCATTCAAAATTGCATAATTGATAGTCTTGAGGCTGGAGCATTTGACATTGCAGCAACTGGTGGTGTACACATTAAGAATAATACGTTTAAAAATTTAGTGACGGGTTCTTTCCTAGGAATACGTGGGGATCCTGATGATAGTGGAATGAAGTTTAATTCACATTACGACATAACGTTTACGAATAATACGTTGATTTCCTTTGAAGAAGGATCGATGATGTTTAATCGAGATTCATTCAAACCAGTTATCGACAATGTCTTTATCAATCGTACCTGTGCTTGCAGTAATTTAAAGCTATGGAGAAATAATGTGCTGAATTACACAATCTACTCGCGATTCTATCACTCATTTATGTCTCGATCAGTACGAAAAACCAATTTCGAACCAATCGAAGAGGGAACATTTTTGTGCACAGACGATTCTGGAAATTTCGTGAATTTCAATGAATTCGAAGGGCGAAATTGTACACTGGGGAGCTCTCTAATGTTCCTACTATTGGGAGCTCTCGGTCTTGTCATTATATTAATCATTGGAATTGGAATGATTATCTGGTGCTGCAGGGAGCACGGTGGACATGACAGATGGATGAGTGTACCAACGAGTGCACCGGATGTTGTTTCTCAAAAGAATGGAGTTATTGGAAGAAATGGTACAACACCAAGTGGAGCTGTTGACAGTAGAATAACCATGGTTGTTCCCGATGGAAGACTCTACCGAGAAACTGAATTTCACGTTATCGTGGAAAAGGCAGAACCACTAACTACTGAATTGTAACGAGAGCATTCGCGCTCATCTGCTTCAGACAGAAATTGGAATGAGATCCTCAAAGAGCGCGAATTTCGTGTGTATAAATTGTGAAGTGATACGTGTACCAAGCGTAGCTGAACAAACTCGGACTCAATGTATGCAAAATTAATACTTGGACATTGAAAAAGACATTTTTAACAAAATGACATTTATAGTATTAAACCAAACGAAGAGGAGAACGTGTCCCTATATCAAATATCGATTGATTCCGAGCTCGTATGTGTCATATAGAGTGAAGATGGATATCAAAATTTTCAAGTCTAGCTTTGTTCCATGTTTCAAGTGATGTAGTGTCTAGTTTTTTTTTATATGGATATATATATATTTATGAATACTGTATTTCGTTGTCTGTAAAAAAATGACCCGTTCCAATCGATTGATTTGTGTTCAAATTGTACCAAAAAGTGACGAATCGAAAAATACACTGGACAATTGTGCCATAATCGAAAGAAAAAAAATTCACTGGAATAAATTCCACGAGAATTCGGTGATTATTGATAACTACGAAAGGGTAAAATTTATCTCAGTTGTGAACAAATAATAAAAAAGAACCTTGACCTCGTTTGTGACGGAATACGTAACGAGGAAATAATTATCACCATCATAAACTCGATACCAATTAACACATTTCAAATGAGAAATAAATAACTGTTGAATTATTTCTCATAACGCAATTGTTTAGTTCTAATTATCGTGAGACTGTGATATTACAGAACAGCCTATCCTGTAATAATTTGTTTTACCTCGAAGCGCTCAATCGAATTATTTCAATTCAATCGACGAGAGTGAACGAATAAAAAATTTTTCGCTGATTGATTATAATTAAAGTACCAAAACTATCACTATTTTATTCGATAAACCCGATATCCTGTTATATCCACGAAATAACCAGTGAATTTCAGGCTGGCAGTCAACAATTGTCACCAGTTAGTCGCATAACATTAAACTCCACTCGACGCGTATCAAACTGTCAAGTTCGCTCAAATCATTTGACAGTGCTACCCGATTAGCTATCCAATTTCGCTTCATGCTCAATCATAAATTGCAAAGAGATAATAAATATTTGATAATTTAAAAACTCACCTAAACGGCAGAACTCCATCGAGAGATTGCGAGATTGACAGAGGCGATGATAATGCAAATCCTCGCCCCAGGAGAGATGAATGCATAGAAAATATTCTCTTTGCTGTATCCTGAGCTATTTTCAAATTCTCCTCGATCTCTTCAACTGCACGAAAATGAAAAACAAAAGGGAATAAATGAAGCATTCTCATCAGTTTTTATACCAGAATGCGAAATAATAAAAATCCTGGGTATATACTCACTGGAAACGGTGGGTAATGTGAGATTTTTTTTCATGAGACTGGCCGCACATGCACCGCCAAGAAATCCAAGCTCAATTTCCAAGTTTTTCAGGCCATTGCCGGAGGAGAGCCAGTCGTATCCGACAACCAGACATTTGAATCCATAGGTGACCGACATATCATCTTTCATATAATCCGATGCAGTTTCCAGTGAGAAAATCACTTCATTTCCTGGAAGTACTATAGCACTCTGAGGCCACTGACTCGATATATTACTCATTTTATGTAAAACCGGTACATTGAAACTGGCGCCCTTATCCCCCATGATATTAGGAATGTAAAGCTGCAGATAGTCCTCAGGCTGGCACGTTCCACACTCCGGTGTAAATTCAAGAGTTATCCATTTAACACTATTAGGAAATGCAACTTTATAGCACGAAACACTAGCAGGCTTGTAGGGATGATCGCTTTCGATCCATGTATAATGATGGCTAGTAGTTGTGGGAATAGAGTTATGACTTGGCCCCTCACTATCCTGAGAGACTTGTGATACGCCCATGGCATTAAGTAAATTCAGACCAGCAACGTGTGGTAGCATCTCCTGAATTAATGTTAGAACCTGAACACCACATCGTGGATCTGAAGTTGCAAGAGGACTGATGTGTGCCATAACTAATGGTAGAAGTGTTGTGACGAATGTTGCATTACCAAGAACTTCAGCTGTTACCAAATCCTCAGCACGATCTCTCGCTAGTGACAAAATTTCATTGGCACGATGAATAATTGTTGTGGTCATAGCCAGAGTACATTTTCTCGCTTGCATTTCACCAATAGCTTTACTTGTCTGTGGGCTCTCGGAATCTTGGGGATTTGCGTAATACAGTATGTGAGGAATTTGACCTCTTGCTTGAGTGGTGCCATTGAAGCTAAGAGAGCAAACGGAAAATGTAAAATTGGTCGCATCTGGTCCACGAACAATACTGAGACCACCATCTCCATTGCTAGTACGTCCACCATGATTTCTCAGTCTAATTGCATATTTTACATTCTCCTTAATCGGCACTGGTTTACTAAATTTCAATTCAACAATATCGTTGATACAGTCCTCAGGCCCAAACGAGCCACGAGTAAAATCCAAACTACTCCATCTCTGCGTGTGAGAGGGCTCATTGCCAGTGTTGTTTAAATCATCCAATAATTCCAGTTCATAATTATAAACCCCAACACCCCCATAAATACCAATTCCCGCAACCACAATTCCGGGCTTGTCGACGGAGAAACAAATGGCATCCGGTGATCCATTTCCCGTATTCCAAGTTCTCGTTTGATTAGTTCTAGTGAATCTCGAAGGTGTTGTATACATAAATCTACCGCAAGCTGCTTGAATTTCATCCTCACTTCCACTGGATTGCGCTGCCAATTCGGCAATAACACGAGCCAATAGATAACAACAGTGCAATCCCAAATTTGGCAAAGAATGGCATCTCTCCCGAAACAGTGACTTCTTAACCGGTATAAGAATTAAATCTAACAGTCGATCGAGAACTTCACGAAATGACCAGTTAAATATCTCACGACCTGTTGACTCTATCTGTGACTTGTAGCTCATTTGCTCGACTAGAATGGGATAATGATGAGTTTCAGTTGAATTCATCATTGGTAAACCTGCATTATCTGACGGGCTCAACTGTCTCTTTATGCCATCGCTACTGTCCATGACATTATTCAAAATTGGAAAGGTGGATCTAAGACGTACCATAGAGTTGCACAGAGACGCCAAAATAGCTGACAGCAGACGATCTCTACTGGTTACTCCGTGATCTTTATTGATTTCTGACAGAAGTTCGCAGAGTGAGGTCCACTTGAGGTAGGCAGTCGGATAAAATGCATGGTAACAAGCGACAAATGTCTTGTGACACTCATCAAGAATCGATCCTATCATTTTATATCCAGTATTTTCGGTTTTCCTATTTTTTCCTTTCGACGACTTGATGCTAGTTGGAACTGGATCTGATAAAATCTGGCGGAGAAGTGCTCGTACTTCTCCAATGCATTCAGCCAATCTTACGGACTCCTGTGGGGCTTTCCTCATTGGTACAGCCGGATATATTTCGTTGGTATACATTCTCAACAGTCTTAAACTTGCCTCGCTGATGTAAACGAGATGATCCATCTCTAAACCAGAGTGCTGACTCGTCCCTCTGTGAACAACATCAGAAAGACTAGCTTTCAACGTATTCCAGCTCCATTGTAGGAGTGAAATGAGTGATTGAAAGCAATCCTTCGAGACCATTCTTGTGAATTCCCTCCTGAGAATGTAGACAGGTTCTGTTTGGTCCCTGGGTCGATTAGGCGATTGATTTTCAGATGTTATGACACGATAAAGTAACTGGGGAATTTGTCCGGCATTTACGTCAGTCCCATTATTAGTTTTTTTAGATGATTTGAAATAAAACATTACATTATCTTCAGCCGTGACCATGGCCTGACCACCAGATCCACAATCACTGGAGGGCCCACTTACTCTAGCCCAAGCGACGTACCACCGATTGGCCAGTAGTTGAACAGGTTCTTCGAATAATATAGAGTACTTTTGACGTGGCTCACACTCATAAGGAATATCCTCCGTTTCAGCGAGCAATTCTCCATCATTCTCCTGATCCCCACCATCAATTCCAATATCAAACAGCCTAATCTTAGCTGTGTATTCACCACGACCACCAAAAAGTCCATATCCACCGAGTAAAATATCCGTATCAGCCATGAACCTAATGGCTTCAATGGAATGCCCCGAGTAACCCCATCCACCCCCATGATTTTCAAACCTAGAAACAGTCGCATAATCCTCTCGACTGTACACTTTATCATGAGATTGATTCATTTCATTCTCCTCCACTACCAACAATCTCTCCTCTTGAGCCTGTGTCACAGTATCGAGACATCCTAGAAGATGCATAGCTGCCTGTGTACGTGTGACAAAACAAAGAGGAATCACCGGTAGAGAGAGGCTCGGACTTAAAATCCAGGTATTGAGACCGGGAACCTTCCTAGCTTCTGTCGATATCACATTATGAGGGCTCAATTCATTTGTCGATGAATTGAAACTCCAAATAACATTGTAGAGTGAATCTAAACACGCTGCACACTGATTAAAGTCTACCTGATCATTACCAGTGAAACTATTGCAACTGCCATCCCTCTTATTGATCACCAAACACTTGAAAGTATTCGAATGCTCGTGCTGATGGGGAATAAGAAGTATACAGCTCTTATTCGCCAGTACTGTACTCTTGTTGAGACTAATCGAGTTAATCTCATCGACTTTGATATAAGTCTGATCACCAGCTGCCCCCACCCACGTTGCACGTCTTCCCCATCGAGCACCGATATTTGGCACAATATTTGGAAAACTATGCCACGGCTGTGATCTCTCAGATCTACGTGACACGACTGAATTCGCCTCATTCTGACCATTCCACCAGTTCATCCCCAGCTGTCCTTTCTGATAAGCACCGAATGTGTAAACTTCACCTTTGTTGGTCAATACAACTGTGTGATTACTTCCTGCGACTACCTGTGTTGCAGCTGTTGGTATTTTTACTTGAACTGGTCCAGCATGTGCCACCAGATCACCAACACCAAGTTGCCCGTATAAATTGCTGCCAAAACTCCAAACCTCTCCATTTTGCAAGAGTATCACTGTGTGATGAAGTCCACACGTCACTTGAATTACTGGACTGTCAGTTGGAATTGGTACTCGAGCTGGTGGTATGCTGGCAATTCTTGTTGCATCACCTCGCTCAGCATCACTCCCTCCAACGCCATCCTCGGCGAGTAGGCTACTTAAAGGCACTTTTCCAGGACTCGCTTTACCAGCTACTCCACTGGGACCAACTGTAAGAGGATAGATCACAAGAATTTATGGCTCAATGAGTGAAATAAATTATTTTGCCCGGTATATTCATATTGCATGGTATCGTTAAAAATTTATGCTTCGAAAACATCCAAAGGTTCGACTGAGCAGATATCCCAGGGGATAATATAAAATATTAAAAATAGAGTAGAATTGATTTACCTGTCCGTTGATTATTAGCTCCCTTCATCTTCATGCACCATTTAATAGTACTTGGGCCGGCTTTCATTCTTTGACGTTGCTTCCTGTCCTCAAGCCTTCTCTTCAGATAGTCTTTCAAATTAGAACCCGATTTTCCTGGATACAACGGAAAAAAAATGACGATTAATATTACCCTTGCAATAAAATATTACCTACCAGACCCTAGCAAGCTGTTCGATATCATGAGGTTATTGCATTAGTAACTTAATAAAATATGGAAGAAAATGTGTGAGAACCAGCCGGCAGAGGTGGCTGGTAGGACTTGATCTACCTTCAAATAACATGTGCAATCTCATCATGCCTGTATCTCCAGCCCCGGAGGGGCCAAAAACTGCCATATCCCCTCCATTGTCACAATTTTCCCTGGCGCAGATTCTACAGCAGCCGCATTCAGCACAACCGCTGTCCCCAACACCACAACCACACTCCCTGAAACATGGACATTATAACAACCATCAATAAACTGCTAGAATTTGCAGGAAAGATAGGGAGAAACAAAATACTCACTGTCCAGGTCTTTTTGGATTACGATTTGGTAGAATACTGCTGAGACATGATATGCCAAAGCCCGTGCATTCCCGACAGATCGTACAAACCATGCAAGCCCTGTGCCTCCACTGATGTTGACTAGGTGGACACATACCTCGTGCTTCCTCCCAGTCCTCAACCTGCTCTCCTGCCTCATCTTCAGCTACAATTAATTCGTCTTCACCGATTCCAGTCTCCATAGCGACAACAGTTACCTCTTTGTTGACACTTCTGGAGACAGAGAACTCCCTGCCACACTGTCCCTTATTATTAATTCCAAAAGTCCAGAGATGCCCTTTATTCGTGAGTACAGCAGCATGGGCTTTGCCAAGAGCAACTTTTTGAACAAAAACATCTTTGAGATCCGTCACCAAACCGCTGGTGGAATCGCTGTGCAACGTATCCTTTCCAAACATGAGTAGAGAACCCTCTTTGGTGACGAGAGCTGTTGATCCATTGTTGCAAGCTGCATCGACAATACAATGTCCCTCTGCTTTGAGCATTTTCTTTGGTTTTACTGGCTTCAAGGGTCGCCGTACTTTCGAACTATCACCATCCTCTCCGCGTCTCGCTGTACCCGCAAATAACACTGTTCCATCTTCAATGACTAGGATAACATGCTGACCATCGTGGCCAGCAGCTATATGAATGACTCGTGAACTCTTTCCCAGTGGAAAATCTAGCCAACGATTTGGTCTCGTATTGCTCTTCATTCCAAGGGCATTGCCCTTGCCGGTGTACAAGAGCTTACCTGAGGCAGTTTTAAGCAGACTAAATTCTTTTCCTGCAGTGACCATAATAATCTCATCATCACAGGTTGGATTTAACGTATGGACAGACAGTTCCTCGTCAAATGTTGCCCACCCAAAAACATCTACACACTTTCTAGCTAATTTCAGAGGTAATTCGGAAGTCACTGTCACTGGATTACTGAGTGTATTGATAGTACGAACGACGAAACCCTCGTCTTTTCCAGCAGTGATCATGCCTAAATGCTCACCATCCGAAAACATAACAGACGAGGGCCAATCACGACCCTCAAGCACAGCAATACCCCTCACAGTAAGTGTCTCCACATCCAGCTCCAACAACTCACACTGCTTCTTAGGAGCACATTTGAAATACAATGAATTATTGGCATAGCCCAACCACCCTACTTCCGTAGGATAAAAATCAGGCTTATGCCCATAAAGCTGTCCACCAACAGTTCCACCATAGCCACTTCCAATTTTCAATAATCCACGATTAGTATGCAGGTACAGGTACTTTCCATCACTGACGAAACTCCGTCCATTCAATGTAACATTACTCATTTCACTTGGTAAACGAAGTTTGAAAGTATAAATTCTTGAATTCTTTGGAATACCACAGGTTATCCAGTCGGGTCTTGTGAGTTTTCCCAACAGAACAGCTTCAACACTTCTCTGGAGGGATATTAAAACACATGGCATTTGAATATTTTGAGTGGCTAGGGCTTTTGGACACATCAGTAGAGCAGCAATAGCAGCCAAAAGCCGTCCCGTATCACCTCTAACAACAACAAGGCTCAGTAAACAGGCGCAGGCAACTGCCGTCAGGTGTTTACCATCATTGGCAACAGTCGACTCTGGCCCGTGTGACGTCGCCAGGTCCAACAGGAGATCGAACAAAGGATCGACCACATCGTCAGGCTCGGATTTCAGCCCCTCGGGAAGTTGTCCTTGTAGTACATCGAGCAGAGCACCCAATGCTTTAGCACAAAGAACAGGCTCAATATTTCTACTTTCTCGGACAAGCATGAAAACGCTTCTCAACCCAATGCCCACAATCTTTGGTAAACTCGGAGTAGATGATACTCTGTCGTCATCGTCACTATCAGTTTCAATAGTTTCACTGAGGTCCAACGGCTGGGGAGAATCGCAGGTGGAAGCTCTGATTGTTTCACCAGTAATTCTACCATTTTTGTCGAGTACTGTACTTCTAACAGTGGTGAATACAGAGAATGCTGAGGCATTGGTAGATACCTCAATCTCTGGAGGACTCGTGTAACCCAAATCACTACTGGTGTCTAGCTTCTTCTTGTCTCTTTTTTTATTTAACCTAGCTTTTTTAAACTTTTTCCAGTCGTTCCTTAACCTATAAATTAAGGAGAGCGAACGTTGGTTTTGTTTTCATAAAGGACAATTCAAGTGAAACGAAAATACAAACACTTATATTAAACATCCTCGAAAAATAATAATAACAAGTATTGGGAACCCGGCGTCCACGTTTGCCATCAACAACACGAAATCGTGATTGCATTAGGTTTGACCTGTTTGTTTTTCTCAGTTCTCTTGAACCACTTTTGAATCTGTCCTTCAATTAAATTAAACGTTATTACTTTCGTTGAGGTTACGTATGAAAATTAACGGAAAATGAGATGGAAAAACTATTGAACTGAGTAGGCAACAAAATTTTGCCGCCAAAACTGTCGACAATTCGACATCAACAATTACGGAAAATAATGTAAATGCAATTGACAAAAAACACTGAAGTAAACAAAGCAAAATTTTCGAGGTTATAATAGCCATAAGGAGTATTGTTTTTGTATACCTCTGGGCCTCGGCGATGCTTTTAAACAAATCGTAGAAGTTTTTCACGTAGTTCTCAGGTTCACTCTGAAGTCTATCGTAATCTCCAGGCAGCATGATGCAGTCAGTCACGGAGAATTATCATGAATCGTATGGACTTCTTACCAATTCATTTTCCCAATTTTTCATTCGCTTTTCTTCGTAATATTATTGATCGCTCTGTATCGTCCGCACACAGCCGCTGTCCCAGCAAGTTCGACGGGAGTGGAGACTGGAGACAGGGACAAATGCAAAAGGCGTCTGGTAGTGCCTGTGCGTCCCGCAAGATGGCGGCGAGCGGTAGAAATATGAAGTTTGTCGGTAATAAAGACCAGCGATGGCGAACATGGCGATCGGAAGAAATAAAATAATAAAAATTTGGAGGGGATTTAAGAGTAAAGAAGCGCATGCGCTCAGGCAGCGCGCGACCTTCGAGGAAACTGAAATATTAGAGCAAGTGTGTAGTCCGCGATCGACAGTCGCCGTGTGATACAACATTTACAGGTAATATTCCTGTTTTTTAACGTTTCCGCGACAACAGACTTGTCTCGCGCAATCGCAGTCAAATCACTTGCCTCCCCCGGTTTTTGACAGCTACTACGCAGTCTCTAGACAGATCCTGAGGTTGAAGAACCAGGGAAGATCCTGTCCACACCCCTCTCATCACCAATTTCTCATCTCAATAATTTTTTTCAATCACCACCCCCTAGAAAATCAATACCCAACCCTAAGAATTGTTTCTTTTCAGTTTGAGTAAGTGTCACTTTTGTGACAGAACATCGTGGACCAATCGCTGAAATCTTCCGTTAATGTCAAACTCTCAACTATGAAAATTGATTGATTTTCCATCGTTTGTTTGACTGACCGAGCCTTGAAAAAAAAAATACTCGTGAGTGTGGCACGTGCAGTTGGTTACCTTGTGTCTTGTGTTGAAAAAAACCCATAAGAGGAGTACCTCGACAAAATGGATTTTAAGTTCAATGTGAATAGACTCCTACCGAGAAAAATAAACAAGGTCACGCAGAGCTTGATACCGGAAGACTTCAGAGGCGATCGACGTGAATTAAAGTGAGTAATTCCTCTTTTTTGATGTTTACGTCAGATGCTGAGAGATTATTGTAGTGAAAATAATTATCAAGGTTACGTTTCAATTGCAATCTTTAGTGATTGCGTCTGCACTGTACTTTCACCGAATGCATGTCCTGCTACAGTCATTTCTCACTGCCTCGATGATGGCTATTTAAATGCCCGTTTCTTCCTCTTCCTCTTTACTAATGACCGCTGAAAAGAAAAATTCAAGAATTTCATATTCAATCGTTTGCTTGTAATGATAAGGAAAGATAAACGTGTCATTTATTTACCTTAATGGCATTCACTGATTGTGAGCCGTCTGTTGGGTTCAGTCATCTCTGAAGATGTAGGCGGAAGAGGTAACGTCAGCGGGTCGCACCGCACCACTTTTCCATCGCATTGTCTTCTTTCGAAACAAGTGGGAAATTTTTTTTCCATTACCCATAGTACATATTATTTGGTACATCATTGCCCCCTTCCTCACCTAATCAATTGGTCATTTTAATTCGATTAACTTGAATAATATTTTTCCGCCTGAGTCAGACTTCCATGAGCTGCCGAATGTTTTTTCAAAGATTCTATCTTCCCTACCAACTCCTGGATAAAATATTAATTTAAGAAAATAATTTATATGAGTGTAAACCAATCTAAAAAATCTCTCCAGGGTAACTCCCCCATTCACAACTGGGCCAGGATAAACATCAAGACTTTTCATTCCGACGAGCACAGCGGATGTTAACTACTTCCTACGTATAGACTCCTTTCATTCACCTTCTACTTCCTCATCTTTCTGTCTACAAATTCTCGCAGGATTCGTGGATTATTTTATAACATTCAAATTACTGAAGTTCATTGTGATGAATATTTTATGCGCGAATGACTCATACGACGTTTAAACTAGGTAAAATGATTCAACCTGCGGAGTCTATAGATTCTCCTAATAGGTGTTTTGTATCGATCGCCCTAATTTTTAGAGTAAAGACTGTAAGAAATAATGAGCGTGGCCCACCTGTGACACGAATAAAACCTCTAATCATTGGTTAAATCAACTTCGGTGAATTGCTTCAATGAACTACGTAAATATTGACTACAACTGCGGTGAGAGAAATAGTCAATAAAAATTATGCAACAATTTACGCTGCCGGCAAAATTAAATTTGTTCCCTAGAATTTTTTTTTATGGGCAGAAACTTTTCGACTGACGTTGTAATTTTTATTGTTTTCTCTGATAATTTTTGTTGAATTTTTCTCTCCGTGCAGTTGATTATCGGACGCCCTCGATTGACCCTGACTTGTATAACACATTGACACGAATATCCCTCGTGAATAATCAAATCATTTGCCTGTGATCACAGAGCGTATCATTATCAGTGATTCTGGGGAAATTCACCAGGAGTCTTGTGAAAGCAACACTAATACATTCTTATATTCTAACTGTACAGGTAACCCGCATCAGAAAGAACCACAATTGAAACTTTCCACGATCATGCTCCGTTCGGTCGAAAACATAATGATGATTCACTCTATTGTTGACTAACGGTGTCTACGGTAATTAGCCATCGCTCCTTCGTTATTGTTCCTTGCAACATCCTCTGGCAATTTAAGCCACGATTTTTAAATTTATTTTCACTTAAGAATACGAAGATTAACGTGGAGCGAGGCTAGAGTGTTATAAACTTATTCAGAGGGTCTTCGAACTCAGCTTCGAGCATTGCGTGACGCAAAACAATAGACAAAGTTTCACGAAAATATATTACATCGCATGTTTTTCTATTACGAGGGAAATCTTTGGATGTGATGCAGTTAAGATAGAAAAATATAAGTAATAATCGTGTGGACTTGAATTTTCGGGGAAAGAGAGAGAGAGAAAGAGAGTGGGACCAAATGAATAGTTAATTTTTTCATAAATTTTATAATTCATCTATTAAGCGAGTCTGTTATAAAACGAAATAACCGGACAGACTATTAACATGAAAATGGAAAAACGCGGGTGGGAATTCAGGAAGAATAAGATTTCCTCCACGTTCTTTGCTATGTCTAACGACAGTTATTTTTTCCTCATTTAAAGTGAATACCAGAGGCAGTTATCAAGGATCTTGGACGAGATGGGCGAGGCATCAGCAAGAGCTCAGGGCCTCAGCAAACCGATAACAAGTGCTATGAAACTACGAGACACTGACCACATCGTTTATCTTCTCGTTGATGCCGAGGGCAATGGGTAATTGATCATTAATAAATAGATTTTAACAGCAGGATCTGCAGTGTTGTCAATTACCTTACCTCCATTAGGTATTTTCTCTGAGAAAAAAATTCCTTATTTTCAGGGGGCTCGGATGTGTCATTGGTCTTCTGAAGACTGGCTCCAAGAATCTCTTCATGTTCGATGATGTTGGAGTTCATTTCCAGTTACAACCGAGATGCATTCTTGACTTTTACATTCATGAAACGAGACAACGTATGGGATTGGGAAAGGTTCTCTACCAACACATGCTGATGGTGAATTTAAAAAACAATACTTACGGGAGCAGCACAGTCCAGTTAGCATTCTCAACAATGATTTGTTACAGGAGGAGCGTATGAGGCCTGTGAAGCTGGCGATTGATCGTCCATCCGAGAAATTCCTGCAATTCCTGCATAAACATTATGGACTCGAGAAAATTATACCCCAGAACAATAAATTCGTCGTGTTTCATGGCTTCTTCGACGATGGTAATGCGTTATTTTTCGATTACTCTATAAAACACGCTCCATTAATCTACCTCTGAGTATCAAACGAGAGGAAAAAAAAACCCGAATATATAAAATTCGGTCAATGTCATCCGTATACGCTGGAACTGGAGTGCAGGCCTTTCCATTGATTCGGTCAAGGACGTGGACAGTATAACCAGTGTAAAACTGCTCTCAATTAAAAGTGTCTCTAAGCTCAATTGACGTGACCTGGAATATTTGCATATACGAAAATTTAACGGATTATTGAGGGTAAAATTGATCCTCCTTACAATGTTTTTTGTTTCAGAGTTCCAAGACGTTAGGGGCAATCGATACAATTTACAGTCACGAGGGTCTGTTGAGGGTTCAGTGTATAACAACAATGACATTCGAAAGTCTCAGTCAGCTAGGTAATTTTTTCATAGGACTCAATGGGGTAAAACGGACACTGTTTTCTGGGAACGTGTTTATTTCACCCTTCCATTTGTCAGAAAAAAAATGATTTTTTTATGGGAATTCATGAGTTAAAATGAATGTTACAGCATTAATGGGCACTCAACCCCCCATTCAGCAGCCCCTCGAAGCTCCTATGGACGTTACGCAGCCGCCAGGCCACAGTGTTCCATGGCCAATGTACGATGAATATATTTTGATTGAAAAGTGTATTAAATTATCCTCTGAACCACCTACCTTCCAGCGCACAATCAATTACACATTTACTCACCCATTGCTGCTAATAACTAACGCTTGTGTCCTTCCAGATAATTCATAATGCCCCAGTTTTTGGACAGACAACCGAACGAACTGGGTAAGTAAGCGCCTGAATAGTGAAAAATTAGAAGAATTTAAAAATCACTGGCTAATGTCGTGTCCATGTGCTACGATTATTATTCAAGTGGTACATAACGCATAGTGTAGTTGCATTCGTCATTCACTTAACTCATATCGAGTCACTGAGCAATGTTGTATCTGTCTAATTTCACTCTACCACACACTAAGAATAAATCCTGCTATTTTTGTAATACGTTCACTGAGCATTCCTCTTAGTGATCCAAGCAGGCATGTGATTATTTCTCCTTTAATTAGATAGAAAAATAAATTTTTATCATTAAGTTTAATATATTCTTTACCTTAGGTTTTTAAATTTTCATTATTTATGACGCCATATGATTTTACGTGCAATTGCTGATTATTTATTTACCACATGTGAATTATTTTTGTATTGTTCACTTTAATGTGCATCACTTAATATTTATACATTAAATGCAGCTGTTTTCGCAATTATGATTTTTGTATTATTTCTTTATCCACTTTATTCATTATATTACTCGGATTACTTGGCAATGCATCCCCACAATCCTACCCAATTGTTCATCCTCATGCAGCTGATATGAAAAAAAAAACAGAAAAATCATTTGAGTGTTGTAGTGCTTTTAAAAAACAGCCAAAAATATTTCGTGAATAGAATAAATTTTTGTAGTGAAATATCGTCAAACCCGGGTCCGAAAATGGAACGTCCTCGTTCTCTGAGTTTGTACTCTGAGGATGAGCATAGGACTCGTCCCCAGGAGACGAGCAATGCACCAACTCCTGCCGCGGAGTACGTGCCCCAGCCAACGCCCTTTACATCATTACGACCAATACCAACGCCTGCTCCACCGCCTGTACCAGAACCAGAACGCCTACCCGAGCCCGAACCAGAGCCAGAACCATCACCCAAACCCGAGCCTGCTCCCAAAGAGATCGAACCTGTAATTCCTGTTCACGTCGAGGAGAGACCAACGACGAGTGTAAAAGCATCACCATCTTGTGCACAAGAAGTTGGTGGCAATCAGTCAGGACACTTGGATCTCAAATTTTATCACTCACCTTTGTGGTAGAGACTATGAAGCACTAATTTCCACATGTTTAGTAAAATACCTTGAGAGTTTTTGAATTTTAATTAATTTTGAAGGGAATTCCGATGGAAATTTCAATGTTTGTGAAATTATTGGAATTTTTACGGGAGTTATGGCATTCGCTAAAACATTGCCAGAAATTCCGGGTCAACTTGCGATGATTTTTCTCCCCGTACCGCCAATTCGAAGATAAGAATATAATTTGTAGAATTTCTTCACTCATAATTTTTCAGTACAAAATATGCAATTTGTATATTTAGTTCACGGTGTGAATTTTACGCTCTTATGTTCAACGACCACTTTGTAGTTTTCTGTTCGATAATATTAAACAGAAGCAACATGATAGAGGTCAAATAATGACTAATTATTTGTAGAAATCATTGGCAACGCACAGCTACTTGCATTGATATCGCTCTAAACTTACATTAAAGAATATCAAAAAATTAAATATGCTATTCCTCGCCCCGTACTTATTTGTACATAGAATAAACCGTATGAAATCGACTTAGATTGGTAATAAAACTTGCAAGGATCCATAAGCCCTATGACTCATTAAATGGCAACTATGTGAATAACAACAAAAAAGTTAAACACAAATCAAAAGTCAGAAATGGGGATAAACATATTCAAACTCATATTGAAATATTCACACTCTTGATATAACATTTTACAGAATAAAGACTCAGTTAAGCCGTCAACTCGTCTTATTATTTATCACAAAAGGAAGACGTAGTAACTATAACTATAATCAAGACGATGATCATTTCTCGTCAATTATAAAAATATTTAAACAGACACATTCTCTCATACGTGGTATTCACCCCCGTCAAGTTTTTCATCAGTCAACCAAGACACGAGACCAAGGCATGTATCAGCTTCCAAGTACATGACACCTATCAATAAACCATTGAGTAACCCCAGAACGATTCCTGCAATTATATCAAGAAGGTGATGTCTCCGCATTAACAGTCTCGAGATGCAAACGGATATCGTCCAAGCTAGCAGAGGAGGTATGAATACAAAGGACACTGGCCACAGATTTATGAAGAAATAGGTGATGAATGTCGTTCTCGAGGCATGTCCAGATGGAAAGGAATATTTATCGGGTCCCACAGCGAAGGGATCGTCACTTTTCATGGGCCTTCGTCTTCGTGTTACTGCCTTCAGAATAGCAATCAAAAAGATATCCATCAAGAGCCCTAAAAAAAACTCATTAAGGGGTTGAAAGAAAAGTTTACGTGAAATTCAGTAGCGAAGTGGTAAAAGAAGACAGATCACTTTTGACTATTGATCAATTTTTCATGAATGTCTTGATATCTGGGAAAGATAGCAAAATTTAAATTATAACCTTTGGAGCGAATTGAGTGCTACACCA
The DNA here is from genome assembly GCF_034640455.1 of Diachasmimorpha longicaudata. Classification (NCBI taxonomy): domain Eukaryota; kingdom Metazoa; phylum Arthropoda; class Insecta; order Hymenoptera; family Braconidae; genus Diachasmimorpha; species Diachasmimorpha longicaudata. The sequence goes on from NC_087235.1 coordinate 4,630,403, forward strand.
ATACAATTACGAAAATTCCGCTATCTCTCTCAGATATGGAGATATTACTCGAAAAGACCAGGCCCAGTGATAAGTTGACTTATCTTGTTGCATCACTTCGGTACTGGGTTGATGAAGCTTTGATTTACCTAAAAATAAATTCACTTGCATCTGATACAAATTTTTGCTGTTAACAATCCAGAGCAATGCCAACCACCCGGCGAGCCAGGGAATCCCATGCGCTGATATCTATTTTCATACCAAAAAATTAATCAGTTCATGGCGAATATTCTATGTTTTTGACTGAGGGCATTCAGGCATTACCTCCAGCAATTTACAATGGACTCTGAGCTGTCGAAGAGGTGAAATTCTCTCGAGTTTTTTCACGAATACATCGGTGACGTATGCATCAACTGCTAAGACTTTTCGCAAGAGCGAAGGCACCTCTCTCTTCTCCTGATTAGGAAAATAAATTTATTTCGAGAATTGCACGAAAAGATAAGCAATGATGAGAATACAAATAAACAAGGGAATGTTCTAACCTTCTCCATTGGATCGTTGTGGAACTACCAGGGTTGCTGTCACCGTTATGCCCAGTTTTTTAGGTTAGGATGGTCCCTCTACCCCCTTCTGGCCAATCAGAACAACAAACGATCAGCTGATCTAACCGCCACAATTCCATTTATACACAGTGGTCGATGATGTGACAAAAGTGGCCAAGAAAATTGTAAATCGAAAATCAAACGGTATATATTAGATAGTGTAAAGTGCATTTGTAATTCTGATTTGTGCTCATTAAATACTCCATTGTTGAATCGATCTCCATCACTCCGGGAAATATAAAGCCAATATATTATTCATTCCATAATCACATTTGCCTGCCGCTATTACTTCAACAATGCAGAAGGATAAACCTACAACACCAACTATGAGGAGAGCCCAAACGTAATGACTTCTCATTAAAAATTAGTTGCAATTATACTTTCTTGAATTTGCGTTTTGTTGGTTAGGGTTGTCAGAGCTCGAACTCCAGACAGAATAGATGCAGTATCAAGAGCTCGAAATCGTGGACAAGTCAGATGTCGAGCGACGATGGCACCAACAGATTTTGCAATACCAGGTGAGTTACAATTTTATTGTATTATTTTTGTTGTTTATTACTCCAAAGACATCCCACCAACAACAGCTTCTCCTGGAGGCTTGTGAAAAGCTAAATTGACAGCAGAAACGAATCTTTGAAATTTCTAGGTGCACCGGTGCCCAGAAGAAACCCGTCGGTGCCAGCGAATTTGCTGGACAGCACCAGGCGTTTTGAATCCGACGCACCCAACAACGAGCTGAGCTTGCTCTACGACAAATACGTCCAAACACTGGCAGAAGAGCACATCGTCAAGCAGAAGATTCACGAGAGGGAGAAAGTAATAGTGACGCAGTTATCAGCTTTGGCGAAGGAGCAAGAGCAGTGCGAGCAAAAACTTCATAGCATTAGAATGAAACAGTTTGAGGTTTCTGCATTAAATGACATTCAGAGGGGTTCAGACGCCCAAATCAAGGAAATTACAGCCCTTCTGAGTACTACGAATTTTTATGAGATGATAATATTTCACGGAAATGGATGATTTATTTTTTTTCCATCCTTGCAGAAACTTATCAGGGCAAACCTGTGGAAACGCTCGGTCAGATTCAGTCAATACTCAAATCCTTGGATACTCTCACTTGCAAAGATGTCATAATTCCGAAAACAACAGAGGACATGGAGAAATTCTTAGCTACCCTCAAGGAGTGCAATGACTTTTTGATCTTCGTGAATTCAACGATTGGAGAAAAAGGAAAGACGGTGAATAAGGGCAACCAGGGTCTCAAAAATTTCATCCAGATTCATGAGAATCTCCAAAAACACGTAAAGAAGTGAGTAGAACTACTGATCCTGTCTGGCATGTGCTGTAACCCGAAAGTATGCATCTGCTTTTTTTTTCAGTTTGGAAGATTCTATCGAGGTTGTCCAGACAGAAGTGTTGAAGACCTTTTCGGCAGCTCTTCCACACCACTAGAATCCAATAATATTTAATTCGCAATACAACTACTTTACTTATAATTTTTTCACAAATAAACCAAATTGTTTGATAAAATTTGACGAAAGTTATTGACTCATTACCCAATAATCGCCATTTTTGTTATCTCTCTGACGCACACCTACAATACTCACATACATAAAGATGCACAGGCTCCGGTGCAGTCCCGCAGCGTCCCCTTCCTTTCCCGAGAACCTATCACCCCATCACCCCTTCACGTACTTATTCCTTAAAAGCGCATGCTCGTCATTTCGCCATATTTAATTTTTCTCAAATTTCCCATCTTTTTTCGATAAATAAGAGGATCTGGAAAATTCAGCACTGCCTCATCAATCCCAATCCCCGATCCCGACCGATGTACCGTAATGCATTTTACCGATCTACCCCCAATGAATCCCCACAGAGCCCGGAAAATATGAAAAATATAATGGAAAAGGATTTTTCCGCCACGCAATTTTATTCTGCGCATGGAAAGCAATTTTGCCCAATCATAAATAGGGCTATTGTGGGGGGACGGTTGTATGTTGGCGCATTTCATACATCCCCGAGTGTAATGGTAACCAGATAGAGGCGTCGTGAGGCTATCGGCCCGGGATAACCACGTAAATATCCACTACTCAGTATTTCCAGTGTCGCTAATTACTCCCTGATTTTTCATTCGATTTCTCCACCCAAGTGTTTTCACCCCCGATTATAAATGGAATTAATCAATGAGTGAAGTGCATACATCCTGAGTGTATGTGAGGACACGCGGCCAAGTGATCCGTGACGTCAGTGGTCCAATCGGTTGTCACCTGTCAAGCCGACTGAATCCTTACCTCCCCCACCCCCCCTACACCCAGGATCTCACCACCCCCTCCTGGCACATCACCTCAAACCCCCCGAGGCAGGTCCTCCAGTGGCGCCTTGACTATTCTCACCGTCCAAAAGCCCGTCTCACCCTCCAGCCCCCTTGATTCAATTCCATGAGAGCTCCCGGAGGCGCCAACTCCCTCTTTCCCTCTTGCATCCACCCTTGGCCGCCCTAGGCGACCGCAGACACAAAAACAATAACAAATCGATTCGCGAGAGGGCAACGGGAAGGGGTCAACCACGGGTGGCTGGGACACGGGCTCTACATCGACGAAAAGAGTAGGGGGTGGTGGGACAAGAAGGGGTTGCGGAGGGGCCAACGGGGGGGGGGGCGGGGGAGGCAACAGATAAAGATAGAAAAGGGATATGTAGAGCTTGGACGAGTTATGCCAAAGTATGAACGTACCCGAGATACGAACAAACCAAAGTACAAATCCACGGGACACTCGTGGCCTACTATTTGTTACATTATTCGGTGTGTTTTTTATTGTCGTTGTTTTTATCGTTTTATTTGATCTCATTGGTATGCATAACGGTGTTTTTATTGATATGACGGGCATAACGGAGACCCGGGTAAATGCTGGAATTCATAGCGCCGAGAGAATCATTGAAAATGATCAACTACCGTGATCAAGCGTACAGGGTAATCCCATCGATTTCTCATCCAACGCCATCTTCAAGATCTCAATCAATAAATCATCATTGCCATTATCACTAGATAATTTTTTAAACGGATGGGAGGATGATGTAACACTGGCCGATGTTAGACTGAAAATAATAATGATCCATTGTGTTTGTCAATCAGATGGAATATGGTATCTGGAGTCTGCATGCCGCAAGTGGATTGTGGGGCGATCCACGGCTGATTCGACGAGCGGCGGCACTCGTACCACCAGGTGCCCCGCCGATACTTCCGCGTACCGGATTTGCCCTGAGTTCCTTACACCATCCCCTTGATCCTGGAGCCTACAAGGCTGGTGATTTGACCGCTAACTCCTCGCACAGTGTCAATAGTGATGAGGCGAGAAGTGAGGCTAGCACTCCACTGGATACCACCAAGAAATCGGAAGACAACGAAAGCAACATCGAAAGGAATGAAGAGGATGAGGACAACAATTACAAGGTATCCAATTTCTATCTTTGTTTGAGGAATAAATAATTTTTTGGATAAAATTTTTCACGAGTGAATTCTTAATCAGCGGACGTGAAGATTTGATTTTATCAAAACTGAATGTTTGTCAAGAAAATTGCATTTGCGTACTTAAATGTTCTTCCCAGAGCTCCCTACCGACAGAATCTAACGATAACAACAACGAAGATGCTGGTGAGGAAAGTGATACCAGTACAAACAGCTCCCAGCACTCTCGGAGTAATAATTCACCGGGGAAAGCATTGGATCCCTTGTCATATTTTGGGGTGGATAAAGACGAAGCCATAACGCCGGTTCTCAATGGCTGGGTATTGAGTGCCTACACAGCTATGCTGGGGAGACTATCCGCAGCAACAGCTGCCTTGGAAGCCACAGAGGTGCCAGGAATACCGTCCGACAGTGAGTCTGACAGCGACAGTTCGTCCTACACCGAAAGGTTCGCCACTACCACGACAGGAACTATAAAACAAATTATTATACGTTTCACCAATAAATGAATTATTGCACAGATCCAGGGGAGAGAGTCCTGTAACTGGCGCCTACAGAGGCTATCCCTGTGGCTCTTGCGATGTCATAAGCTCAACAAGACCTGCCCTGAGAAAACATATTCTCAACAGTCACCCAGCTTCTCCCGAAACGAGCGATGGGGATCCCCGGGGGTGTCCGTCAGCAGGCTGCACCTTCACCAGTAACAGCCGATGCGAGATGGAGACTCACGTCGCCAGTCACATGGCTCAGGGAACGACCCAGGGAAAAAAGAGATCGTTAGCACTCCAACGCGTCAGGTATAGGTACTCGAAGAATCATATTCACCGTTTGTCAGTATTTTAATTTTTTGGATGCGATTAAATTGATGCTTTTGCCCGGAATTGAAATTAGATATGAACGAGAGGAGTACAGATGCACCATGTGTACATATGCCTGCACCATTGAGAAGGCATTTCAAAGACATCTCAGGGCTCATGCTAAAGGTGCCGCCCCGGAAACAAGAGTGAGTTGTGCTGTCTGTGGAGCTGACCGATCTTCCGAAGTTGATTTGAGCCGACACATGAGGAGGCATCGAGATGATAGATATTTTTGCTGCGACATTTGTGTATTCCGTACTGTTCAGCTGAAAAAAGTATCCACGACTATTCATTACGATTATCATCAAGGAAAAAATTTTTTAGGATTTCTCGTCAAATTCATTCCACTGACAAGTGTCCACTGAAATTTTTTCGCTTGTGATAATGGCCAGCTACTTGGGAGATTTTTTTTTTATAATGTATTCCTTGAATTCCAGCTGATCCAGCATCGTCGAATGCACACCGGTGAAAAACCTCACCTCTGCCCTCACTGTGCATACAGAAGTGCACGTCGTGATAATTTACGCAGTCATGTACGTCGAGTACATAAGAAGGAAAATCTCTACTGTGACACCTTCAGTCCACGTGGTATGCTGATAGCGCCAATTCCATCAGCCACCTCAATAACAGATCAATCGACGACCGCGAATGTTCAGAGCTCCAACTCACCGAGTCCTTCCAGCCAAGATAGGGTGAATTAGCATTACTAATTGCTGGCTAAATTATGTGTTATTGTGTGGATACGAGCTACTCGAATTTTAACGTCCTCAATTTGTCAATATAACTAGGCCAACTACTGTTGATATAATCTAATATTGATTTCCAATCTTCAGATAAGGGTCTCCTATGATTTTCTTTAAGATTTCCGAGTGTCGATTGAAGATAGAGGACAAGAAAGAAAAATCAACCAGGAATTAACTGGTTTCAGGTGATTACTGAGAAAATTTCAAATATGGTGCTGAGAATTTAGTAGACTGATTCTATTTTAATTTATCAAAGACTGAGAGAGCTGTTAATTTTTCTAAATATTTTGATTATAATTACGTTACCTATTTTCCTGTCTTCCTCGTGGGAATACATTCGTCTAGTCTCTACTATACGTTGTAGGTGTACTTTATAAATGAATTAATACTGAAGATTGTCTTGAATTTTGAGAGGCAACAGGTTGTACTTTGTGATTGGCAATTAAGACTGACTAAGGATGAAGATGGAATATTTCAATTAGATCCCCGATGATTGCAGGAGTGCTGGAATTAAAAGTTACAGATATTTCGTCAAATTCATGAGGGTCTCTAACTCCACAACATCAGTCACTACTCCTAGATTGACAATTGTTGTTGCATTCAACTCGATAATTCTGTATTAAGATAATTCCGTATCTCAACATTGGTCAATGCACATTTTGCACAGAAATAATTTTCTCGTTTACGTTGACAAAGGAGTTAATTAAATCTAGGTTAATGTGTGTCAATTTTCAACGTATGATAAACTCTAATTCAAATCTATGAACTTGCTATTAACATGATATACTTTTCATGGAAAAGGTATAGTATAAGCGGAATAAGAGGCACTCGGAAAAAGATATTCTTGCTGAATGCCTATTGATCTAAAGTATACCGTACAGTATACACAATACCTTATGCTTTTTGATAAACAATTATATTTAAACTAATGTTTTATATTTATACGTGATGTTTTATTGTGATGAAGGAAGTGAAAAGTTAAATAGTTACGAATCGATTTAAGTGAACAAATGACAATTTTATACAATGATTTTACACTACAAAACGCTTCTGAGCAGAATATTGGGTGCATTATTGAAAAAAAAAACACACACAAAAAGAATGTCAAATTATTCGCTATTTTCCGGTTTATGCAGCTTTCGGGCGAGTGCATAATAATTTTTTGTCGAATGACGAGACGAAAACAATTGGAGGGGCACGAGTGATAATTGATTTTCATTGGCTTTCAATTTTAATGACTTGGCTCAATGTTCGGGATATTATTTTCTTCCTATTTGTGTCAATAACTTCTAGGTAAAACATAATTGGAGGTCATTTAAGACCAAGTGTTTATGATGAGAAATAAAAATTCTGTGAACGTCCGAGCACCAGTAATTGTTAAAGAAAAAAGTCTTCTAACTGTTGAATTTTTGCCGTAGTTCATAAGTGTCCTAACGTATACTTTAACTATACACGATATGATATATAAATATATATTCTATATTCATTGTTTCGTAGATGTAAAAATGATAATAAGAAATGTCTCGAGTGTCGGCGCGATTGTGAACAAAAACAGATTATTTAGCGAATGCCAAATGGTGCCAATTTCTCCGAGTAGTATTTGAATTATCGCGGGACACTCGATATTAATAATTACAGCGATTCCTCTCGATAATCCATTCCTCTTGTTTAATTTGGTGAATTTTGGGACGGAAAATTAATAATGAGGCTAATTTTCGTTGAGGAATCTCATAGCGAACATTTTAAGGATTAATACAATCTCAATGTGATAATATATTTGCTATTAAAGAAGCATTATACGATTACAATTACTTCACGAATGAAAGAGTCAACGAGAGCCGCCTACGTATTTTGAAAAATTACTGTAACTATCGTCGTCCATTTAATTTTAGTTGGATAATTAATTCAACGCAAATTCGTTGGAATTACTTCGACAAGTACAAATAAGCCGTGAATGGAAAAACGAAAATAAAAAATCGAGGGTCAGTTCAATTCAAACACGAAATAAACCAGTAAATATGTAATATTAGATATTTCAATGTTATGCAACTGTAAGTGTAAAATTGATCAATTCAGTTATTGTCTTCCTTCATGATCATTAAAGTTCTACACTTACTCAGTGAAAGAATGAATACGAAAACTCTTTGTTCACTGTCTACTGTTATGCACAACTCTACTTGTTCTCGGCTAATGACGTAAGTCAAAGATTTAAGAATGACAGGAGTGACAGAGATACAGGAGAATAAAAACAATAATGACGGAGTCTCCGAGTAGTTGTTATTTCAAGTTTCTGTTTTAATAAATACTCAACTGACGATTTATACGATATCGTCATTCAAATTTTATTATGGACGGGTAACGACCTCTATGGACGTGAGTACCGACGGTGGCGCAGGAAATATGATGGTGAACGTAGCAGTCGGCAAAGCATATGTTTAAAGGAGAGACTCACCCTAATGTTGGTATAGACTCCGGCGAATAGAGACGTCACCGTCGATTCTGGCGAGTGCCTGCGCTGCCTGAAAATTCGCCTGCTCATTAATTAATTAGTAAGATAGGTGTAGATGAGTCCTTCCATGTTTGACGTTTTCCACCCTACTTCTTATCAACTGACTATAATGACTGAAACAGACTCTATCGTCGGTAATACAGATTCGACTGGCCCCTGTAGGAAAGCTATATTATCGTCAGTTAAATTTTTACCAGGTACTCCACTGAAGGAAAAAATACTTTTCTCATGTGATTAGATTGTAAATAAATTTTCTTGTGAAATTTTTGTGGTAAGAATTTTACGGGTACGTTTAAAATATTTTAATGTGTGAAACAATTCGATCAATCGATGACTCTGTTAGTGACAAGGTAACATGAAAATATTTATGGTGATTGAATTCGCTTTATTTCTTCAACTATTTCACATAATTTCCGAGAAACTTTTTACTCATTTTTTGTTTCGATTCAGTGCCAAGAAGTGCCTTACACGTAAAATTCTCATTCATGTTGGATTTTTTTTTCTACCTAACAAAACACATTTCGGGGACATAAAATTACATGAAACGAAAATTCAAATCCATTTCGCCTGAAATCTACGTTTAAACAACTTCTGTCATTAGTTGCCAGTGCAATTCACTTTAACTAGTAATAATACACTTGGTGTGACCCAAAGTCACTGAAAAATCCAATTTTTCGTTAACATAAATCTTTTTATGTAGCCAGTTATGCTAATCACAATGGCTAAAATCTAGTATTAGCTGTAAGTACTTCTTTGTACATCGGCTCCGACTAGGACATTTAAATTTACACTTAAGGATTAATTAATTTCCACGCCAATAAATCCACATTCATTATTCACTGGATTTCTTTAGAGTTGGATAAGTGACGGGAACTGGAATAATTACACTTTTAATTTTAAATAGTAATCTAGGAAGTATACATGTGCAAACAATTCTGATTTGTGACCTTCTTTGTGAGTACTCGAAAAATTTATGTTCATTAATTTCTGATATTTATTCTACAAACGTGGGGATAATTTTTTTTACTGAGTGAACAACCATTTTTCAAACAACTTGTGTTCACTGAAATATATTCAAATTCAACAACGATGTGCCATGCGTTTGACTTATCGTCAAAAGTATGAAAAATTTATAAGTGAAGTAGGTGAGGAGGTGCTCATTTACTGAGAATCCGCAAAGAGATATCAACTATTTACTGGCACATCGATGCTGATCATTTTGTTAATTTCCTTCTCCAACAATAATAATCATTGAAAAAAAATAAGAACTTTTAGAAAATTTTAAATTTGGTTCCAACATCCACATTCCAAAATCTATCTTACCAAATAAAAATCCACCGTTCCTGCTGAACAATGACTTGACGAATCAGACAGTTAATGAATATCATCGAATGATGTCTTTGAGTACTCGTAACGCGTCCCACGACATTCGGCAATGTAGTCTTTGGATAATTAATATAAATTCCCTTAAAATCTAGTAGTCGCGGTGGATGGCAGGCGGTCTTGAACAAACAGGGGAGAATAGCAGTTAATGAGAGTCACCCTGAGGCTCATCACGATTTAAGTACACGCTCGAATGGAGGTTTCCCGTTTATCTTCTTCGTGGACCAGCCACCGTTTCAAGTACAGTAGGCCCCGGAGGACCAAATAAAAAACTGAATCAAAGTGCCCTCAATTCAAGTGGCTTTTTTTTTTGTCGGACTTGTCATTGTCCCAAAGTGCACTTTCTTTTTCCTTCCTCTCTCCAGTGCAATCGGATTAGAAGGCTGAGGGGAATTCTCCGGGGGTGAGGATCTCATCCATTTTCGAGGCATCCTCCTGTCACTTGGCGTGTTGTTTTGGTAAGTGACGTTTCATGTGTAACGCCAGATGATCACTTCTCGCAAATGAACGCTCACATACTGCACATTTGAAGGGTTTAGCACCGGTGTGTTTACGATAATGTCGGGTTAATTCGTCGCTACGGGCGAATCGCCATTCGCATTCCGGCCATTGGCACTGATAGGGTTTTTCACCTGCAACAGAAGAGAAATTCGATGAATTAACTCATCACTGGGAGATTAATTAAATTAATGAATGTCCCGGTGTGTGCGCCTCCCAAAAAAGTAATAATTACGGTCTAATCATCTATTGGACTGAAAAAAAATTATTCCGCTGACTCTCAATCGTAATTGAAATATTAATAATAATTCTTCTATAACTTATTCGTCGTATTACAGGTTCCTGCAATCTTCTGATTGTTTTATCACAAAAAAATGAAGAGTTCTCGAAATTTCCGGGAGGATTATTATCCAATGGGTCAATTAAATAATTATGCTTACACATGGAGTCGATGGATGTGGAGAAGTTTAGGAAGGAAGACAATATATCGAGTGCGACTGGAAAGTGAGGAATGTTGCTTACCTCGCGCCCGCGCCCGCGCACACGCCAACCCACCCCGAAGACATCACCACACGGTTCTCCATGTCCACTCGTTGCCAGACTCACACAAATTAACGGCATTTCATCTACATATGCACCAAGTAAGAATGAAAACGCTCACGTAGTGGGATATACCATTGCTTGAATGTGTATTGACCGTCGACTTATGAGATGGCGCGGCCATTCAAGAAATACCGGTGTGCCACGTGCCTCAGGCTCTCCAACGGGCTACTGATATTATTCATTCGGTTTTTTCGTTTCTCATCTCTTCAATATGTTTGAATTACAAGCTTCAATCATGTTTTTTTTACTTCAGACATTGACTTGTGCGATGAATTTCCTACTTTTCCATTTTCCATTTTTTAAAAGCCAATTTACGTAATTACTATCTAATTTTTTATTGATTGATTGGCTAATTAAAAGCAGAGTTACTGTCCAAATAATGAGGCTTAATTAGTGGCCTTTAATAATAGTTATTACTCGTGTGCGAGTCGTTATTCAGAATTAGATAAACAATTGATCGGTGTGGAAAGACGCAGACGCGAAATAACGAATGATAATAATAATTTGTGAAATTCAGCGGATATTGGATTTTGTAAAAATAAAAATTCCTTATTCATCAGTTGTGGCAGTGTAATTTTACACCGAGATTGAAAATCAAAATAAACCGTTGGATCACAGGTGAATATTCCGGAGAGTATAATAGTATATTTGCGCTGTAGACTCGAATGCAGTTTCGCATGTGAACGTTTTGAGATGTGGGTCGCTAACTCGGTGTTGCACATAATCCCATCTCACCTCTATATAACCCGTCTCTTTATATACACTCACCCAGCACCCACCCACGATAGCAACCATCGAACCACGCCCTGGAGCGCATCGAACACTATTTTTGCATTATTATCATTGAATTTCCGCAATCTAATGATCATTAAATTATTCATATTATTTTTGGTTATAATATACCTGTGTGTATTCGCTGATGTGCCTTAAGGTGGGAACTTTTTGTATAAACTTTCGTACATCCTGTGAACAAATAGATGAGAAATATTTTAATAGTACATTAACCATTATTTTTAAATAAATTTTTATATAAATATAAATATGAAAAATCAAACAATTTCTCACCAATAAAGTCACAATGATGAACCCGCCTCTTTTCCAACTCTGGATTATTCCTACGATTAAATTTGGTAATTGAAGCCGTCTGAATCCTGTGGTTCTGATTGATCATGGATGGCTGGGGATAGGGAGGTGGTGGTGTTCGTCTGGGTGGTCCAGCGAGCGGTGATCCTGGATCGGATATTGGGGGCGTTAAAGGTGAAACATACATGAGCCTAGTCATTGATCCATAAAGGGGCGAGGTACCACTACCACTCTGGTGACCATGATGATTCGTCTCGTTATTATTATTATTATTATTGTTATTATTGTTATTATTATTAGTACTATTATTGTTATTATTATTATTACTATTGTTACTATTATTATTATTATTATTATTATTAAATGTCTTGAGACTCGATCGATGGTCACTATTGGAGTTCGTATAATTGTTGATGTTACTCTGACGTCCTTCAAGTAGATGCAGAGTGGGTTGTGACTGTAGTGGTTCACTCTTTATCTCCACTGGTGATAGAACAGGTGATGCTATGTCGTCTGTCTCCATTTTAACATGGGTAACGTGTTGAGGCGTTGACTGTGAGCCAAGCATATCAGCATTCTCTGGATCAAGTTTTTGAATGCTCGATGTAATATCCTCCCATAGTGGTGGCCTGAGAAAGACATCATCGTCTGTACCCGCTGGTTGACTTCTCGTTGACACAAAACTTGCCTGAGGTCGACATGGATTTGGCCCACTAGTCTCGAAGAAGTCATCCATTGGTAATGGTTCGCGTGAGGACTTGTCGGTGTCATCGTCATCGAGTTTTTGAAGTTGTTCGAGATCCTGACGACAGAGGAGTGTGTCCAAGTCCGATGTCTGCTGGAAGGTAAAGAGATGAGGTGAATTTTTGATTGAATTGAGGGAGGGTTTTTCTTTGATGGGAGAGTTGGAGTAATTTAGGGGGAATGGGTGGATTTTTTTAATTGGATTGTTTAGCAGGATTTTATGAGATTTTGATAGAATTAATTAACAAATTTATTGATAAAGTTGATGAGTTGATCGGTTATGAAATTTAGTCAGTCATCTTTGCAATCCTTTGAATCTCGATTTCTTCGTTTAAATCAGCTGTAGCTGATTTAGAGGAAGAAATCAAGATTCAAAGGGTTGCTGGGGTGACTGGCTTATGCTGATTTCGAGGGACTTTAATATGCAACGAGTGAAGCCAGTAGACTTATTATATGTTTTTTATGTTCCTTTATTTGACTTCCCTCTTCTTTTTTTTTTCAAATGCAGAAGAAGCATGTAGAAGGTACGAGTTCCGTCGTAGGTTGGAACTGCACGTTGCCGCGTCATTCTGCCTTTCGTATTTATGATTTGTACACGCTCGTGAGTCTCCTCCCCCCGTCGACTTTTGTAGACCGATTTTTTTTTTTGAATATTTTATAATGGGTAACAAACAAGGTACAAGAACATTTTCAAAGGATTTTTCTTCCTCGAGATGACTTATTGATGAATGATATATACCGGTGGGGTGCTTTCATGATAGTTAGAACACCAGTGAAATGATGTTCACAGACACCAGGTTCGTGTAGCTGAGGTTGTACACGTGGGGATTTTATTTATTAATCATTTTTGTGTATATTCTTTTGGGCTAAATTGATACATGAACATCGGAGGGATCGATCTGACAGTGATTTCAATATTCATTTTGAATATTCTCGCGGGTTGGGGCGACGACAGGAACCGAGACAATGTATAGAGAGAATAATTAAATGTTACAACAATATTATTTTTCTAGAAATTAATATCGCGGTTTCTATCCTTTATTTTTTTTTAAATCTAGAATGGTTTGTCTCAGTTAATTATCGACTATAGCGTGTGCAATTCTTGAAAAAATATTTCTTGCAATAGTCGTAATTAAAAAAAAATCTTATACTTTAGTGACTTCAGTGGAATAGTTAGAATTAATGTCACATCCATTTCCGAAAACATATGATTTTGGCTGTGGTTATATGAAAATGAAGTATTAAAATACATTAAAAATTGTGGTGGAGCAAAGTTCGAGTCTGTCCGGCTATTAATGCTGGATAATCATAGACGAATACAGAGATATGGAATGGAGAAGAGGTCACTGGTGTTAATAACGCGTTTTCGAAGTCTCGCCGTGAGGCCGCGAACCCGCACAGGCGGGTGTGAACCTGCGGAGTGAGACGAAACAAGACGAAAAACAAGAATGAAAATAAAAGACAGTAACAAAGCAACAAAAGGAGGAACGGAGGTGATCTTTTCTGCAACACCACGAGGTGGATTCATACATAAGAAACAAACTCATAAGTCATTCTTCTCAGCTCCTTAATGGTCTCGTGGATTTTATATTCTGGAACTGCAGACTGATGCATGAGTTCATGAAGTTGTTTATTATTTATGAATTGAATTAAATGTAGGACGAGATGTAGATGTAGTGCAGAGGTTTCAATGTTCATGAGTGGATGGGTAATGGAAGGAACGAAATTGGTGGTTTCGCTGATGGGCCATTGGAAAATTGTAACGGATTTGAATTTATAAAAACAAATAGGAGTATTCAAAGAATTATTGTTACATGGAGAGCAACATTGTTTAAAAATTATTTGCCTCGGACGGACCTTTTCAGTGAGCCATCAGAAAAAAATATGGAACATTCAGTGAAAAAAGGCGTAACTGTTCCGTAATTTTTATTGAATATTGTTTACCGTATCGTTCAAAAAATAATTATAAACCGTTTAAACAAACATTTTAAGTTACCACCGAATTCTTCACCAATTTCGTTGAAGGGTAGTTTTCGACGAGATTTCAGGGAATTTCCATCGTGACAATATGTCCTTCACGTTGTCATTTAACTTTTGCTACCCTTCCAATAAAGTTGAAAGGTACTTTGATTGCTGTTTGTTAAAAAAAAAAGTATGAAGAATGGCTGCTGTTTCCGAGGGCTCAGGCCGAGCGCACGCGCATTCGCAGGTGATGAGATTGATTTGAGGAGAGCGCAGAAGCGACCGGATCGAATCAATTTCTGAGGTTGACCACACCCTTCTTAGATTCAACGTCCCAAACGAGTACCGGGAAATACGGTATACGTCAAAATGGCATCGCAAGTAGCCGCCATATTTGTGAATAAGTACATTACAATACGGGGAAAATTTCCCACCCTAAATTTCATATTCAAAAATAATTTCAACGAATCAAAGATATTTTTCCTCATCGTCTGACGGACGCACCAAAATTTTAACAATTGACATAACAATTTTCAAAATAAATACCTTTTTTCCGGTTAAATCAAAAATAATATGAGAGGTATTGAAGGGATTTAAATACTTTTTCGGTATTCTTCCGCCTGCGGGAGTCAATGCGTGAAGTTAAAAGACCGAAGAGGGCAGTGGATAACATAAGGTACCTCACAGAGCTCCTCTCAAAGGATAGTAAACCGAACAAGAGAGGAGAAAAAGATTCTATCTCTCCTCCATTCACTCGCCCCAGGGGTAATAAAACTTGTATACCGTCCATTATTTTACTTGCATTATCGTTATTTTACGCCCACAAAAACCTCCATATTTATGGTTAGATTATTCAGTATTAAGTTTTTTTTGGGGGGTTTTTCAGAGAAAAACGGCGATTTCAAGGGGTAATATAGAGAGATAATCTTCAACTTGATGGCGCCGTCGGTTTTTTTCAAAATTGCATATCGACAGAATCACAAACAAAACTATATTGAAAACATTTTCCAGTGTCACAAAGATCTTCATCAAACCCCGGATAAAAATCATTTTAAATTGAAAATGATGAAAATTAAAATTTTTGCAGAACGTAAGGAAATAAAAAATTATGATTTATCAAATAAAAATTTCACAGAGGGATAAATATATTAAATAACAATTATACGTCCATTACATAGACGGAATTCAGGTGTGTCAAAGGTAATAGTGGAACTGTATCATCATTTGCAAAAAAAAATTACAAAATCATAATAATAATAGTAGACGTGATATTTCAATGAAAGTCGAACGATCCGATATATCAATAGCATCTTTACGTCACTTAAATGCTGAATTAAATATCGAAATGTCAGGTTAACACGTGATGACAACCGGTGGCACAGTTTAAAATCCCCCCAAGAAAGGGAATGTTGATTGGGGCCCAAGACGACCCTCGTACGGTGGTATCATTGTTACAATACCGTATTTCGTAAGTAGATTGGCATTTTATATCGCTTCGCGAGTGAGACTCTGTCGGTCGAGTTAGGTATGACCTTTGGGAGGCACTTTCTTTGAGCTCCACGCGTGACTCGATCTCTTGAGCCAGGGAGTTTGTATGCGCCAGCAATCGAATTACTATATCGGGTGCGCGTCGGCAAGGGGATACCTTTGACTTTCTATCACTATATTTCCCTTAACCTCGTCGCGTTTCTTGCATATTGCTGTGGCAATCGAGTGAATAACTGAGTGCTGTACACGAAGAGAAAAATTCTTTTAAAATTACGCGAGTGTTCGATAATCCCTCGATAATCAGAATCATATTCGGTGGATTATGGAATAGTTACGCACTTTGTTCAAAACGCTCCGGAAAAATTAGAGGGAAAGAAATTTTAGGTAAAAATTAGGGCTTTAGAGGGGGCAGGGAGGGACGAAGGTTTTTTTCATGGGAAAATTACCCTCTCAATTCTAATTTTTTCAATAAAACTTGTTCGAAAAAGGGGTTGGTTGGCATTTTGTCCCACGTTACCCCTCTAGACGTCTAATTGTTATCAAAAATTTTTTTCCGTGTACAGACCCGTAATTTTCCAAGAATTTTTCTCTCGATGGAGGACGAACAGGGGCAAAATGGGATCCCAGTTAACTCCTAGATTTCATTCCTACGCTTGTCTTTTTGTAATCACTAATTAAATATTCTGTAGCTGGCCGACATAAGTAGTATAAACATACGAGAGATAACGGAAAAAAAAATATTTTCCTGTTATGTACGACATAATCCAGAAAGGGATTTTTTTTATTAAATAATGTACTGCTAGATGTGATCGTAAAACCGATATGGAAATAGTAATAATCGAGATGAGCCAACGAAGGCTGATAAAGGGTTGTTTTACCACAGCTAAACCTCATGGATGCTTGAATCGCGTGAGTGTAAAACCCAAGCGCACCGGGTGTAGAATCGATGATGAAGCAGCAGGCGATGAGGTTAAACATGTACGGTGTGAGCCAACAACGGGGGAGAAGAGATGGCCCCAGACTGGCCACGGGTCACGCACGCGACTTTATCACGTCGTTACCTCTTCGGCTTCCCCTTTCTTCCACCTTTCATCGGTCTTGCGCGTTTATATTTTATCATTCACTCATTGACGACAAGAATTCACTACCGAAGGTCTTCCCCACGTCCTTCGATGGAACTTCCAAAATTTTTTAATTCATCAGACACATACACACACCCACACACAAATGTTCGTAATTTTTCGTCATTTTTTCTTAATATTTCTCTTCGTGCATTAATAATTGTTCATTTATTGATTTGTATTCATTTATCTAGTCGCAATTAAATTTCAGTTCTTCATATGTGAAATTGAAAAATATTAATGAATTAAATTAGTTGACGATCAAGTAATTGATTTGCAATGTTTAAATATGATAAACAGAAATATCGTATGTCTCATTGTAGACACGAGAGTAGAAAGCCGACACGTGTCAATGGATGGGGGGAAGGGGAGGAGGACTCACTATTACCTACATATTTTTTTCCTTATTTTTCTGTGCGCCATAATACATCGCATGCTCGTCTTCATTAAATCATTTGACCCGTGTGCCTATCTGGGGTGAAATGTTAATGCGTTTGAGAAAGTATTGACTTTAAATACAATCAAAATTGACATTTCATCCCATCAACGACCGTTCAACCCTTCAGAAAGAACAAATATATACCGGTAATTGTTCTTGTTAAAAAAAATATTTGATCTTTTCATTAAGTGCGGGAATATCGTTGTGTGAGTACTCGGAAAATTTTTTTTTCCCATTCCCAATGTGGATGAAGTCATCGGAGGGAGCAATTTGATACGCTGGGAGTAATTTGTTGATTCATTTTTTCAGCGGCGCATTTGTTTGCAGGGAAAATTATGTAATTGCATTGACAATCGAGTTCCCTCGATAACACGTACATTTTACATTAATTATGACGCACGAGGCGAAATGTTCGGTCAAAATTTCATCGACTTTTGTTATTTTCCGAGTGAAATGAAGTGAAGGAAATTTTTGGAAATTTTTTGGGCAGTATTTCGTCATTTTAAAGAACTATTTCTCTCTCTGTACGTGTCGATATCGTAAGAAAAAACGTAAATAAATAAATCGTGAAATAAAAACTACACAAAGAGACAAATTATTTAAAAATTCCCTGCCGGTTGTACCAGTCAAAATAATATTCAGTAAAAAATACGGAATAGTTACGTATTTTTTTAATGAACTTTCGGAAAAAGTCCAAAACATTCCAGAAAAAGTATGGAACGTTCATTAAAAAAATACATAACTGTTCCATAATTTTTATTGAATATTGTTTTGACTCGCAGATTACAGAACAATTGTACACGCAACATTCCCGAAAAATTCTGTAAATTCCGTAAAACTTCTTCGCACCCGAAATTCTCTTCGTCATAAACTTCCAATCTTTCTGCCCCTAATAACTCTCCTTTCCCCCAGAAATCCATCCAATCACGATACCATAAAAACATTCCAACCAACAATCCATTCATCTTCCTGAGATTTGGTGAAGAAAAATGATCAGAATGATTCAGTCCATTATCTAGCGTTAAATACATTTCATGGTTTAACAGATGTGTTGATATGATGAAGCGATGCAAGATCGATGGATGATTGAGCGTTCGGTCAGGCGCCTCCACGAGGCCACTAATATTTCCCCCCCGTGAGTCATTGAAAATAAAAAAATAAAATTAAAAGAAAAACTACACGAGGGGAGGAGGGAGACAGGCCGAAGATGCCGTATATCGGGATATCGTAAAAGGGCCACTTAACGTTAGGGCAATAAGTACGAATAGACGAGATGGAGGTGGGATGCATTAACGTGATTATTGAGTGTTATATCCGTGCCGATGAGTTTTGTTGTTGATGATGGGCCCATGAAGAGTCAGCTGCTCTTTACCATGACGTTAAAAACGAATGGTTTTAAACCTTCCCCCCCAGGTAATTTGCACCTGGTGGTGTTCTGATTCCATCGGTGATCACACCGATGACATGAGACGTGTGATCATTATTTTTTCCCCATCAAGGCTAGAGGTAATATTCTCTGAAGAGAAAAAAAAATCAAGTTTCAAGTGAGAATAATAGAGTTATTGAGCGAGTGACGAGTACTCGATATTATACGAGTAAAATACCCGAGGAGGAAACACTCTATTGCCACCACTGGGGTGAAATATAATTTAATCACTACAATGTTGGGGTATCAACAAATTGTGGAAGAGAAAATAAATAAATTGATGAGTGATTATGAAGGAAAAATGTTCTCACTTGGAAATGACTACTAAAAAATAAAAAATGGGGATAATCTCCCCCAGTTGGTCAAACCACATATATCTAATAGTCAACCCTCATGACCTGACGCTTCGAGGCCCACTAATGCACTTTTAATTAATTAAATGGACGTTATACGGTGGCCTCACCCTCCTGGGTATGTGCTTTCTGACTTCTGTGTTCACCTCGATATCGTGCGACCTCGCGTGCGCCCTGTCCATGGACGCCACTGCAAACTCATCCCTACAAATGCTTTTCCAGTCCATGAGAATAATTCGATGATTCTGACTTTTAATGTTTACGTTAATAACTTTGAGACATAAATAAAGCTTCCAGGGCACCGGGTTTTTTCCCAACAAATTGAAAACATTTTTTAGTTGTAAAAAAAGTTCAATGGTCCAATGCAATAGGGCGGGAGATTTAAATGGACCTTTCAACACTAGTGTCAAGTGTCATTAATGTTGACTAGTTGTCAAGTTGGCGAAATAATTTTCTCAAAAGTTGAAAAAATGCATTTACTAGGAATTTCGGTGGTTGAGGAGAAAATTAGAGTGAATTGACTCAACTGACTATTAATAACATTTGGAATTGTTCTAAATTATTTTTCATTGAAAAAGACTCACTGGTAGGAAAGTTATAGCCAGCAGTTAACTCCCTGTAGATTGTACTGTTCATGATATGTAATTCATATTTCAACTGAGGTAAAAAATCTTTTATCTTATAAAAAAAAGGTGAAAATTAATTCAAGTACCTAATATGACGAATGAGTGAATTTTTATCGTGTACATGTAATCCTTACGTACTCTATAATTTAATGTCGGGAAAAAAACCGTGCTACTTAATTCGAATGCCATAGTTTGCCTTTGAAGTGGCTTGTGGGACCACCCGAACGCTCAGCAGGATCACCATAGGAGCACTCTCATAATTAAACTCGACGATGACATTTGATTTAGGTACTCTGCAGCTTCTTCACGTCTCGTACAGAAACATGAGAGAGAAAATAAAATTTATAGTGATATCTAGTGCGAGTTTGCTGATATCATGTTTGGATACTGATTTTGTGATTAATTTACACGTACGATTAATTAAAAGAAATACTCCATCTGTGAACAATTTGTTTTATTACATGGAGAGAATATTTTTATTTTAATTATCTGACTGTTCCGTAATGTCCCAATCAAAACAATATTCAGTAAAAATTACGGAAACGTTAGGCACTTCTTCAGTGAACTTCCACACGAACAATATTTTTACAAATTAACCCCACAAGTTTAATTGTGATTAATTGTCATTTCATCCCACGTTTCGTCCTCTGGAGATCTAATTTATATTCAAAATTTCTTTTCGTTCAGGAAAAAATCCAAAACATTCTGTAATTTTTTATGAACCATTTTGACTGGCATTCCGGAACCAGCATGTAATTTTTAAACAATTTTCCTCTCCGTGTATTAATTGTTCTGAATGTATCCGTTTTTTAATTGAAGGTTTTCTTTTAATAGAGAGAAACTTGAATAACACAAGGTTAGTTATTCAGAACTTAAATTTATCTATAGTTCCTGGCTTTTATGGATCATTTAATATTTTTCAAATTCATCCAGTTGTATGACGGGTATGATAAATGTCGAGAAGACACGGTATTCAATATCTCACAATTAGGAGCAAACGCCTAGACACCTGATCGTGCTTGGTTTTAAATTGAAAATACAGCATAACGTAACCTGGTGAATGCATGGAGCATAAATAAAGTTATGAAATCACCGTAACTTGGTGGATGAATGTATCTTGTACCAGAGATGATAGTTGTGAGTTTAAGTATTTTTCTTCTTGACTTTTTTTTTTTTAACGTGACAGTGGAGTCATGGGTGAAGTTGTGTAGAATCACTTGACATGACAAAGTGAAGGTTTTTCCATGAATTATATTTAGATTTTAACATTCGGGTCAACCGTGGACAATTCATTATGGCAGTCATAGAGTTGCTAATCATTTGTTATTAATGGCTAATCTCTTCTTCTGATGTTTATGGTCATCAGTAAATTATATCTGTTTGAATATAAAGATAAAGGTGTATTGATACTGTAATTACCTGACAAGTAAATTTTTTGTGGTTATTGAGTACATGAGAATTTTCTGCTGAAAACGGTACAGGTGATTTTTGATTCAATGGTTATCGAGGGTAATATAAAACTGTGCTTCAACGTTTCATCGAATCATGTAAATTTGATGGTTTCCTCTACTCATTGGTGTGTACGGATATCTGGATATTTTTATAGAAAAACATATTTACACTTCATTGACTCGATAATTATGGGAACAATTAATTTTTCACTCTTCGTTATTTCAGTTATTTATTTACTCAGTTGCAAATGAACCGGTAACTTTGATTTTAAAAATAACTGTAGTGTCGTATAAAGTATATTTCTCCATAAATTAATTCATTTATTATTAAATACTTCTCATTAGAGTGCGCCCATGAAAATGGTGGTTCTGATGAACTCTCCAGAGTTTATCGGAGTCTTCAATAACAGATGCCGTGAATTTTTTCCGAATCCCCGAGAAATTTTAGTCATTTAATTTTATTTTTTATTTTCACATCATTTGATTTTTTCCTGACACTAGAATATTCAGAGTTAATTTCTCACCGAGTCCTGGAAATTCCAGGAGTATTTTAATAATAGTACGTACAATGTAGAAAGGCCCAAGAAGCCGTACTGATTTATCGTCTTAAAATTAATTTCACCCGGTGGGTATGGGGGATGAAATGTATTTCTTTATTCCACGAGAACTTGTTAATTAAATGGTTTATGGGTGCGACCAAATATTCCGAGTTTTTATAGTCAATTAGCCATGGTTCCTTCTCGCACTGAAAATATCCTCCGAAAAATGTGGTATAGTGACCCAACGGTAGACAGGGAGGATGTAAGATTCAGGACGATTAGAATGAATGGCCGCCATAAATCAGCTCCCTCGTTGGTGCTCTTCACGTGTGCGTCCAAGAAGAACTTTGCAAAAAAAAAAAAAAAATGTGTAACGTTGCAGGGGAGGGAAATGGTAACCCTAAGGTGACATTTTTTTTTAGATTTTAGAAAGAGTCTTGTGCCTTCATTTCGTAACTCGTGTACCTTTTTTCGTTTGCCATTCGTTTCGCCTAATGTACCTCCTTTAGCACAGCCCAAATCTTGATCTACTGACTTGTGCATTTCCATTGGCTTGCCGTTTAATGTAACAACACCCAACCTTTTAAATTTATTGAGAATATTTCTTAATCCGCTGGTACTGAACTTTAGATGTAATATAAATGGGTCATTCTATCAATTATGGTACGCAAATCCGGGCTCAACGTTCTCGATTAATTTTTTCTTCGCTAGTTTGTGCTCCATTTTTTCTAGAAGAGGTGAAAGGACACGAGATATCGAAATAATCGGGCACCTTTGGTAATCGTAATTAGGTTTGTGAATTCTGTGGTGTCACAGTGACCCGGAAAAATGGGTAAATATCATTAAAATATAATTTGAAGATTTCAACTGAGACATGACATAAGCCTAACAAATCCTCATCTCAATCCCCAAAAATCCAGTTCGTTATATATTCCAATATGCGTGTCACAGAATGCATATTTGAACACCATGTGATGGTATCTCCATGACCAAAGTTAAGAACGATCGACGTCAAAATAGGATTATCTTATACTCCCGTCTTCATTAGGTAGATCCGATCAAGAATTATACAAAAGAGCCACCTGAAATTTTCAGCCCGAAGATGACTCCTGTATTTCCAATTCATTCATAAAATTTATTAACAATGAGGATAAACGAAAATTAAATTATCAACTGGTAGGCGGGAGGCCCATTTTGGCGGAAAATTTTATCGGAATCATCTGACCGACTAATAGATAATAATCGATGCAGAGAAACTTTCAAAGTTTATTAATAAGAGAATTATCCACTGAGAAAAAATATTAGTTTGTCAAATATCTATTGACGTCACTGAAATATTTATTTTTTCAATCCCTTATTCTGTAATCGAGTAACTCCCTGACAATTCTGATTAAGTTTAAAGTGCGTTAACTATAACTTTGAGGGAACTCCTGCAATAATTATGAGCATTAAACAATTCATCGAAATTCTTCCCTCGAGAAAATCAGAAATTTATAAAAACTAAATAATTATTAATAGAGTTAAGTTAAGATCAGGTAGAAAATACTCATCTTCTAGAGTAATACGATAATCATAATTTAAACCTAACTCGGTCCCCTTGACAGTGATTATACCGGAGCAATGCAATGTTGAAAAAATAAATACTTCTCTGGAGTAAATGGATATTTGGGAAAAATAATTTTTTCCTCCCTGTAGTTAATATAGACAGGGCAATGTTAGAAGCCAATCGACTGGTTGGAATGCTTTGGTGTTCGCGAAAGTAGGGGGGATGAGGCGAAAGGAGGAAGATAAGACGCGTAGGCGTTTTAGAGGCGAAAGATAGTCGAGAGGACGGGGGACTTTTGTCTGTGTAGATGCCAGGACGCATGTGATCATGCCATCAGAAATGTGTATAGCTCGTGCTCACTAAGATACAACGAGAACTAGCATCTCTGGTTGGTTTATCCACTCCACCGTCTGATGTCCATTGAGCTTGGGACAGTGAGCGTGTTCTCTGATGGGGTCATCAGTGCAAATTAACATACTCGGTGGTGTTTGCGTGTGTTGAGGTTAAAATGAATAAAAATTAGATAGTCTGGGCTTAGTCATTCAATTTTTTTTTAAGATGTTTTTGAATTTCTGAGGGCAATGTTTCGAAAAAAAAAAATAGTTTCAGATTTATTTTCGTGTCTTTCAATTTTCTATCAAAATTTATACGTGAACATGTAGCAGGGGTCTCTCTCTCCTTAAGCAAAGATTGTTTAAACAATGAAATTGTCCCGGTGTAAAGGAATAACGTAACAGTCAGATGTTAGGAAATATATTAAATGCCCGAAAATAAGATTATTCCAACGAAAATTGCCACTCACAATAGGGGACCATTTTTAGATGTCGAAGGATCAATATCACTCCCCTGAAGTGATTGGAGATCGGCGATTGGTTCACCTCCGAATGACAAACACAATGAGGCAATTATAGAGATGGATGGACACATAGATACAAAACGGATTAGCCTGGTAGCTGGTCTCCCTTCCCCTTTATTTTTCTCTTTTTATTCCATCCGAGGATAATCTGTATATAGCCCCGACTTCCATCAAATGTTTCTGTTCCCTCGTTCAACCTGACCACCGCATTTGTCACAAGTCACTTGGTCGACATCAAAACATACCATCTCTCACTTCTTCTTCACTGTTTTCTATTATTGCGCGTGTCAAACGCTGGATCATTGGAGTTCCAGTGAAGAGGGATCACCGGATGTCATTTTTATGACGAAATTGTTCTGTTCAACAACACTACTGATGCACAGCTGGATCCTAATCGCTCGGAGAGACGAAATCATGATGATTTTCATATGAGAGAGAATAAAGTGCGTTATTTTTTATTAAAAGAGGAAATGAGCAGCTGATTTTCCACTTCTATTCATTAGGCCTAAAATTAATTTCTAGTAAAATTGCCAATATGAATAAATTTCGATGCCGTAGAAATTATGTTATATATTATGCTATATAATATATACTACGGAATGTATATTATTTTTTTCCATCAGTCTTTCTTCCGCAGTAAATTCTCGATTTTTTCAGGTTAAAAAAATTCTTTTGGCGCTTGAAGATCGAGATTTAAAATTGAATAATGATGTTGTATTTGTCAAGCCCCAAAATACTCTATCTTTCCTCTCTTTTCGGAAAACCCTGCCCCATCACTGATTTTTTTCCCCGGTTCTCTCCCTGAATACGTGAATACCTACAGTCGAGTCACTTGACCCGACCCCGGGGCGTGATTTTCTCAAGCCCCAGGGAATATTGCGTTTCTATTGATCCCCTCGTTGAGTGGCCACTTGAATCTATCTCGAACACTCCAAGATGACTCAGAAAAAAAAAATCTCCCCTGAAGTATCTGCATCTGAATGCACCACTCTCTCCTAAGAATTCAGTAACTTAAAAATTATGAAAATCCCATTTCTCAAGTTGCAATTGAACTGATTTTTCCAGGTCACTGTCACAACGCTAAATTGACGATTGTTCCGTTGAATTTTTTAAATATTTTTCTTCGGGAATATAAAAAAAAATTGGCGTAAAGAAAATAGTAACTAATAAGTGATAAACAAAAATGAATAATGCGCGATAATTATATTGATTCCCCTGAAGTCACCGTAATTTAAAGCCAAAAAAATCCTGCTAATCACTGGACGCAATCGAATGAATTTCCAACAATGTCCGGCTCGTTAACACCGATATCGTTAAAAAATATCCGGCCGGAAATCAGTATAAACGTTTATTTTGAATCCACGCAACAAGTCAGGCGGAAAAACACCAGAGTGGGGTTAATGCTCATTGAATCGGGACGATTCCTCGAGTGCCCCGGGCATATTTACTCATCCATGCATCCGGAGGAGTCAAAAAGTGTGCGTTAATACCTTCGATGCGTATGCACACGTCTGAACTTCTTCCCTTCGTCCCACCATCCATTCCTCCCTATCCCACTCTCTTAATTCTGTATGATTACCAAAGGCACACACGCGCCATTGCGTGGGAGTATAACCTGACCGGACCATTGGAATCCACATAACGGGAATTTCCGTTGATCCATCGGTGGATTATTGCCCTCAACTTTTTAGTTTTCAAAACATTTCTGATAAGCCAATGTTGTTTGGATACCACAGAAATATATATATATATGTATATATTTTTTTTTATCTCAGCTCATCCTCTCCCCTTCACCGCAAATTCTGGTAATGATCGGGGACGAGGTGAGATGAATGCGCCGTCAGGGAGTGATACCGCAGGTGAGATGACGGAGAATCATAAATATTTATTCCCGGGACCGGTGACTATCGGGGATATGAAAATTTTCGTAATTGTATTTCTCTTTCGAGATATTTTTATACATTTCTCCGGCTCTCTGTTATCTCTTTTTCATCGTTGGGCCCGCGATGGGCTATGGGAATTAAACTTCATCCCGCGGTAGGTATAACTAATTTATTTACAATAAAATCCAAAGGGGATTATATTAATATATACCGTCTCATAAATTTTCCGGGCCGATTCTGTAATCGGTGAGTGAAGTGTGAGGTCCGTAATTTTTATTGAATGATAATTGGTTCGTTGGATATCTCCAACACACTTTGAGAACATTTTTATCCTATTATTGTTGCATTTAACTTTTATTTTTCCATGAATTTTAAACAAAATTCCAGTGTACCACTTTCTGCAGAGGAATCCATTCAATAAAAATGATGGAACCGCTGCGGATTTCATCACATGATTCGGTCCCTTTTACCGAATATTGTGCGAAAAAAAATCGTCAAATGTGATGTTTAACTTTAACATTAAAATACCCACATTTTGATCAAACAATAATTATGATTAGGCACATGTATCGGGTCCTCACCCGAACTAATTTACCTTCCGTGCACCAATTGAACTTTCCCCTCCCCCAAGTTCCTCAGTTCCAAAATTTCCGCATTGCCAGCAGCAATTTTAAATAATAATTCTGATTTATCGTTCCTCTATTGAATCATCTGTTCGTTCATTTATTTATTTTTTCCCCTAGTCAATATTTTTCTCTTGTTATCGGCGCATAGGGACACGGGGAATCGCACGCCCAGGCATAAAGTGGCAAGAGTTCTAACGTAGAACGCTCACATCACATTCTAGGCTATTCCGCATTCTGTTCCCCCACTCATGAACCAGGGACTGTTGAGGTACCTCTCATCTAGAGCCACCGGCTTGGCTCTACGCCTTAGGAGCTGGAAAAGAGGTACTCAGGGACCTGGGGAGAGAACTCGCGGTATATATACACGCGCGTGTGTATGAAACTCGAGAGAAGTTAACTGAAATGGAGTGAGACAGAGTTACTCGTGTAACACGTTGTTACGAGTGGAACAGTAATACACTCGTTTATCCATTATAAACTACCTTCATCTGTGGGGGCTTTTACTCGTTCGCTGTGAATTGCATCGTCCTAGTGATCCCGGGTGAAAATTTTTTTGGATATCACTACGTGAGTTCACGGGGAAATGAATTCTGGTATTTTCTTGGCGAGTGTTCAATTTGTAATGTTCTTAAATTTTATACTTGTACGTATGTCAATGACTTGAGAAGTATTTTAAAAAATTATATGGTAAAATATGATATTTTTTATAAATAAAAATGACGGATCTATTCCGTAATTGCTATGGAACTGTTATGAATTTTTTTCAGAGCGCTCCGTAATTTTTATCGAATTTTCTGGGAAAAGCCACGAGACCGCCACTTAAATTTTCTTAGTCACTTCCGTAATCGGTAAGTGAACTTGAGTCCCGTAATGTTTATTGAATATTTTTCCTCTCGCCGGTCTCAATGATAATTCAGGGAAAGTCACGTACTTGAGGCAGCATTTACCTACCAAATTATCACACTCTTCATGAAAAAGATGATCATTTATTCGATTGAATGACATTCGATTGATTGATGAAAAGAGCAGGAAGACAAGGAGGTAAGTACCCCGGGGATGAGTAGCCTCGGCACGTGCTCAAGGTTCAACACGGGATGCGTTGGTGCCCGTTGCGAGGACCTCAACCCGTACACCGTAGCATCGTGAGTCTGCACACTAAAGGGTCCACGAGAAGGAGCAAGAGGGCGGGAGGGGCTAGGGGAAGGACTGGAGTCAGAGTAGAAGAGAATCCATCGGGGAATGAGGTGCGCGACGTAACGGTATTCTGGGAAGGAAAGTGCCGCACCAGCATCCCGACACTGGCCTCCACCCATAACGAAAATATATTCGCTGTGTACACATGTACATATAGTATCTTATATGGGATAATATTGTTTGGCTTTTAATTGATTTTTTTTCAATTCCATTATTGTTATTGATTGCTGAATGGGAGTGAAATAAAAAACCGAACGAGAGGAAATTTTATATAAAAATTCTAGTATGAGAACTCGAAAAGTGACTTAATTCCAAATTTCTGGGGATTTTTAAAAATTTTAAGTCAATAAAATTTTCAGAGTCAGCCCTGAAGGACTTCATAGCCATCATTTTGCCCTTTTTTCCAGTGCCAGCGGGAGAAATTTTTGTATAAATTTCTCTCGGTGAATTTAACAAATAAATAGTCGTGTAAGATCCCAGGAATTCCCTTGCAATTTACCGTAAAGCATTTAATCGCACAATCAATGCCTCATATGAAGTTCAATACTATTGGAAAAAATGTTTGGGCGAATTAAACCTCTATTTTCGAGCCGACAATTATTAATCAGTCAACTAAACTTTGATTTATGAACATTCCTACAGTCAACGGGAAGTTATAATTATGCGGAACCAATCTGTCTGGCACTCACCGTGTGTATTCCATCTCAATCGCTGTGAACCCGAGTTTAATCATCCCCAAGTTATATATTAATTAACTGAAACCGCATGTAAGGAGAGAGAATTGAAGAAATAAGTAAAAAATATAATACAAGACGGTAGAAAAGTGTGTAAAAATGGCGATGAGATTAATGGGATTCCGACTTCTCACTTGGACTTCATTAAGGCTTGGCGGTAGAATGAGGTATGATTGACGGTACGTGGGTTACTGGTCGATGATACACCGTCACGTTTTGTCATAACACGATCACGTACAGTTGTCAGGTGGTCGTCCTCCTTTTTTGATTCCCTAGATTAATTTTGATCGATAGGAAAATTATCAAAAAATCATTTACGAATCATTTACCAGACTGTCAGGACTTTTACCTGAACTCAATTATTTACTCAATCTATCCCTCCGTGAGCTCTAACTGTTAATTAAGCACTTCGTCAATAACTATAAACATAATTTAATCAAATTAGGACAATATAAAATGAGAGATCGAGGTAACAAACTCGAATTCAAACGTCAGGAGAAAATGGCAATTGAATATAATTTTCGCAATTGAAGAGATTCTCTTCCAAAAATCATTGAATCATCGAATTCGAAGAGAATTAGAATTGGAGAGAAAAAATTTTGGCTTTAACTC
Organism: Diachasmimorpha longicaudata; assembly: GCF_034640455.1. Taxonomy (NCBI): domain Eukaryota; kingdom Metazoa; phylum Arthropoda; class Insecta; order Hymenoptera; family Braconidae; genus Diachasmimorpha; species Diachasmimorpha longicaudata. The sequence goes on from NC_087235.1 coordinate 4,659,720, forward strand.
AGCTGGGAATCAAACCCAGGTCTCCCAGTATTTTTTTTAACCAAATTTTATTATCACAAAAAAATCAGTCAATATTTAAAATATTCACCATCTCAAAAACTACTATAAAAAATAATGTTTGTTATAAACGTCCAGCTAATTTAACAGTCGAGTTTTTAGAATAGTTGCAAATAAAAAATAACCATAGTAAAATTCGAACATTGTCTTATTTAAGACTGGGACCGGGTAGTCTTACCAACTGAGCTACCGTATACCCCAGAAACTCCAGGTTCAAATTCACCCGAAACACATAAGATCATTCGATTCACAAATTTTCCGCAAATCTGAAAACTTCCGAAGACGCCTTTCAACCATTTGTTGCGCAAGGATGCAAACACGGATATAGGTCAAGAAACAAGATTTGTATCTCTCGCTCGCGCACAGCGTGCAATGCCGCAAGGCTCACTCTCGAGTGAGACAGAGTTACCACGAGGAATAAGGCAAACCGCAACTCGGATATTTTACTCTCAGTGTATGTGAGTGTGGACACAGGAGCAAATGGAAGTTGGTTGCACGTATAGCGGAGCTGACTTTCTAACGTGACTGAGCGCATTTGTAACTTATGGAACAAAGAAGCTCGCCATGGAAAAATTCACCCAACAATTTTTGAATTGTGATGGTAACCGAGGGTGTGACTCTGTCCTCGGTTAATAATTGCATTATCTTCATTGAGTTTATCCTGATAATCAGTGGTGTCCAACAACTTCAAGGATGATTTTAGGTACAACGTTGGAACAACCTTTTACTACTAAGCGGAATTGTTTTTCATTTATTTGTTTCTGGTATATTATAAACGCTGGAATTCGCGTGACCTATGCGATTCCCATGGAAATATCTCGTAGTTAGATGGTTCTCTTGTGAAATCAATTTCTTCGTGTTTTATGTTGGAGATACAAATAACTTGTAACGTACTTGTTAGTCCATGAGAAATATTTATGATTTTTCGAGGCTAAGTAACGAAAAGGAGAAAAAAAAGTTTGCATTCGAGCGAGGTAGTTTATTTACTCGGAAGGGGGGGAGGGGGATGTATTGGCATGAGGTGTAAATTTGATGGAATTCATGGTATATTAAGCAGTGCCGTATATCAGTGAATGATAAAGATAAAGGATCGACAGAGTGGATTGGATAATCAATCTAATTTCATTGTGATAAAATATGAAAATCTGATCTACAATTTTGCAAAACTGAATTTTTTCATTTTAATTTAATTCATTTTTTTTAGTATTATTTTTCTAATTCTTCTTGGGTAATTTGGTATAAATAATGACCAGCTGGGTAGCCCCATTGCAAGGTGGATCTTCCTTAAATAACTTCCACAGTTTGATCACGTAAACACCATTTTATAATTCGCAAAGGGTTACTCGAGTGTGAGAACATAAGCCTAAAGTTCAAACACTTGTTAACATGGTATTTGCTTACTGATGAATGTCTTCGTAGAAGAATTTACTGTTTCCTCATAATCGATAAGAAAGCAGAGAAATTTTTCCAGAAATACTTGACCCGAAATTTCAAGGAGAATTTCCGCGATGATTAGCAATCAATTAGAAAATCATAAATCAATACAAATCGCCAACTCTGTAATTTTCACCGTAAAATGTCAGATATTCCAAGTGTCTCACATTGCCCCGGTCTACCCTATTGAATTTCCCTGGTATCAATAATTCCGTCGTTATCAGAAAAGTGGAAACATTAATTAATAAATGATCTTGCATATTTACTATTACGCAATTTATATCAAGTGACTTATATATGTCTTGTACCCTATACAGCCTCATATCCCGGATGTGCGATCACCGCTTCACGTGCACCATTCAGGCATAAACTATATGTGTACCCACAATATATCCAAGGAAAAAAAAAGTCAGAAATTATTGGCAGTACTCAATGTCACATTGAGATTAGAATGTTTATCGTTTGTGAGACTTCGTCACTGTTACCAGGGTTTCAGTTTCTTTTTTATTTTTCGTTTTTCCCATATTTACCGAGATTACCCATCCATGAGTTCCTTTCGGCTTATCATCAAAAGCACGAGAATATGAAAAATAACCCGGTAAATCGGCCAAAAGTTAAATTTCAAAATAACTGTAAAGAGAAATAATAATTATCTACCTCACGATATTTTTTTTTTCACGCTTCACAATTACTTTCTAATCGATTATCCAATGATGCGAGGGGGAAAAAAAATTATCCAGTATTGATGGTGAAGAGGGGAAGAGAAATGAAAACATCTTGGATAAATTAAAATGGCAGAGAGTTGCGACTCAGTTGATTGAAAATTGATACGCATTATTCATTCGAAACGGGACACAAACTAATTGCCCCGGCAGTTGGTTGTCTCTCATTCTCAACAACGCACATATATTGTGCCATATAAAATACAAACTATTAACTAGCAATAATTCACTCCTCACTTTTATTACTCAGCACGAGAAAACTGGATTGAATTATTAATGGTGTATCTCCACTGACAATGGAATGATTAAAATTATAATATTACTATTGCAGGATTTTTTTTTTTTTATCGTTTCATTCTTTCCCTTCGATTTTTCCTGAGTCATTTTATCTTCTTGTCCGTGGCCTTGCAAAGCTGGGTGAAACTCGCATTCTTTTTATTATGGAACGAGAAAAACGTGCACGAAGTGACATGTAATGAAATATTGAAGATAAAAACAATTCAATGGAGACAGAAAATAGGAGTAGAGTGAAAAAAAAATATATTATTGAAATGGAAATCTTGGAATTTGTAGTTCAGAAAAAAAGTGGCTTATTCACTCTCTTTATCTTTATCGCCTATTTGTCTAGCGTTAACGACAGTCGAAGTGTTAAGGAAAAATTGAGTGTTTCACTTTCCTTTTAGACGCTCAACATTTGTTCTTGGTACACTTATGTTTTCATGATTTCTCACATTTTGTTTTCAACGAACTATCGAAATTCAAAATTATTCTGAACTGAAAATACCACTCGAAGAAAAAAATTCGCATTGTTTCCCTGCACTGACTTTTTCCTGAAAATTCAGTGAAGAAGTGCGCAACTGTTCCCTAATTCTTACTGAATCTGGTTTTAACTGGCTGATTACGTAACAGGCACGTAATTTTTAAACAATTTTTTTCTGGGTACCAAAAACTATGTTCTCCCTTCAAGAACATCAATCTCTGCTGAGAATAATTTTTTTCCCCACCGCAGTAAATCGTTCGCCTGAAATATTTAAAAACGGAAGGTCCAGGTGTTTTTAATCGGTTTAAATTTTCCATATTTATCATGAATCTTATGAGTAAAAAAAAAACCGACTCAACTTGATAATCCCGTTTCTCTGCGCAAGGTGAACCTCCCACGCCTCCAAGACGACAAACGCGCGTGTACGCCCGTGATACACGCATAGCTATCCTAAGCGCCATGCAAAACCATCTACGTGACTAGAGACGTGTGCTATAGATGCATATTCCAACTTGCCGTAATGATAAAAAATGAGAATGTTGGAATATGTAGAGAGAGACGAATATGTTAATGGATAATGAACTGCATAAGTGCATTTACATGCGCCTGTTACAATTCATCTTGTCCTTGTCGTGCGAACAAAGTGGACGAAACATTTCTCATAGAAGTCCGTGACAAATTAGATAAAGAGTGGTGTACATTTACGGCCAGTTGGATTGTGTCAAAAGGTCGTATGAATAAATATTCATTCCTTCAATTTTTTATGTTTTAAACTATTTTGGCCCGTCCACGTGTGACAAGAGAAATAATAAAATAACATCGATTGCAATGATCGGCCGAAAAATATATCATACGATTAATCAAGCTTCTGCTTGGGTACATGAGGAGAAATGAAAAAGGGAAAGGAAGTTGAAGTGAAAGCTGCAAAGATAATGACGAGTAGGCGATGAACCGGCTGGGACATAAAAATACACACTGAGTGTTAAAAGTATCAACACGAGGTATTTAAAATTTGACGCAATAGTTTGAAAAGTAATACGAATATAATCGAACAATTCAAGGTATTGAAATAATCATTACAGTATCGGTGGACAGTACCTACGGACTTTGCTGGACCTATCATCATCTGAATTACCGGAGTCGTGCGAGAGACTAAGAAAAGAGATTTTAAAAAATGAGAATACGAACCAGATGACCGAGCGAGTGAACGACTTTCACTCGAACGAGAGTCTCGCGAAATCGTGATCTCTTTTTGTTTTATATCCAAATTGATTTCAGTAGCAAGAAATTATTTTCCAAACATGTTTATTCAACTGCACAAGGGGATCATTGCCCACGAGATCACAGTGTTTAAAAAATTCGATTATATTTATTTCTTCGGTTCAACGAGAATTTTTTTTCATTCATGAAGATTTATGGAATAATTCATATGAACGGTTTCTAATTATTAAGACAATATTATAGAGAAATAGTTATTTGCTTCGCTAATTGTCGTGACTCCACCAAACGAGGGGAATTTAATCCGCACGACCTGGGAACAGCACCAGAGAAAAAAATATTTTCGGCACATGAAAATCGCTATTGCGCTATCATTTGAGTAGTCACAGTCGCGTTGTGGTAAGACACAGCCCCAGAAGTGAAGAAGGCCCACTTCTAGTTCTACGTTCTTCCATTTTCGAGATCCAAGAGAGACCTGGGAAATCAACTGTTCAAATTTTCTTTCAATTTCCCGAAATTGTTGTATCGCCTGGGAACATCTGATTCACTCATATAATAATGTAAAAACAAAACCTATCATAAATTAAAGCAAGAATTTTCCCACCCAAGCTATAGGTCAGAAGTTGATATCTTGCAACTCCAATTTTTCGCAACACCCTCAGGTTCTCGGAAGAGTAAATTGTAAGAGGATATTTAGAATCGATTATTCGAATTAGAATAGTGAAGTCATTGGAAGTGAATTTTCGAAAGAAAAACTATAAATTAATTTATCAACTTTATATTGAGAGGGCTTGGTATGTGTCATGAACACAAATTAATCGTCTGTACGTAGCTGTTTTCAGTCCATGTCAGTAGTTTATACTTTTTCGTAGGACAGTGCTGAAGAGAAATGTTTAAAACAGTTTTAATAAATTGAAACAGAAAATATCAGTCACTCAGTTGATCTGGAGACATCATGGGAGAAAGATATAACTTCTCCATGCGATAAATAAAATATTAAAATTCATAGTCGAATAGTTTTGATATTATTCAACAATCCCTGTCCCTAATCCAATAATTTAAAACAAAGGAGAGGGAAATAAAAATATTTGAAGTATTACATTGAGATGGAGTATAATGAAAAGGCTTATCGGAGGTTGACTGCTGAGATCAGTTGACTGTGAGGTGACTTTTAAGATGCATGCCGTCGCGTATTCAACAGACACGATGGAGTCGTGCGTAGCAATCATGCCAACCAACTTCACTGATCGCTGGACACGACGGTACGCATGTAAAATTCACCCGTCGCCATATCACCGTATATCTATCGAACTATTATAAGTAACAAAACAATCTTTGATGAAGAGATGAGTACGAATCGATAAAATTATTGAGAAATTGATTTTTATTCATTGGGTGATGCGCACGGAGGAAAATTGTCTACAAAAATTCTAGTACAAGTGCTGAAGAGTTCTACATGGAGATAAAAATTCGGTAATCTGCCAGAAAAAAGAGTATTCAGTAATAATTACGGAATAGTTACGGATTTTTTCAGTGAACGTTCCATACACGAGGACAATTTTTATAGTGTAATTCCGATAAAAATTGTGTTGCCCAAATAAATAATCATGGAAAAAATTATTCAATAAAATATTGAATAATTTTTTTTCATCAGTAAATGCAAATGCCTAAACTCTCAGCCAACTTCAAACTACACAAACAAATTTTAAATAAACTAGTCCATACCCTCTCTCTCTCTCTCTCTCGCTCTCTCGACAGAACTGATCTTATTTTAAATCGTAATTGAATAGAAATAAAAATGGTATATCCGTTAGATGACCGATTCCTTCGCCCAGTGCTTTTCGTTGTTACACACAAGTATTTATCTACATAATTCTTGGAAAAAAGACAACATCCGGAGTGACAGAATATGAACAAAAAGAGTGAAATAATAGAAGAGGAAAAAGACAAAAATGCCAAAAAAGGGGATAAAAAAATGAACATAAGAGTCGACTCGCTCATCGCACCATTAAATCGAGCCTCATTAGCATGGATGGCGTGACGCCACTTCACAGTTATTACAGTAGATACCGATGCTTTACAATCCAGCCTCGGTGCTAGGCCAGCAATGCTAATGTTGTTATACAGGCCTGAGACTTCCGTACTGAGGCTACAAAGCTATCTTGTACAGATATTCGGCAAATAATGAAAAGCTTTGGGAGACCGGGGCCCAAGTGGGGGGGGGGGGGCGCAAACCTCAACAATAATGCCCCGGGGATTCGCCGATTTTATAGAAATCTACCTTACTATTCAGTAAAAATAATACGAGACTTCGCGGATTTATCTAATTTAAAAAATAGTTACTTTCAGTAAAAAAATTCTATTTCCATCATTTTTACTGTATAGTGTTTTAACTCACAGATTACGGAACGGGGACGTAATTTTTAAATAATTTTTTAGATAATAAAAATATTATCTGTAACGATATGTGTGGGGTAAATTCTTGTGAGGATTCTGAGTACAAATCTATAGTGGATCAATGTACCAATCCTCAACAGCATTATATTTCTTGCATGTTTGAATGAATATAGGTCGCTCATGACTCGATCGAGCGAGTCGCCACCATTGAGGACCACAACAATACACAATAGGGCCGCTGGGTAATTTCCTGTCGGTGTAAAACTGACGAGTCTTACTCACGATGAACACACGATGTCCTTTTGTCACCATGTTTTACAACATTTTATTTCTCTTGTTTCTATTATCGGTTAGCTCTCAGCTGCAGATGAATAAAACTTTTTCTTTTTTCAAAAAAAAATGAGGTGAACCCGACAATGGCGAAGATTCGCGAAAAATCGTTTGAGAACAAAACCAATGATTTGAGTGTATCCGGATTTTTGAATTTTTTGTTATCACAGTAGGTCAAACTTCTCATAGATATCAAATTAGTTCATAATAATGATTTTGAATGGAGTACAAAACGGCTGAGCATTGGAAAGAAGGTGAGTTTTCACATAAAAATTTCTGAAATTTTTTTTAAATACTGATTTTTCATCGAATATTTCTCTTCGTGGAGCGGACATATTCCTCGAGACTCGAAGATAACTCGTTAATATCCACGAAGTATTTACAAGTACCCGACCCCATCGCACTTACTCTCTTAACACCCACTCACTCCTATGGTTATACTTTTGCTTGCGTATTATTTACATGTGTGCGTATATAATCGGCATGGGTGCGCTCTTCAGTGTTTCACGCTCCGTGACGCGCATCATATCTGTTTCCTGAGTATCGTTCTTGCTTCCCCCAGTATTGGTATACGAGTCCCTTCGCCGATTTCTTTGTGATGGAATGGTAAATTACTCACATTAAAATTACAATTAAAATTTTAAAAATTCCACATTGTTCATTGCCATTATATTCACACGGGGGGAAAAATTCTTCAAAAATTACGGGTCCGTAATCCGTGTTTCGTAATCTTCGGGTCAAAATAATATTCGGTAAAAATTACGGAACAGTTACTCACTTTATCTATAAATTTCAGAAAAAATGCAGAACGTTCCAAAAAAAAATATGGAAATTTTCGATGAAAATTAGACCTCTAGAGGACGAAACGTGGGATGAAATGACAATCAACCCCTCTTCAAGTCAAGTTATGGTGGAAAAATTAGACTTCAGAGGCGTCATGGGTTCCATAATTGTCACTGACTACTATTTTGATTGCCAGATTACGGAAGAGACACGTAATTTCTAAAGAATTTCTCTCTCCGTGCAGTCGGATTACGGGTAATCATGTTAGGGATATTATAAGAAGCATCGATTGCCGATAACATCGATAACGATTTTTTTCAGGTCATCAGAAGTCGTAATTTATTTCAGGAACATTACGGATCAATTTGTAATTCATATGCCAACTTTGAGTTCCGTAATTTTTACTTAATATTTATCTCCGCGTAATGTTCCCCTCCTTTTAAAATGCACTCACGACAATTGACAAGAAGGACATGTCTGGGTGATTGTACTAAACAATTTAATTGTATTCCTCTGTAATTTGCACTGATGGGGTTGGGCTACATTGCCAAAGACATTGAAGATTTTACGGAGTGATGCAATTTGAGGGAGTCATACGTCCAGCTGATCGGCCAATTATCTATTTAAAATGTTCATCCATATACAGTGTCCAGAGAAATATAGTGGAGAGAAAAAAAAAATAAGAAGCAATTCTATCCCTAAATCGGTATGTATATGTAAGCGTAAATCCATTATGGCTGTAACTCCGTGAACAATAACTCTTTTCCACTCTCGGGGACCCATTTAATGGGTCTCCGTATACTCTTTTTCGTCGTCTATCGTATTTACCAGTAGAGGAAGCGGAAGTGAACTGATGGGTAGATAGGTCGAGCATTTTGTAACTAATTTCATGAGTAAATTGTCCGTAACATTGGTTTGGTGCACTATATATCCACCTATTCTGTAGGGAGGCGGAGGCCAAGAGTCAAATATCCTTATCCTCATGGCCGTTTAGCGATGTGCCAATCCGTAAACATGAAATCACGATGTTAATCAGAGGATAACGGATTTGTGAATTAATTTAAATGTTTACTTCCCAATGAGAGCATTAGGACTCATCAAAATCTCCATAAAGAATTTTTTTTTCAAAATCCCTTGTGTACAATAGCGGAATTACCGAGGGAATTTTCCGCTCGGTAAAATTCAAAATTGTCACAGATTGGTGCGGAAAAAAAAATTTATTGCACGTTTAAAGGGACCAGTGAATATACTCTTGATTTAAAATATTGTTAAAGTAGGTGAACCGTGGAAACGCCTCGTCCGGTCCTCCTGGTCCGTTCAGACGGACACGATAATCACGAATTTCCGTTTTCGTCTCTCGGAAATGAAATAAATTTTTCTTCTGCATACGCATGAACAACACGTACCTGTAACTCATTAGACAACTCCAGTGACAAATAAAGTTAACTTGACGAACAGTTTACCCTTCACTCCCAACGATTATTGCAAATAGCTCCAATAGCAATGTCAGCGAAATGGAAGGTGGGAAATAAATGCATGAAGGAGGAAAATTGGAATTTCAATCATTTCGATTATTAATAGAACCGATGGGAACGCTATGTGGATCAATTCTAATTAATTAGCCGCGACCCCAATTTTCTTTTTTTTTTTTCCTTTTTTCTGTCATCGTAATTTAATGCTTCCCCTAACCTTTCCCCATTCCAGTCATGCGAAGAAATCGATAGTGTGTTGACTTCATTTAAAAGTCATTTCAAGTCTATCCCTTTCTCAAAATTAATCTATCTCTTCCCACGATAGGGGTGATTTTTAAAAATCGAATCTATCGATTTGAGAGTGTGAGTAAGAATGTTTTAAGTCCATTTAACGAACAAACGAATTAATTACCATCCAATTAATAGGATTGATCTCAAATCTCAAAAATCTGAAATTAAATTCATTAAATTGACTAAATCGTTACAATTAAACCCATAAATCATTGGAAAATTCGGGGAAAAACGGGGAATTAATGGAGATAAATTTGAAAAACTACATAAACATGTTGGTCGAAAAATGGATAATACGAGTGAGACCAAAATTAAAAATATAGTGAACGGTACAGCCATATATTCCATTGCCGGTAATATGCGACGCGTGTCACCAGACAGACGGCGTGTATCAAAGGATATTTGCTCTGTAAACATTATAGCTTTAACGCTGGGTAAAACGTCGGTGTGTGCGACTTGGTCTCTAGACTCACACACATACAATAATCAAGAGAGGGAATAGGTCTACCCTATTATCTTATGGAGGAAGGGATACGTATGGGTTGTGTGGTTGTAGGTAGCCTCCGACCGGGCCTAATCGCGATATTCGTAATAGGTGCTATTAATTTTCATTATTATTTTATGATCTCACGTTTATAAAGTCAATACATTATCCATATCACTCACGACCGAGGGAATGTTTCCACGTTCAACCCCTGGGATTAAGGGCAATATAAATGTGTATCATTGGAATAAACACTATTTTTTTCTCAATGAAATATCGAAAGTAAAAAAAAAATTGTTATTTATTTCATCGACTCATGAAAATGAGGAAATAAAATATTAAAAAATAATCGAATCCTGACACTTCCTCGTTCTATTTTCCCTCTCTCGAGATGAAAAAAAATTATCAAGATGCTTTAATTGGTTTGATAATTAGGGAAATGAAAAATGCAAAACTTCCAAAACGGAATAACTGAAAAAATGATTGAAAATGCAAAAGCCTGCGGTTTTATCAAGGAAAGGGGTAAAATATTTGACACAAGTACCGTAATAGCATGAGCCTGACCCAAATAACCCTCCTATGTACCAGGATCACCGATGATAAAGTGCCTCTATACACATCTTCCGTGTGCCTAAGGTATAACCGACACGTACACATCACTTTTTATTCTTTTTCCCTCTTTTTTACGCCCATTGTTTTTTTTTTCTATCCTCTCAACATTATCGTTTTTTTCACGTTTTTGCTCATTGGACGTTCCGCATTCCACTCGGGGAGTGCTTTCACGCCCGTTTTGACGCGGTAGCTCATACATATACATATATGAATGAAATATACACCATATCTATCACACACGCAGTCATTTATCCAATTAAAAATTAATCGGAAAATTGTAGATTTTTTTCCCCACCGCCCTATGGCTCATCAGACACCAGTTATTTAAATTGCTAAAACTTTCGGGATTTTGTGTGCTCCAAAAATTGTGCAACACCACTTCAAGAGATATATTACTAGATATGTCAATATCGTAGATCATTAGAGTTGAGTTTTCCATACGTTGAACAGCAATTTATAAAAATGATACTTCGAAAGGAAATTCCGTGTCGCGCGACCTGGGATTCAAACCCGGTTCTTGCAACCTCCGCTTCGCGAAGTCCTCTACCTTCATGATAATTTTATTTATGTTCCTAGCATCATTGCAGTCCTCAAACTACGATCGGCGATTCCATCGAAATTCGATGTTGTTTACTAGTGAAATTTGGAAATTTCCCAGAAATATTTCAACAATAGATTTCTTCACAATTGATAGAATTACATGAAGATTAATTTTTTATATTTTAGCCACTGCATCGTATTCTATATTCCCAAACTATTTTTCCTAATTATCACATACAAATATGTGATAAATACATTCAAATAAAAAAAATTCCTAACAGTGTACTGACATACTTCAGCATCTGAACAATTAAAAAAAACCACAAGTTTGCGATTCCGTGGGTAAATAAAACTAACCTGCATCTGCAGCCATGAATAATCGATGTAAGCAGTGGTGTTTGCGGTGATACCAGCATTACCACCGGTAGAATTTGACTGCCAGGCATCTTGACCAGGATTAACCAGTCCAAGACCGTCGGGTTGTCCCCGATCAGGTACTATTTGATCGGCATACTGATACGTATTCTGTACACTCTGTTGTACGGGTAATGCTATGCCAACCGAATGATGATTGTGATGACTATTGTGATGATGATGATGATGATGATGATGATGAGTGGGAGGGTGCTGGACCCCCGAGCCGGCGGTGGGCTGCAAGCAGCACACGCTGACGTCCATCCGGGGGGGCGGCGAGTCGTAAAATCCTCGCTGTTCTGGATCTGGTGAATCCCAGATTGACGTGACGTACGTCGTCTCAAGTGGAACCATTCAATCTTCAGCAGGATAAAATTTCTACTGTATTCTTCCCGCCAAAAAAGCAAAAAAAAAACGATAAATTGCACTAGTTATCAACGCCAATGGGACTCGTTATCCAGAGTGATACCACATTGACACGAAAAACATTGTTCTTCAGGAATCCTCATTGCTGAGTGTCACAAGGATGTCATCTACCAGCTGAACTCCTCTCGATAGTTAACGGAGCACTGTTTAATTTTGTGATTAAATCCACCGACTGGTACACGTCAAATAACAAACAAAACACTTGGCACAAATGTTCAAATCTTCCTCGTTTCGTGGCACATGAAATATTCCATTGATCAAGTTTATTTCATCGATCACGTCTGATCACTAATTTATTCGTAATGCGTTTACCCATATGTTCGCAGTTGTTCCAGACAATTTTTAATAATCACTCATCACTTGATGCTGTCAAGAGTTCCTTGTTTACACTTTATTTTTTATTTTTTTCACAAATCAATTTTGATGATCAGTGCATGCCTATCGTCTCGAATTCGAGTGATGCGCGCGTATGTGTTGTCAAGGCAACGGTTCAGCCGTAACTGAACGACTCAGTTTCACCGTAGTACCCAGGTACCCCCTCACACAGTTTTGTACCTGGGTGCCTTCTCCTCCAGTACAACAACGTCCATCTCTCTCTTCGTCTTCCTCTCTCTCTCTCTCGTTCTCTCTCCCTCCCTCGCCTCACTCCCTCTCTCACTCTTTCTCTCTCGGTCCCCCTCTCTTTTTCACATTTAACTTCACCTCAAACACGAGGAATAAAGGGGGATCTCTCTATAGCACGGCTCACGCCCCGGGCGTGAGTGATCCGCGCGCTCAGTCGGCCATCAAGCGCATATACACCTGGGTAAAAAAAAAAAAAAACAACGCCGATCCGTGTCTTCATATTTTCTCCCACCCCGAGACCGGCTTTTCCGTCTTGGTCTCACTCGGTTTGGGGGATTACATCTCTTACTCTTTCTCTGGAGGGGGAGTATTTTTAATTTTTTTTTTTTCTTGCAGAACCCCCTACACTCGAGGGAAAACAAGTGGGAGACCCCGACGATAGCCATGGACATTCCGCCAACGCTCACCTGACGTCATTCCAACCAATCTGCGCTTGTGCAGACGGTGATGAGGGATTAGATTAAGCTCAATTATTTTATACTGATATTTTTCATCGGGAAAATTGTGATCTACCAGTTTTGAGGGAGATGGGGGGGGGGATCAGGAGTACGGGGATTAAAATGCCAGGTAATGGATTATGGAGGGTAGATAAAGTGAGGTTTAATTGTCGGAAGCTCTTGTTGGTAATCATTAGATAATCATTAAATAAATGGATAATCAGATTTTCTTTTTTGTGTGTAGAAAATAATTCTATACGAATTGTAGGTGAAATAATGTTCGATAAAAATTACGGACCAGTTACACGGCGAGAAAAATTAAGGAACAGACACGTAATTTTTCAAGAATTTTTCTCTCCCCGAAGAATAATTACGTCAAAGAGAAACAATTTTGTCATATCGACCTGCAAATGCACAGGAAGGCTCTTGAAATAATCATAGATGATGCAATTGTCTATAAATAATAATACGATTTGAATAAGCGAAGTGCGATTGAGCCTTAATTTTGTAATTCAAAGTACGTCGCAAGCCTTGGCATCAGCCTTCTCGGTGGCCCTAGATAAAGACTCAATTGATATTATCGTTTCGCGTCTGAACGACGCCTTATTCACGACAAAACCGCAACCCTCAGTGGCCCCATTCGAGTACTAGTTAAGGGGTTGACGAAACCCCGTTTCCACCGTTGATTCCTACCATGCTATACTACATCTGAGACGCAAAGATATTCCCTTTCTCTTTGAGATTGTGAAACCCCATACACTGCTGGCGGTACATGAAATCCAAGCGGGAGAGAGCACCTATCGTTGAATTTACTATCTGTAATAGGTTACGCAGATTACGAACAAAAGTGCAAATAGTTCACATGACCTTAACCCAATGTTAACAGTGATGAGAAGGGGGTGGAGAGAGGGGGGGGGGAGGGTGGAATGATCCTCACGGTGTGCTCACTTAATCGCACCCATTCAACTTCTCATTTTATAAGTGAGACTGAATAAATTTGTAACAAGTTTCAAAAGTATAAAGACTGTACCTTCATTAAACAGTCGAGAGAAAAACGTTTAGGTGCCGCTTGTCAAGAGTTTGGATATACAGTATCAGGATTTAATATCTATGACGTTGAACCTGAGTTGCACATAATTTACGAATGTGAGAAAATATCCAATAAATGTTTATGGAATAGTTACGTTTCATTGAGAACTTTTATTGGTTTGAATGATTTCAATGCCGCAGGGAGATCCGTTTATTACTTTAGAAAATAAATTATCCATCGATGTGAATAATTAGAGACCCTGGATAATTGTTGTTGAAGAAATATTAATTAACCAGGTAATTAATGGAATTTATTATCTATAATCCGTGTGGCATAAATGAGACGTTAAAGATGAAAAATCCGTGAGTCTTGGCATTATTTTTTGCGTGTATGAATTATTTTTGTCAGACGTGTGTTTACAGAAATCAAGATTTATAACGTGTCGAGATATTTCTGTTACAATTGTCCGTTGAACAGCAATTGAAAGGTCAATACTCCCGTATTTTTTATTTCACCAACTGACAGAAACATGTCTATACCACCTCCGCAAAAACTCTCCGCATGTACGTGCAATCACCATACTTCACATTATATATAAAATAATAATTGTGTTGTGTTCCACTTAGATTTGAATTGCCCCTCCTCTCGACTTTACCCATACAAAAAAAAATACTTATACGGTACCCGTAGAATATTAAGATATGAAATTGGAACTCTAAAATAAGAAAAATAATAAATATAGTCTCTCGTCCAATTAAAAAAAAAAACCCTAGCTCTTGCGGAAATTTTTGTGCTGATCAGTCAAATTTATTTAATCATTGAAGAGAAATTACCCAACTATCCAGTAAAGTTTTTATCCGCTCAATAATTGTTCCCAATGGGCTACTTACAGAATAATTATTAATACACAAAAAAAAAATGTTGAAAAATTATTTTTCTGTTCCGTGATCTGTCAGTCAAAAAAATATTCAGTAAAAATTACAGAACAATTACGTATCTTTCCACTCAACATTCCATATTTTTTCCTGATAGTTTCCTCAAAAAGTGCGTAACTGTTCCGTCATTGTTACCAAAAATTTTTGCGACTGAAATTACGGAACAGGTACGTAATTATTTAACAATATTTCTCTCCGTGTGGCTTTACCCAGAGTAAATCGAGTCAACCCCCTCCACGCCATTGCTTTTCCGCTCTGTTTTTCTACAAAGGGGGTGGAACATTTCCCCCACCGAATCCCGTGAAAATCCCCACGACGATGAGAAGTAGAGTGAAAAGGCAATATCGTAACAACATTTTTTTTTTTCTCCATCAAGCAGTTCATACACTCTATAGCCCCCTTCTGATTGCCACGGCCTTAGTACCATCCCTCTCATACTTAGTCGGACATCTCAGTTCCCGGAAGCAACGCAACTTATGAATGGAAGTTCAAGACGATTGGCTGGGGGGCCCGACCAATAAACGTACGGGCTGTCCCACGGCGCGCGCATACCCTGAGCGCGAGTGAGACAAAGAATTATGGAATCAACTGTCATGTTTCAGTTTAACGTGTGCGAATTTTCGAATCACTGGGAGTATAGATATATTGATAGGCTGATGGGGGTATATTGGGGTAGGGGAGGAAGTGACAAGAGGGAGAAAACTGGCAAATCGTCATGAGACTATGGGAGGAAAAGATATTTAACAGTTATTTAACTACTTTTAATTATGTAGTTGTGAATTATTGAATATGTAATTATGTATGGTTGTTAATGAAAATAAAAAAAATGGAGTTATCCATAACATATAAATATAACTATTGTTTATTATTGGATGAGTAGTACCTTTTCCGCACTTCCAACGAAAATATTTTATTTTTCTGGCCATTTTCCCGGGAACCGGTTTTTTGTCTTTCGATTACGAGTTTTATGAGAGTCATTTCCATTGATTTTTCCACTAACAATATTATCGAGATAATTCTGGGGGAACATTAACAAATTGAAGGAACAGTAATAATTATGGGAGGAGGTACTCATCGTTTAGAGCAAGAAAATACGTTTGGGAGAAGATTAATTTTCCGGGTAATCAAATGACTATTTGAATTAATTTTCTGTCTATAAATTTTCTCGATTCCTATCAGTTTATAATAAATAAGTGAGCTAAATTTGCTGTTGTTAATTGATTATTTTGCAAAGAGTTGGAAAAAAAATAACGCGGTCACAATAATCTCAGAAAAAAAGATATTCGTACCTAATGAACAGAAATTAGTGAACTCTTTATTTTCTTAATTTCCGATTGTTCATTTATATAAAAAGTCTTCAGCAACTCTTTCGTGTTACTGCCATCTATCGGAGATTCAACATATTCTGGAATTTTTCATATAAAAATTGGAGTTTCCCCAACAATTGCGGATTTTCTAAAAAATTCCATTTCCAGTTCTCTGAAAATTCGTAAAAAATCTCAAAATCTCAATCTCGTAGAAAATTCATCTCAAACGTGTAGAATTTTCAGTGAATTATATCACTCGTCGACAACATACCGACAGTTGTTTATAATTGTCGAAACAATATAATTCGTTAACCCACAATAATCTCCATTTTTTTCCATTTAATATCCCAATTCCTCTCACGAGGGCATTTTTCACGTTAAGTAATTAATAAATTCCGTTGATTATAAACCTATTTGACGCCCAATCCCGGACTTCCGCCTAATTAAAAAAACTTCTTCTCCCCCTTGAAATTCCACATCTCCAATTTTTTATAACGCTCCACGACATTCCAAATAATTATCATTATTCATTACCCGTTGAGGAGAAATATGTTACACATATTCTCAAGATCTCTCTCCTTATGCTAATGGCCATTGCGATTACTGCGTGCCGGCAAATTGAATGTGACTTGTGCAATGTAAAGCAGAATGCAACGATACAAGATAAATTCAAATGAATATCTCATTTCTAAGCTTCGCACAATGTCGAGTTTGAAAACCCCGCGAGGTGTACCGACAATTGACACTTAACTCATGTTAAATACAGGGAGAGGATGGTACGTTCAAATGATACTCCACGGAGCGGCACAATGGGACTTTATAACAGGGCACTGTGAAAAATGTTCATGGTGTGGCACATCAAGGTAATCGGGTCACACGATGATGCTTATATTGAAAGCCCTCCATTGTCGCATTTCTCGGCATTCGTTTTCTCTTTCTAATTTTTTTTTTAACTCTGCAAAGAAAATGTCAGACATCTACGGGATGTTTTATGCATTAACTTGCCAACCGCATTCTTTGAAATATTTTCATGGCGAGAGAAATGTTCAATAAAAATTATGGAATAATAATGGTATTATGGATAATGGAATAATTCACGGGATTTGCAATAACTAATAGTTGTCCAATAGTTTTTAATTTTGTTACATCTGAGATTGCCAAAGCTGTCAGCGTTTGTTATATATGTATATATATGTATATGATTATTTCATATATATTATGATTAGAATTTTTTTTATAACTTTTTTTTACGTAAAAAAATGATTATATTTTTCTTGCTAATAAATAATTTTTTTTTATAAAATCTATGGTGTGTAAAACGAACGTTTTTCGTTCACCTGACGTTTGCGGACGGCTGTTAATATAGTATCCGACAGCACCGGCGCAGGTGTGTTTGAGTTACCTGTGTTACCTTGGCTCGCCAGTCTTTAAAGTCGGTCACTGTCCACCCGAGTAGTTATCAATGAATTTTTTAATTATCTCAGTGGAGATTTCCGATCGTGAGATAAATAGAAAGTGCTGACGTTGTTTTAAGACTCCGTTGGTTGCGCTATGAGCGTCGCGGCGCCGAATTTACGATTTTTTAATTCTTTAGAAATTACCTGTCTGTTCCATAATTTGCCAGTCAACACAATATTTGGGAAAAATGACGGAACAGTTACGCACTTTTTCAGCGAACTATCAGAAAAAAGTCCAAAACGTTCCGTCATTTTTACCGAATATTATTTTCACTGGCCGATTACGGAACAATCACGTAATTTTTCAAGAATTTTTCTTTTCGTGTCTTAAATTTTGTCACAACTGAGTTATTCAAAATTTCTCCTCATGGGATGTGATCAACAGTTTCAAAAATATTACCTGGCACATGTCACCCTCTAGATGTCTAATTTTTCTCCAAAATTTCTTTTCATCTAATTAAAAACATCTCCCAGTGTCGTCCACCCCTGTCACAATTGCCGAAAAAAAAAAATTCTCCAGTTATCTAATCTCGAAAATGTCCAGAAAAACTTGTTTTCCCCTGCCCCTATAAAAATTCCAGCTTATCAGTTCCCCTAACCCGAACCCCACGTGGATCCCAGCATACGAGGAGAAAGAGATACAAGTGTCTCGCACGGAGATCTTTCAACTTTCACGTTGCGAAATAATATCCAAACATCTATGCGGCCAATTCCTCTAGGCCAGTTGTCGTGACGCCGGATAGTGGTTACATCATTAAACGATGGCTCCCGTCCTTCTCGCCCCGTACAATTCATTGTATAACAAATCATGTGTATAATTCACCATACTTATATTCTTGGTAAGATTACGCAAACGGGCCGTTTTTTAAAAGAAAGATTTAGGCCATGAGTTTTGTACGAGACACATTGCCGCCCTCCCTTCCTCTCACTTGCTTTATGACTCGATGAAATGAGGGGGAGGTACCTGCGTATGTTACAATATTTTCTCAAGTACAATGTTGCCGTATGTGTACCGTAGATCGTCGTCATCAATTAATTTGTGACGTGATGCAATCGATTATCAGTCAATTTTACGATCATCATTGAATGGATTGATCCATCATGTCTAATGGTCCATGATAGGGTGATCCAGCAGTTTGTGTCTCACTCGCGGGTAATTACGGGTTATTATTTATAGATGCAATTGCTCCGGGAGATTATTTATAATTGATGTTTATAATTAATTTCTTATTAATTCGTCGATTGATGAAGTGGAAATTTCGCGAAAGTTTCGCGAAGTTTCACTGATGTTTCCGGTGCGGATGAAAAATTTAAGATAAAAATTAGTCCTTCAGGGGGTGAAACGAGGGACGAATGTTAATTTTATTCCAAAAATTAGTCTCCCAAGTCTCATTTTTCCAACAAAACTTGACCTTAAAGTAGTTGATTGTCATTTTACCCCATGTTTCGGCCTCTAGAGATCTAATTTTTATCGAAAATTTCCCTCCGCGTGGTATCTCATTAATGTTTCTGAAACAATTGACCTGAAAACTGGACTTTCCACTTTCAATTCCTCACAATTTTCAATTATCAACGGCCTAATCGCTGAAAATTGCAGTGGAAAATCGCTAAAAACACAGGACAAAAGCCCAACTCAGCCTGACACTGGCGAACATCTCCATAATTAATAAATCTACTCCTTTTCACCTGAACCATCAGCCTTGACGCGTTAATTGAGGGTCAAGTACTACGAGTAAACACATTGAGCAATAATTCCGCGTGGAATTCGAATAACCCACACCGCAAAGATTATAGAATGAAATCATAAAAAATTGCGTCAACTCTCCTGTCCCCCAACGACTGCCCATCAGAATCACGATGGGACTTTGGTGGTTCTTCCGCGTCGTCTCTTCCCCCCAACCCTCGATAATATTTAATGATGTATCTCGCCTTGACGTCTCCATGGGCATTACCTGCCCAGAATAGGGAGGAGGAGGCGTCATTACTATGAAATCCCTCCACCGGATGTAAATTTAAATCAATCGATTTCTCTGGATTGAAAAATTTCTATAAAAAAAATATTTATGGAGCTCGACCATCTGGGAATGGACCCACTGATAAATCCATCTTTTGACAGAGAGAATTCTGTCCCTGGGGATGGGGCTAGTCAACGAAAGTATTTTGTTTTTCTTAAGATAATTAATCGAAGACTATTAATTTCGCTACACCCTCCCCTAACCAACTCGTGAAGGTCAAATGGAATCTTCACTTTCTGTGCTGGTAGCGCTGAGCGTCAAGTGAGGGGCGACATAACCGATGAAGAAGAGGGCTTCCCCAGTGGGTTAGTTAGCCCGCTGTCCGAGAATTGTGGCTCAGTGTGTTCACCAACCTCGGACTGTCACTATAACGCGATCGCTCCAAGTGTCCAAAATATTCGTTATTCACTTTCGATAAATTCGGCACAGTGTTGGGTCCTCCAGGCATCTGGAGATTGCCCGAGCCAAATCTTCACAATTACCTCATCGACGGTGGTTCTTTTTACATTCACTCGTTTCATCGTCGTAATTCGTGATTAAGTGTAAATTGGAGAGAACATGTTACTGGAGAATCCTGTGCCTGGATATGTCGATGACGTTAGTAATTATTACTTGTTTCGTTATCATTGTTATCGAGTGACGAGACACCGTTGAAAATGACGTTCAAAATCTCCCGCTATTTTACCGTATTTTATTCAATGTCTGCGATGCAATAATCGCTCGAAGGAATTCACTCGCGTCGTCACTTTTTCACTCGATCCAGTGAAAATAACTGGGTCAAGAGTGTGATTTTTATGTGGGGGGAGGGAAGGGGGGGGGGGCAAAAAAATCCGGGGGTTATTAGTGTATTAGCAGCGGATATTTTACAACCGAATAATTGATTTGTTTTGTTTTAATGGTCAGGTGAATGCCGCGTTTTGAACGGGTGGATAACAGGTGGAATTTTGTGGATAGTTGAGTAGTAATTTTCGAAAGGGGGAAACTAGATATAATTATTAGACAAAATTTCGAAATTTTTCGGAGTAGAACAACGCGACTTTTACAACTTTCATAAAATTTCAATAGTAGTTTTAGTTGTACAGAAATTTAAGGCGATTTTAACCGCAGACTCACCGGTTTCTAGATATTTTCGTGGAATTCAATTGAAACTTGACCTTCCACTAATTTCCAGCGACTTGCGAATTTTAAATAATGAAATTTGTTCAAATTTCAAGATATCATGAATTTTTTCAAAATATTTTTCAAATTTCAGGTGCACCGGAAATTTTTCCAACCCATTATGTTCAATTCCCCCTTTCATCGATCAATTATTTCAATTGTATCATAATTAGAATTGCGGGAACGTTTCTCCAAACGACTGGGCCCATTGCGGTTTCAACGAAAGTGAAACCGCCTCGGTTCATCGTACGAGAGTGATGCGTGAGAAAATGAATTTCATCTCCTCACGGCCACAAAAATCAATGTCTCGAATTCTACCAATTACCAAAAATCATCTAATCACAGAAAGATTAACTGAACAACTGATAATAATTGAAAAAAAAAAAAAAACAATTGTGACTAAATAAAACACCGGTGAAAGTTATGAAAGTACAAACAAAGATAAAAAAATCTCGAACGATAATTAAAAAATTATTCTTACAGTCCAGCGTTTAGTGTAATAATCCTAACGTAATAATAACTTCGTCATCTCGTAATCCCCAGCTTCACAGTTACATAAAACTTCAGGAGTATCCTGTTAACTTTCCTATCGGCCAACGAAATGCGTGTCTCAGCTGCCCAGCAGCTTCCATATCTTTTTCATCACCACTCATTTCTATATTTCGAATGACTGATGAGTGAAAATTTTAGCGAATAATTAACTAACAGAATTTATTGATTTCCGTACGTCCAGGAAGAATTTTTTTTTCTAAAACTTCTAGTCCAATTGTTAAAAAATGACAATTCGTCTTCTTATTTTGCATGAAATAAAATATTTCCCATCAAATTAATGACTTGTCTACCCATAACTATATTGTCCTGACAAAATCACCTAAAATTTCGTCCTCAGGCCTCAGGTGTCGTCTACGACGATCGCCTAGAAATGAACGAGAATAACAACAACGTGACAAATAGAATCAACGGTGATGGGGGTATCATGAGAACGGCTATTCAAGATTTCTACACTGGTCAGAACGTCTTTATAACAGGTACATTGTTACCACTAATACATCGAATTTTATTTGTTTACTCGGGAGCTTTCTCTCTCCGCTGAAAGATGCATGGTAATTGTTTTTCAGGGGGCACTGGATTCCTCGGCAAGACACTGGTCGAAAAACTACTGAGAAGTTGTCCAGATGTATCAACAATTTACCTCCTGGTGAGGCCCAAGAAGGCACATAATGTTGTTGATCGAGTTGATGATTTATTCAACGAACCGGTGGGTTATTTGTTACTGAATCAACGTGAGAAAAATGCGTGGAAAATGGCCCCTGAATTTTTAAAAATATTATTGCTGGTGAAAATCACCTGTTAAAGTCCCAGATAATTTTCACAATCAAAGTAAATCTTCAGAAAATTTAATTCAGAGCTAATTTTCCCCACATTTTTCTCCCCTCATTAGCTATCATTCTTTTACTGCTTCTCAAGATATTCGAGCACCTGAAGACAAATTCTCCCAAATTTCGGCACAAAGTTGTGGCTGTAGCCGGAGACTGTGAGTCACCAAATCTCGGATTATCAGAGAGCAATCGAGATTTATTGATTCAAGAGGTAATCATCCAATTTCAATAATTATTTTCGTTATTGTTAATGACGCCTGGAATCACTAACGTGGTAGAAAGGACTAGCAAACAATTCGCAGAATAAAATAATAAAGACAAAACATTTCGTCACAGGTATCAATCGTCTTTCACAGTGCAGCAACAGTACGTTTCGACGAGAAACTACGTGTTTCAACAGCGATAAATGTTGGCGGTACCTTGGCAGTGCTAAATTTATGCAAAGAAATGAAGAAGCTCAAGGTGAGTTATCCAAAGTTGTCACGACGATGAGGAAAAATTGAAAGCTATTGCAAACTGCATATTCACAGTGCAATGTTTAATCATCGTATGGTGTACATAAAGGGAGGTATTTCATAATCCATCCCTATTAATGGGGTCACACAGCCGAAATCTCTCTCACATCGGCAATCGGTGTTACACACACATACTACACATACCTGTTTCATTCAGTTACGTCACACACAAACGCAATCGACGCACGAGTGTGCTGGAGGCACGTTTATGAATACAATTTAAAAAAATCAAACTCCAATTCATGAATTGACTGCATAATATACCATTTCAATGGATATCTATTTGTCTATACGATTATATTCGACATTTAGGAAAATTGAGAAGATAGAATTATCGCGGTGAAAAAGAAAGTTGATGTTACTTAATGCAGAGTTTTCGAAATTTTCGTAGGCAATGACGATTTATTTAATTTGATACGTCGTAAGTCCAGAAGACAAAAATCTTGTGAATATTACGTCTTAATTTTTTATCAGAAATTTTTATGGAAATTCCTAAAAGGTTGACATAGGCGCGATGGGTTGAATAATTTGTCTAAACGAAAGAAAAATTATTTTTGCCAAATATACATTTATTTCAGAGAAATGTTCATTTTTTGTAAATTGTATTTCTCTGGTCTAATCACTTCCAAGGGGTCTAATCACCTCTCTCTCTCCCAACACTACAAATATTATTAAATGAAACAACGCAAAATCTACACTTCCCTGAACTCACCAACAACCAGAAGAACAAATAGATCCAAAGTCTTTCAAGTGCTAACGTCAAATAGTTGATTCAACAATGTATTTCCCAGTGTTCAATGAATACTTGCAATTTTCCTCACCTTGAAATTCAATTGAAGAATTAGCAGAGGTGCTAATTCACTACCCAGAACGCACTCATAAAACTCCTTTATTTTCCCTCCCACTGTCACCGAACAATTTATTCATTTCCATCGAATGATTCTTGACACTGAAAAAAAAAATTGTTTCGGCGACACTCAAAGAGTCGTCGAGACCTCGACCTCGAGAATATTCATATCTTTATCTCCTTTGATCCCAGGATGTGTACCCAGAATACAGAACTACTCATTCCTCAAGTGATCCAACAAAAACCTGTTGACCGAATTCTATTTAATATTTTTTAGGCAATGATTCATGTCTCGACTGCTTACTCAAATTGTCATCTGGACACAATCGAAGAATCCTTTTACTCTCATCCCATGCAGTATGAGGACCTCAAAATAGTGGTCAACACACTCTCAGATGATGCAGTCGACGACGTATTACCGAGGTAAGAAAAAAATGTCTGATAATTGAATAATTCATTATGCATTCAGAAAACTTTGAACTTGACGTACAAATGGCTTATTTACTCTGACTATTGTTTTTATTATTCATCTTTATTTTTCAGAATCCTTCAGAATTGGCCCAACACTTACACCTACACCAAGGCACTGGCTGAACAGGTGGTACAACAGAGAAGCAAGGATTTGCCAGTCGGAATATTCAGGCCTGGCATCAGTAAGTGAACATCACTTATTTTTCAGACGATAACTTCAGGGTAAACAGTCTCTGCAGTTTATTTAAATAATTAATAAACTGAAGAACAGATAAGATGTGTTTGGCTATAGCTATGTATTTGATTACTGGAATTTTCACGGTGGTATATCAGATTTTATTAACTCTCGGTCTCTTCATCTTGGCACTCATTGGAAAAATTATTATTTTCGTCTGTGCTATGATTTATGGGGTTGTTCGCCCTGGCCCTAGGATAACCCAGGTTAATTCCCCCGAACCTGTAGAAACCATGTACCCTGAGTACAACTTTGAAGATGACTTTGATACCATGGGAAGAGAATCATTAGAAACAATTCCCAATTACGAAGATTTAAGAAACGATAATTTTGGGAAAATTTCCTCATCACCGAGATCTCCTGCCTCCACTCCTGATTCATTCAGGGATTTGGAGACCAGGGGAACGTTGGAGATGGTATGCAGATCGATTGAAGTACTATTTCCAGAGACTGAGAATGGATAAAAGTATTTGGGAGAAAGTGTGAGGATCAACCACCGAATGGCGCATATTCAAAATTTTGGATATATTTTTTTTCAATGAAACGCCCATCGATAAAAAAATAATTTAACGATCGCTTTTTTCCGCTCATTTCCATTTACTATTTTTTTATAGTAATTTCGTGCGCTGAGGAACCTCTCCCTGGATGGATCGATAATTATTATGGACCCACTGGAGGTGTTGCAGCAGCACAATTGGGTATTCTAAAGAGTGTCCACTATAAACCCGACATTGAAGCCAATGTTGTACCAGTAGATTACACCGTCAACGGGTTGATAGCTTCTGCATGGGACGTGGCAACTCACTCTGACAGGTGAAATATCATTTAATAACGGGAGAATAGTTATTAGACTTTTTGAGTGGACCTTGTACTAACGAGGTCCCAAATAATTGCGAAAAAAAATATTTTAAATTAGGAATTTTCATGATGAACTTCACAATTTCCAGAAGAAACGAGAAAACACTGATCTACAATTATGTATCAACTGTGGATGCCCCACTGCTATGGGGAGACTACTACGACTATTGTCTAGCAGGTGCTCGTGAATTTCCCATTCTGCAGGCAAAATGGTACCTCACATTCTCCCCAAAAGCATCTTCCCTGTCTCACTCCCTATCAGTTCTCTTTCTTCACCTAGTCCCTGCCATTATACTCGACTTCTTCCTCATCTGCACCGGAAATAAACCACGAACATATAAAATGGTGACCAAGATCTTCAAGTACCTGAGCGTTGTTCAGGAATTTACTATGAGGAATTGGTCTTACAAAACTAACAACGTTCAACAGTTGTGGAAGCGTTTGGACGCCAAGGATAAGCAAAATTTCAAGTTTAATCTTGAGAATTTTGATTGGCGGAATTACTTCCGAAATTATCTGATGGGGGTTAAGATTTATTTGTTCAAGGAGGATCTAACCACACTCGAGGCTAGCAGGAAGAGGACACAGAGACTCCTCTGGTTGCATCAAGGAACGAAAACATTCTTCGGATTGATTATGATGTGGATGGTGTGGAAGCTGTTCACTCCATTAATCTGAATGAAATTTTTTTCCCAAATTGTGCCCGAAAAAAATAAGGTTGGATCTTGCTTTTTGTAAATATTAGACCAGAGGAATATTTTTAACGCGTTTTTGTTATTTATATGTTACCATCGACCATCCATGTAATCTTGTTATTACCCTAATCATCAGTACTACTATGGTATCCAATAATTTTCTATGTATAGTTTTTATGCGAAATCAATGTGTTTTTTATTTTAATGCTTTATGTATCAAATTAAATAAAACAAGTTATCAATTTAATTACTGAAATGTGGCACCTTATGGTCTTTTTATTTAATGTTCTAATTCATAGGATTTTTTCAAAGATACGAAAAAACGTCTGATCTCTTCTGTTGGATAAGTTCATGCACGTGAGAATTTATTTTTGGAAATCTGTGGAACTGATGAACGATCGAGATATCGAGCTCTTTATCAACTAGATAATGAATAAAAGAAGCAAAAATAGGAGGGAGTCCCCGACCCTCTCACAGTTCCTCTCCTTGTCTGTCAGCAGGAAAACCTCACAGGAAGTACTATCTACGTCAATCTGCAAGGACTGGGATTTCCAACTCATAACTTATCTAGTGGCAAACCAATAGCTTCAATTTATAAACAATAGCTCTAAGTTACTGTTCACATTCCAGTCGTGAGCTTGGAGTCTTACAATAGAAACTGTCAATCAAATAAAAATGAAGTGCAGTGCAATATTATTGAGTGGATTACTGATAGGTGCAGTGTCATCAGCCTACGCTGAAGCCGGCAAGTCTAATGAAACGGAATAAATTAATAATTTTTTTTTATCAATATTCTGAATCATATCATCTGAGTTAATGAAGAGCCTGATAAAATTACGAACACGATATGACATGAAATTAAAAATTACTATGAAAATATCGTTCTATTTTAGGGAAGTTCTGAAATAGAATTATCCATTTTATTCCAGATGAGATTAGAATCATTAGTAGAGCAGAATGGGGAGGAAAACCACCGAAGAAGACACCAACACCACTACCAGGTACTCTACTATACGCAATAATAAGTCACACAGCGTCAGTGGCGTGTGCCACGAAGCTCGAGTGTTCCAAAATCGTTCGAACTATTCAAACAATGCACATGGAGGGTAATCGATGGGACGACATTGGATATAACTTCCTCGTGGGCGGCGATGGCAACATCTACGAGGGTCGAGGGTGGGACGTTCAAGGAGCTCATACTTTCAATTACAATAAGAAAAGCATTGGACTTAGTTTTATCGGTACATTTAGTACAGCAGTACCCAGTAACAAACAACTGGCTGCTGCGCAGAACCTCCTCGAGACAGGAATGAAAATGGGAAAATTGATGGATAGTTATAAGTTACTTGGACACAGACAAGTCAGCGAAACTCTGAGTCCTGGAGATGAACTCTACAAAATTATTCAAACGTGGCCACATTGGTCTGAGAAGCCCTAAAGATTGTCAAATGATTGAAATTTGGAGCTAATGACATGTCTCGTCATATTTATTTAAGACAGCAGTGAAAGAAATATAATTGGTTTGAATAAATAATAAACGTTTCTATAAAAGTGACTAATTGGGAATGCAGTTCGTTTTACTCATCTACGATGGAATTATTTTTTTATTGGAATAATTTTTCTAATAATTTTATACTTCAGGAAATTAATTCAAACTCTGATGACTAATTTTGTTCGGACTATTAAATAGCTTTCGGAGAATCGTTTAAATATTTTCTCTGCCTTTATAATCGTTCTAGTCGAAGTTCTAATGGGGTATGTCAATCCAGCTCATTGATTCCTTCAAAAATTGATTCCTCATTTTCTTATCTATCATTGAATCCAGTGAAATAATCATATAATCATTCATCATAATAAATATCAGTTGAGCGAAGAACAGAATGAAATGAAATATGAACGTTGAAGCACATTAGGGTATGTTTGCTATTATCATATGTTTCAAATAATTTAATCCACTGAATATTCAACTGATTTAATGAGAGACGTGAAGAAGACTATCTCAAAAAAACCTTCGCTGATAGAAATGAACGTGAAGTCGCTATAAATTTAACAATTCAATGGAGTGATCCTGCAGATAAGGAGACTAACTGAATATTAATAAATTTACATATCTTATGTTCTCTATCATACCCAGATACAGTTAATTAAATCTGATAACATTCTTGAGCTCTATCAGTCGATGAAAATGATTTAAAAACGGCATTTCAGATTTTTTTTTAAACATATCAGGTACTTCTGCCAGACACGTCAGGTGCAATAGCCGCGAGTAAAATAAAAAAAATGACATTTGATAGAATAGTAGTATTAGAGCTGATTGTTGCTGTTCTTCATGTATCGGGAACGTTAGGAGATGGTAATGACATAACGATGAGATAATTTTCTAAATATTAACTAAAAAAAATTAGTCGATAAAACTGTTCACATAAAACAATTCACATCAGTCCCCAGAAACTTCAAACTTATTCTCTGTAATTATTATTTTCCAACTATGAAACTTCTTTATGGGCTCATTAACGCAATAATCAATTGGATGAGGGAGTTTCATGGATGAAAATTAATAATTCTCCTCAACACCACTAGAATATTCAAAAAAAAAAAATTCTCCGGACAGATATATTGAGTAAATCCAATCAATATCCCCACACAATAGATTCACAATCAGTGACAATAATTAGTCGAGGAGACTGGGGCGCTAAGACATCAACAACTCCACTGACCAGACTATCAGAAACTCCATTATCATACGTCATAATAAGCCACACCGCCTTTCTCCCCTGCACCACAAAGGACGAGTGCTCCAGCAAAGTTCGCGATATTCAGAACATTCACATGACAGTGAACAAATGGGATGACATTGGTTATAATTTCCTGGTTGGTGGAGATGGCAACATCTACGAGGGTCGTGGATGGGACATGACTGGTGCTCACACAATCGGTTACAACTCTAGAAGCATTGGAGTGAGTTTTATCGGTACCTTCGAAACCGTCGTACCGAGTGATGAGCAGCTCAAAGCTGCGAAGAGCTTGCTCGAGTCCGGAGTCAAGGATGGAAAGTTGACTGCTGATTATAAGTTACTGGGGCACAGACAAGTACGAGACACTGCCAGCCCTGGGGACAAACTCTACGAGATTATCAAGACTTGGACACATTGGAGTGCTGAACCCTGAGCTTATGATTGAAGTAGAAATCATCAAGATCATTCCACAAATTGTGGGGAAAAAAATATTATGACGTCTGTGCGAGTACATTGTTACACTAAGGAATTAATTTTAAATAATCTAGTGCCAGAATTATTATTATACTTGTGATTATTTAAGTCCAGTGATTAACTCACTTCCATAGTAGATTAATTCATTATGAATGATATACTGTAAACATTAATATTCGTTCTCAGCTGTCAAACGAGCTTTTCCACATAAGGAAAAACGAGAAATAAATTACGATTGAGCAATTGGAAGAATGTAATGAGGAATAAAAAATGAAGTTCTAACGGAAAAAAATTCTAGTCTACTACCTCTTCCTTATATGAACCTGAAAGGAAACTACGATAAACTCATGTTCAAAAAAAAATATGAATAACGCGCTGCACAAAAGGCGTTGTTCCGGGAGCAAAATTGCACCGGGAGGACCGCACTTTCGGATCAGGGATCAAGAAAAATTAATCTTGACGTCATCAGCGTTTTTTCCCTGTCCCATAGAAAAACAGAATGACTAATCTCTGGAGTGGATTTATATAGACTGGATTAGAAGATATTTCCTTACATTAGAGTTACGCGTTGCAGTAAGATCGCATATCTCTCCAGTGATTATTCATGTAAAACCGGGACGAGAATTATTTTTCAGATCTATATTTTACGTCGCAGTGCTAAGATGACTTTAGCTAAAATGACACAGAATGTCACAATTTTGATTCGGCTGATAATGTCCATTGCGGAGGCGCCCCAGGTGTCTATCTCCATAGAAGTGCCAACGATTCCATCAGCCAATTTGACAGGTGAAGTGGTACCTCCAATGATTGCGCACGGTAATTTCAATTATCATGATATTAAACACATTAAACCGTCACGAATCATCTTTAATATATAATAACTATACTCGACTAAATAATTTAATTTTTTCAAATTAAATTTTTTTTATAAGTTATGAGCGGTGTCATAAATAAAAAAAATGAATTTTCCTCCCAAGAAAAATTTTTGTTTGCAAGAATAATATTTTTTTTATTAATGCCTAAATAATATTTCAATTTTCATGATCCAGACCCCATAAAAATAATTCGTCGAGTGGATTGGGGAGCACAACCACCTCTGGGTCCATCTCCAGCGCTATCAGCCATTCCCACCCCATACGTAGTGATAGGTCACACAGAAACCGATCCTTGTCTTAATGAAAGCAACTGCATTCAACAAGTCAGACGTCTCCAGAATTCGCACATCCAATGGAACAAGTGGGATGACATTGGATACAACTTCCTGGTGGGTGGTGATGGTAATATTTACGTGGGTCGTGGATGGAACGTCGAGGGAGTTCATACGTTCAATTACAATAAAAAAAGTATCGGAGTTGGCTTCATTGGGGATTTTGATAAAGTTTCACCGAACGAGAAGCAACTCAGAGCTGCACAGCAGCTGCTGGAATTAGGAGTCAAGTTCAGGGAATTAGCGAGTGATTATAAATTGCTGGGACAGAAGCAATTGATTAGGACGGCCAGTCCTGGTGAACAATTATACAAAATCATTCAGACGTGGCCGCACTGGAGGGCGAGCCCTTAAGTTTTTCTTAGGAAAATTAATTGTAGAGAGACGCTTATTTGGCATGAAGCACTGATTTTTCATTAAATTTTTAAGAAGATCAATTAATAAGACTTCTAAGATATCAGTGATTCCTAGACAATTGTATCAATACCAGCGGTCCATGGATTATTTGATAAATAATTATTTAATACTGTAAAATATGCATAAATAAATGATTTTTTGAAAGTGTTGTTTTGAATATTTCTTCCCCTATTTTGTAACGAATTATGAGATCAAGATATTTATTTTTCATAATAAAAATTAGTCATTTTTGGAGAATTCTAATTTCGTATGTGCTTGATTCACATCACAACGATGGCGCCTCAGTAGCCCACAACAATATGGCCCTGTGGATTATCAACAATGTCAATTCTCCATAAATTTTATTTTTGTATTTTTATACGAGATTAACCAAGTAATTCAACGAAAAAAATTACGAGACTTAGAAAACGTCCATTTTTTAACGCAGACATTAACGAACAAAGGTATTTACACATTACGTTTTATGTACATAAAATCAGGTGCCTACTTTTGTCTATGACATTAAAATAATGACTTAAATTCGAGGAATTAAAACACTAATGAATGGACGTTTTTATAGGTCTAATTTGATAATGCAGTCCGATATAATATCGAAGCTCATCCCCCAGAACAAGGAGCAAGTGAGGCCGGCATGTAAAAAGTGTGGTTATGCCGGACACTTGACATATCAATGCAGAAACTTCATAAAAGTTGATCCCAACAAGGAAATTGTTTTGGACGTCAGCAGCACAAGCTCAGACAGTGATCAAAATTATGTGACACCACTCACTGAACTGCGAGAAAAGGAACTGAAGAAAAAATTGAAAGAAGCTAAGAAGGAAAAAAAAGGAAAACGAAGCAAGAAAAAGTCTAAGCACAAGAGCAGAAAACGTGAGTACACAACGAGTGAGTCTGATGATTCTGAGGACGAGTCCTCGTCTTCGGAGGACCAGGAGAGAAGTAGGAGAAAGAAGCAGAAAGACAAACGGAAAAAATCTAAGAACAAAAAACGAAGAAAGCACAACAGACAGACGACCTCGGATTCATCTTCTGAAGATGATTAATCAATTTAATTCGATGATTTAACCCCGGGTGTGAATTAATTGTGCCTCAATTGTTACTCAAATTGACTGAATATTGTTAAAACAACAATGAACAAGTGTAGGAAGGAATTGTTTCACATTTGCAATGGATAAAATAAAACTTCATGAAATAAAAATTATTTTAAATATTTCAAGCCAATATTTCACGTAAATATATCCAAAATTTTACCCATATCAGACCTAGGTAATACAGATCCCAATTTTACCGATTCCAGAGGCCCCACGGTCTGAAAGTCTCCCAAGATGTTGTCTGTTTATGATCTACATGCTCCTGTCATAACCAAATAACCTCTCAATTTACTCAAAAAAATCTCACGAACAAAAATGACGAGACACGCGAGAAATTGTACAGCAGGTGCAGTGTACACGTACCACGAGAAAAAAAAGGATGCAGCAGCATCTGGCTATGGTACAAATGCCCACAGAATTGGAAAGGACTCAGTGAAGGGATTCGATTGCTGTTGTCTGACTTTACAACCCTGTAGAAATCCCGTTATAACGTAAATTTAATTTTTTAATTTAAACATTGAACATATTTCATTGAAAATTGAGTGAGCTATTGACATTAGAAAATTACGGAACTAGAATTAAATGATTAAACATCAGATTAATTTTATTATCTTTGCAGTGCCGATGGTTACCTGTTCGACAAAGAAGCTATCCTAGAATACATATTAACGAAGAAAAAAGAGTATACACGAAAATTGAAACAATATGAATTGCAAAAAAATAAAGAAGAGGTGAGACTTAGAATTATTAATTACAAATCAATGATCAGTATCCCAACACTAGCGAATGAATGCGAACCTAATTATTTTATCCAGGAAGAATCTAACGAGAAAACAGCTACTGAAGAGCTCCAGAAACTTCAGAGCTTCTTCAAATTCGAGAAGAACATTGTTCCATCCAAGGACGATGCAAAACCCAGTCCATCAATATCGAATATGGCTGAGGGACGAGAGAAGACCCTACCAAGTTTCTGGATTCCATCTAAAACTCCAGAAGCAAAAGCTGCACCTCTCAAAAAACCTGAAAAGACAATCTATTGTCCTGTTAGTGATAAACCCCTAAAACTCAAGGATTTAATAAATGTCAAGTTCACGGAGGTGAAAGATCCCGATGACAAAAAATCACTCATTGTCAAGGAGGCCAGGTACATGTGTCCCATCACACACGATGTTCTCAGTAACAGTGTACCATGTGCTGTTATAAAAACTACGTAAGATGCATTAATTCATCGTTGCAACATGCATCGGTTTCATGATGACTAAAATATAATTTTTTATCACAGGGGAGATGTGATCACCATGGAGTGCTTCGAGAAACTTATAAAAAAGGATTGGGTCAATCCCTTGGACGGAAAAGTCCTTAAAGAGAGTGATATTATTCCTCTTCAAAGGGTAATTCTATTGACTCGAAAATATTTTCTGATAAAAATTGGCAAAAAATTCCCAGGCATTCTTATTTGAGTAGAGTCATGTTCAATCTCTCTTTGATTTTTGATAATTCATTTATAAATGATAATTTAATTATTGACAAAATATTGGAGGCTGTGGGAATGATCAAATGAATATTGAAATGATAAACGAAGAAAGGAAGTGAATAAAACGAAATCGTCCTTGATTTTTAAAAATTCATGACGAAATAAAATTCCGTTTCAGGGAGGAACTGGTTACTCAGCTGTCAATGACAACCTCGAGGGAAAACACGAGAGACCCGTGTTACAAGTATAAATTTAATACTTAAAATTCCATGAATGTATTATAGTGAATTTGAAATAAAGAGTAAAAGAACCAACGAAGTGAACCTAAGACTCCCTAATTAACCGGATGAAAAACGATGGTTGTAACTAGCTATTAATTCTCATCGAGATTCGACTCGAATGTTGATACAGATTTTGTATCTGCGGCTTAAGTGTTATGCAATATTCGACTTGCGTGCTAGAGCGCCGACGGCATGTGTTACCTCATACTGATAAAGTTTTGCACGATGCGGTCATTTTCCCACTGAATGAGACTCAACCAGGCTGCACACACACTTGAATCGAGAGATTTAACTTCCGAGTAATTTTCTCCTTTTTATCTTCTTTTTTTGTATTTATCTGCGTATCATCTTGTTTTTTTTTCTTTGATGCCGTTTACAATGAAGTAGAGGCCTTGAGGAAATTCTAATTCGTATTAATCTACGTCTCGTGTGGAATAAGTACATTAGACATTAATGACGGCCTAGGGAGAAATGCCCCACCAGGGGATCGAGCTGACAATTTGTTTAAAATATCCAATTCTATAATTGACGTAAAAATGGGATCTTTCTCCCAGAAATAATTTGCAAATTATTTAATTTTTTGAATCCCCTCATTTTTTTAGACAAATTTAATATCTTTTTCCCCCGGTAAAATCATTAAAGTGTACGTCATTACAAACTACGCTTCAAATGCAAATATTTTATACCCAAAGACGACCCTTCTCATCTGTCCACACACTGAAAGTCTTATAAATGCCACTCAGGCGCATCCCCTACCTAATTTTACTCTCAATAAACGCGTGACATGTGAACAAAAGGTGAATTAAGTCGATTCAGGGGGCTGAATTTTATTGAAATATAGGAGAATAACAGTTATAAATTGGCTCTGTTAACTATCCACCTTGTTACTGCGCGAAATGGAAGCCCTAGTGAAAATTCCCCTGGAATCGTCAAAACTGTCCTTGGAAAAATCGATCACTGAAGGTCGGAACTGATACCCAACATTTCCTGCATACATATCCGTATGAATGCTTGTCTGCATGTGCGTTGAAGGAAAGAAAAGGGGCAGAAAGGGATGTTTGAGATGTCCAGAAATTTTTCGAATTCAATTCACGATTATTACCAACAAAATTTTCAATCTCTCCAATTTGCATTTAACAACACATTATTATAAACAATGCTGGGTGAAAATGGACCGCTTGTTTAGTCAGAATCGTTTAATTTTATCGCTAAAATAAAAATTTCCTAACCGTGGGATATTTCATTAGTGATAGTTCATTTGGTTCCCGGGTCGTATTTTACCCCGATCGTTTCTACCTAAATGATTGTTTATTTACGGCAACTCATTGAATTTATATTTTGGGTTACCAGTAACAATGATGACGACTGATACAAAGAGAGTTTCTAAACGGACTGAGGGTTCTTTAGATTATGGGAAAAGAGAGAGAGAGCGAGAGACAGGGAGAGAGAGAGTGAGGGAGAGTCCAAGAGGAGGGGAGAAGGGAAGAGATCCGTCAACTGCAGCACAGTTGTACACGACGTTTACATAACTCTCTGTTGGGTCAAATTGTTGTATAGCTCGTGTTATCCGTTTTCGATTACGCAACTGGATATTCAGGAGCGTTCGCGCGCGATTCCGTGAACAAATATGTATCCTAACGTGCGTGATTTAATTGACATATTGTTTCAGTGAATCAATCCATTGAAACTTTGTCTCCAACAAAATTCTCCTCATCTCATTTACCCCTCCCTTATTCACCCAAAAATTCCTACCCTCAAATCTTAATGATGTAATGGTAATAATTTAAATGAGATTTCATCTCTTGTGTCAATAATTTTTATTCCTCCCTCTTAATCTGAAATGCACGTCTCGTCGAGCAATTGGCGAGCGCTGAGACAACAAATTAACTGCCAATTATTGATATCGAGTGAGTGGAGCTGACGTACCCAAGGATTTAATTCTTTATTCATCCTTTTGCCTGATGAAAAATAATTAGAAGATGCAGGGGATGAATACAAAAAAAAAAAACCGACAGTGGAGAAGAGGGAGGGGGGATTGTTCATCCAAGGAGAAAGGAAAGTATATCATTTCCACTGACCGGGTGTCGTTTTTCCAATCACTCCTGGAAACACCATCGAACCGGAGGAAAAAGAGAATAGACGAAAAAGTTAGTCCCTTCGAGGGGTTTCGAATTTCTACGGTCTGAGAAAGTGTGAAGAGAAAATAATAAAAATTAAGGGACAAATTAGTTTACTGAGGTGAAAAAATTATTAATATGTATAATTAAAAATAAATATTCTTACTCCATCAATTGTACATCATTCTATCTACATGAATAATATATTTTTGTATTGATAGACTGACACTGTAATAATGAACAACCCGAAAAATCTCCCAATCAACAAAAACAACAATAAGCCCTATTTTCATTGAATGATGAATGCAGTCGATTAATGGGGTACGAGCTTGACAAACAAAAAAAAAATCCGGGGATAACGTGGTCACTTCAAACGTGCGCCCCACAATCACCCGACGATAATGACGTTGGCTACATCTACAGGATAAACACATCCAACTGCATCCCTCTTTACCTTAATCAACGTTAATTAATACCGGTACAATCCATTGCATACGCATCCACAACTAATCCCATGTAACCTTCAGTTCCATCCCCTTCTCCCCCCCCCCCCCGCCTCTTTCAGTCTCAGTCTCTCTTGCAGAATCCGCCCATTGACATATGATTTTGATACTTTTCCTCATATGAAATTCAGAGGTAGAGTTGAAGAGGCGAAATATCCAAGAAAAAAAAAACAGTCGAGGGGAAAACTTTTAAGGGTTCTATATTGTATGACAATAGAGACATCGCGTCATTTATTTGCATTTCTTATTCGTTCTCTGGTGGTGGAAGAGATAGGAAAAAAATATTCATTTTTATCTCGTTTTAGTAATTATCATGCGAAAAGCATTTCCTAAAATTCAGATTAAGAATTTTAATTGGTAAATATTTCCTAAAAATAATTGGAAGTGCCGAATGGTACGAAGTTCAATAGAACATCCCTTCCACCTTCCAAATCATCCCTAAGAATTCGCCCTTTAAATATCTCGATCGCAATTTTTTTAATTCACCCAATCCCTCAATTCGTTCATTTATATGATACCCTAAATTCCATTCATATTATTCTCAATTTTCCGGAAAACTGTCAGTGATTATTTGTGACAGATTGCCGATAATCAGTGGCATGCCCCTGAAAATGAAAACTTCCTTTTTTCTTTTCTCCCGGAATATCATGAACACACGTGAGGGCTGTCCTCACGAGAGGAGTGTCGGCCATCCACCCTCCCCATCTGCATTGATGGGTGTTATTCTCTTGCATCGCAACTACAACTCGCGAGTGGGGTGCACATCAGGGCGGTTTTAGTCCACTCCCACCTGCGGCGTACTCCGGCGCTGTGCGATAAGCGCGAAGGCAATAGTCCCAGGTAGTTCAACAGATATCTTACATTGACCACGTGGCTTCTACCACGCTCGTGTGCCCACAGCGCTCAAAGCACTGGAGGTCTCCACCTTTCCCATCGTGAGTTTATAGTTTAGTTTCCGCGTACTCAACCGCCGGTCAACAGTCATTATCGTGTTATAACAATTGTGATAAGGGAAGTGGAGGGAATTTTTTAAAATAACATTTCACGTGACACCTGTTGGATAATTTAACAAAAAACTGGAGGAGCCCGGGAGATATCACCTTGTCCTTATCAGGGGAGGGTGGCGAAGGAGCATCACAGAGGGACAACAATGCGGAACTACCCCCTAACATCACGTGCTGGATGTACAGCCTCTTCCGTAAGAAAATGAGAACGCTAATTTAATTCTATTCAGAAGCTCTTTTTTTCAATCGAGAAAATCATGTTTTTTCATTCACATTTTTTGGGCATTTTTTTTCACCCGCTTTTTTGTCGTTAATAATTTTTTTTTATTTCCCAAGTTACAATATTAAATGAAGAGAAAACACATTGAAGATCAATTTTTTAAAATCAGTTTATCAACCTTTTCTTTCCCTGTCTAACAGAATTATCTCCCCAATAAAAAGACTTCCCCCAAGAATCAGTATCCCGATGTCAAATAATAGACAGAAAAATTTATATTCCAGCAAAATAAAAAATAAAAATGGTCCAATCTATATTTTCCTGTAATCAATTACACCATGGGGTCACCCGTTCATCTGCCATCTTCCCATTAATTTCAAAATCTCAAAAGGGATTAACTGAGAATACGCTGCACTTCGAACATTGCGCAAATCTGTACACGTATCTGCACGCGGCCTCTCACATTACCCCCTCCTCCCCCTCACCATCTCTATCACACTATCAGTTATCCATAGATATACAATCACGAGTAGTTGAAAGAGTCGCATCAATCGTCCAATTGAAATAATTATTCGTATAATTTTTTTGTCATCCGAAAGATGAAAACAGATTGTTGTCGAACGGGGGGACAGGTGTCGATGATCTCACCGGGTATTCTGATGATCAAATGGTCGATGATACCGCCAATAATCATCGATCACTGAACCATAGTTTGTGTATCAACAGCTGCAATACACCAAGTACTGAGGAAGTTAACAAGTGTGACATAGACAAAGTGACTGACAGTAGAACAACTGACGGTCTGGATCAACTATTAAATTTTCATCGCACAAATAATAATAATAATCGAGACATGGTGGCACAAGACATGGCCCAGAGCTACAATCAGCTCTTTCATGCTGCCCAGGAACCCCAGGATTTTGTATCCCTGGAGGAGCTCAGGCCGCAAGTACATCATGAACAAAATATTGTTATATCCAATGGTACACCTATTTATCTCAATGAACGAGATAATGAACACGGACTGAGGACATATTTCAATCTCGCAACGCTCCCAAAGTAAGTGATATCAATGTGTCATCAATATTTTAATTGCTAATTAGTTGGTAATTCATAATTCAACAAGTCAATAAAAAAATCTCTTCGTCTGGTAAAATTAATTTTTAAAAAACCGCAAATTCTATCCGTAAAAATGTAAAAGTTCATTGCACGATTCCATTTACCCCTAATATGAAATGGAAAATAATGTTAAAAACGTGTGATCGTGATGTCGTGACACTGCGGTAAGTACTGGGTCAATCGTGGGGACAAGCGTCGCGTCATCGACGCGCGACGGTAGCACGAGCCCCACACTTTACTCTATTTTCTTCTTCGCTGATCGTTAATTTTCTTTTTTTTTCTATCATTTGACAATCGTGTGTGCGCATACGAGGATACGATTTAAATTGTCGTAGATTTATTTCCCGCTTGTTTCTCCTGATTTTTAACTGGTGCATTATGCAACACAAAGCCGATAGAACCCCGGTGAGATTAGTCATGAGGGGTCTGTTAGATTTTTCAGTCTGCCTGCATCAGCAATTCACGAGATAGAGATTTTTTTCTTCATTTTTTTCCATTTCAATTTCACTTGTGCCCCTTTACCGAACTGATCAGAAGGGCGGTAGAATTGTTGAGTGATATTTTTATACGTCGAAAGGGACAGTAAAATAAACTCATTTTAGTAAAATACATTTTTAGTTTGAGAATAAAATCTCTGAACTCTCATTAAAGCCCTATTTGCTTGAAAATTTCCCAACATTTAATCCACAAGTACTTTTAACAAATTATAATTAATAATAATGGCAATTGGCTGCTGCCAACGACATTGTCTTATCATTAATAAATTCAATATAGTTGAGATCGTTAGATCGTTATACTAAAATGAGTTTTTCATTGCGCTGAGTCAGTTGCATCATGATTGATACACACGGAACTCATGAGTTGGAATAGTGTGGCGTTTATCAACGGATAAGTATCATCAGCATATCACCCATTCCGAGTGTATCAACTTGACGGCCTTGATTCCCCACATTTTTCCCTGTAAAAAAATCCTCACGATGTATTGCCAATTTATGTGAATATATTTGTCGATCGAGCCACGTAAAAATTACATTTAATTACATTTTTTTTCTCTACTAGTATTAAAGCGACTAATTCTCGTGAATCACATGAAAAAAAAAACCAATTAATTCGTGGTATTGTCATCTTTCGATTACTGTGAATGGACTCGTCATGAAATATTTATCACTGCAAAATCATTGATTCCATAGGATCATTCGAGCAACTACAAGATCCAGGATAAAAGCAAATGAAATTTGAAAAGAAAAACAACTATTAGAAATTTCTTGAAAGTTGAGGATCAATTTTATCAGAATTTCCAATATTATGAGTTTGAATGTATTTAAATTCTCTTTAATAGTGAAATCAGAACCCAGAATGCATCAATCGACGGAGACAAATCCCTAGCACCCACTTCAACGTCCCCAATCTCTCCACCAACAAAAACTGAACTAATAGGAGAAACGAATAAGCAAACCCATCACCAGGGTGATAAACCCTCTAACACGTCAATAATGCACATCGGTCAACAGCCAACAGTATCTAGTCATCGAAATCATCACCAACAGAGACGTCATCCCAAGCAATTTGAGAAAAGTGATTCAGTGAGTGAACACCCCAACGATTACTCACCGGGTTCCCGAAAAAGAAAGCTCTCCAGTCAGTAAGTAATTTCTATCTTTTTACGAATGTCATTTAACAGCTGATTAACTTGAATGACCTCCCACAATTCGGTATTTCTGGAATTTTCTTGGATCATCTTAAAAATCAAATTGACAACGATTTTATAATAATTTTGTATTGCTAATATTGTCCCAACATTAAACTCTAATCATTCCATAATTGCCAATCAAAGTGAATCAAAACATCAAAGACTGTGGCCTTTGCGATTCTCACGGGATGTATCTGATCCCTCGTTCCAGCCGGTTGATTCTACTCGAGGGGCCCTTACACTTGACCTGCAACCCATCAAGAAATACCCCGCACCTAACATACGAAGAAATTTCGTATCGACAGAACTACGCGCTCATATACCGTATGAGAAACCCCTCAACAGTCTCTACGTTTGTTTATACGACATTCTGCTCGCGTCGTGGTTGCAGACCCCCCGGGGGACCGAGGGGTGTAAAGAGAGGGAATAATGACGAAAGTGAAGCACCATAAGCGACAATGTATTCACCCCTGTTAACTTGAGTTCTAGAAATTTGCGGAAACTTAAGTCAAAGTGAAAATGTACAAACACGTCATAGAGGCATTCTTTTTTTCTCCGGAATGTTTCCAACTTCTTAGGAATGTCAGTGATTGTTAGTGCTAAATCCTGAATTATTACACAGAATAAAAAATTTCTCCTGAATTTTTAATGACACCCAATCGTCATAAGTTTTCGTCGGGAATTTAGAGAATTTCAGTGATACAAATCTTTCTAGCATCAGGCACAAGAATTTTTCAAATCCAGTTGATTAATATTTATTCCCAGCATCAGGACTAATTTACTTATTGATTTTTTTTTCAGGGATGAGAGTGATATCCTGGACGATACCACAGACGACTCAAAATCCTCTCGAACCAATACCGACAGTAAAAAGTGAGTACAACATCGATTATGAAATATTTTTCTTTTCACATCGCGTAATTCATTAAAGCACCGAGTCTAGGTAATAAGTTTACTATTAAGTAACTTGACACTGAAAAATGCAGATACGCATTTAATGACAATTGTAACCTTGGCCTACCTTGACTCCTCAACAACGCAAGTTGGCTTCGTGACGTTAACGGACTCTGACAAAGCCCAGTCGATGAAGCAAGAGTCTACAAAGAGGATCATGGAATTGTGTCAATGAATATTTTGTTACAAAATGGAAGAAGACGGAAGAAGATTATTTTCTTGGGAGAGAAATTAATTATTTTTAGGAGTTTCCAGTTTCTCCACGTCAAATACACAAATATTACAATTATGTTGAATTGTGGTATGAAAATGTTACACTTTAAATAAATTTCTTTAATAATTATCAACATGTAGAATTATTCCAGATTATTTTACATAAATCTAATTTTTTGATAAAATTTTATAAAATAAATTCTCCCAAGAAAATGATTGCTTGGATTATTTGTCAACAGTGTGCCTTTATTCATACCCTCGATTAACTCCTGACATTTTAATAAAAAATAAAATTGACCCCTGGAATAAAAGGATCAGTTATCCCGGAAAAATCAATTCCATAATCATCTTTCAGGCAAAACCACAGTGAAATTGAAAAGCGTCGTCGTGACAAGATGAACACCTACATAACCGAGCTATCATCAATGATCCCAATGTGTCACGCAATGTCCCGAAAGCTCGATAAACTAACTGTCCTCCGTATGGCTGTCCAACACTTGAAAACTATTCTCGGAGCAGTTACCTCGTACTCGGAGGGTCATTACAAGCCGGCCTTTCTGAGTGATCAAGAATTAAAGACCCTCATTCTGCAGGTAAATCACGCAATTGCGACAACACCCGTAGGAAAGAGACAAGTGGTACCTGTAGCGCTAAGGGGGTAATAAACGCTCAAACAGGCGAGAAAAAAAATTCAATAAAAATTTGTACCAGAAAAGAAAAACGTAAAAATGAAATTTCGAAATGTAATACGCAACTGACGTAAAATAGAATTGAAAAATGTCAGCCGAAGCTGACATTGTATTTACTATTCTCGGTATTTCCCCATCAAATTCCAAATTTTCTTAAGGATTTTTTTTTATTTCCTTTGAGACTTTAATTTTCAGATGCAACAAAAATTTAATTTTCCTCCGTCTGAAAACACATGTACCACCAATCCAAGTTCCGTTTGACGCTCAAACTTATTTCTTCTGTGATTCTGAGCATCTGTAGGACTTCTCCAGTACCCAACTACCCAACTAAATTTCACGATTGCACAACAACGAGTAACATTACAGATACTCGTGTATCCATGAATACCCGCTTATTAATTTATCATTGTTTTTTTTTATTCCCCCGCCCCTCGATTCCACGCTGATATGAAACACAGTATTTTTCAATAAACGTGGGTAATGACGTTATCTATAAATCTAAGGCTTTCACATGGGCTAACAGAGGTATTAGGTACTGTAACATTGGTACATATCCTGGACCACACCCAGGAATACCAAAATACCAGTATACCTTATGTTTAATGCGATTGTTCTAACAGATGGGTATATATAGATAGAATTGGATCAAGTGGCCTCAACAACTCGCATATCCGTCTATTTTATATACCTATAGTTTATATGTACATACAGCATTATGTAGTGTAATCGTTGAACTGCGCTACGGTTCAATGACTGCGAAAATAGATATAAAATTTCTTTCTTACGTGGAGTTCATTGGGAGGGAGGTATTATGCGCGTGTATAGGCACGACCTTTCTTTTCCCTTTCTATGCTTGCCATTTACCCGTGCGCTAGAACTACGGCTTTTGATGATAAAAGATTTTCATACATCAGTGGAATTTAATTGATCGTAAATTTCACGAGTTCAGATGCTGAAGTCTGTTATTAACTTGTAGTTAAAAATGACTTTTGATTTATTTTTACTGTCATTTTGGTGGTAAATTATGATAGATAACGTGGGGTCATTGAATTTCATTATAGGCAGCTGAAGGCTTTGTTTTTGTTGTTGGCTGTGATCGAGGAAGAATTTTGTATGTCTCAGAATCTGTTTCAAAGACACTCAATTATTCTCAGGTATGAGATTTAATGCTCCTGGTTGAGGATATCCAAACACTTGATGAATCTGTAGATAATGCATAGATCAGCCTAATTTTCGTGGATATTAATTTAATGAAAAAATAAATATCAATAGTCCTTGGATATCCTTAACAAATAATTTGAAATTATCAGAGATAAAAGAGAGGGATAAATTGCATCTCATTTTTCAGGACGAATTGTTGGGTCAGAGTTGGTTTGACATACTACATCCCAAAGACGTTGCAAAGGTGAAAGAGCAACTGTCATCCGAGCACAGCCCCCGGGAACGATTGATAGACGCTAAGAGTGAGTCTTCATTATTACTACATTTAATAACTACTCCTCTCAAAATGTCAGCCCATTTGATATTTTATTATATGAAATTTTATCGGAATGTACGCTTACGCGATAAATTGACATTTGAAAAATTTCATAATCACGAGTGTACACCGATGTACTCAATATTTCATTCGTTTAATTGAATCAGCTATGCTACCAGTGAAAACAGATGTCCCCCAGGGTGCTACGAGACTAGGTCCCGGCGCAAGGCGATCATTTTTCTGCAGAATGAAGAGAAAAGCCGATAGTTCAACCAATTGCGGAGAGTCTCAAGTTAAAGAGGAGGCTGACACAACGACCGGAGGACACAGGAGAAAGAAACAACAGAATTCAGGTGATATTTACATTCGTAAAAACACCAGACGAAAAAATATTCTTAACAAAAATTCAACAGTATGAGAAATGCCTCGTCTCCCACTTTCTCCCCCCAAAAATTATTTTGAAAATACTGGACATCAGTTAACGATCAACTCGACTGATTCAAGAATACTTCACACATGTGTCTATAAACATCAATGGAATAAATTCCTCCTCCGCGCAGTGGAAAATTCCGATCAAAGGGCTCACAGAAGCCCAAGAATCTTTTGTTGGATCTCTATGGAGAACTTACGACCGGCTTAACATTCCTATCTATTTTTTTATGAACATTCAAGTCTCAGGATTATTTCCACATGTGAAATAAATGGTAAATTCAATTTTAGATTGGAAATACTGTGTGATACAATGCACAGGCTACCTCAAGT
Source organism: Diachasmimorpha longicaudata (assembly GCF_034640455.1). Lineage (NCBI taxonomy): Eukaryota > Metazoa > Arthropoda > Insecta > Hymenoptera > Braconidae > Diachasmimorpha > Diachasmimorpha longicaudata. The sequence continues at coordinate 4,704,047 of NC_087235.1, forward strand.
CCTGGGCACCAGCGAAAATGGGAGCTGATCAGGAGCAAGAAGGGGAAGGCCTAGAGGGCGAGAATTGCAATCTCTCGTGTCTAGTTGCTGTTGGTAGAGTAACACCGAGTTTACTTGAACTTTCACTAGGTATGGGATTACCGAAGCTCAATACCATCATGTTTGTGACTCGCTACGCCATCGACGGAAAATTTATCTTTGTCGATCAGATGTATGTAATCCAAATGAATAGTGGAGTAGGATTTGAATAGAAATATGCACATGATAATTCTGATGTTTTTTTTTCTTTCGAATCCCAGAGCGACGCTTGTTCTGGGATTTTTACCGCAGGAGCTACTGGGGACTAGTATGTACGAGTATTATCATCACGATGATATTCCACATCTCGCTGAATCGCATAAGACTGCACTACAAACGACAGACCATATAACGACACAGGTAAAAACAAATTATGATGAATTATTCATTGGTGAATTCGTTGGATAATCGTTTTTGTTTTATCGATCTTTCTAGGTGTACAGGTTTAGAGCAAAAACAGCGAGCTTTGTTCGACTACAGTCCGAATGGTTTGCATTTAGAAATCCATGGACCAAAGATATCGATTACATCATTGCCAAGAACTCAGCGATATTGTAATTCTACTTTTTCTTCTATCCTAAGAGTTTCCAATTTTGTTTTTAAAATTATCAATGGGAAAAGAAATTCTAAATATTTATAATGCCTTTTAGTTTGAGGAAATAACGTAGAAAACTCAGTTTTAAAAAATTCCATAATTTCCCCACATTTTATTTTTAATATTCGAAAATGTTCCCGATATTGATAAATTATCTCGTACCCCATAGTTGTGACGCAGGACAAGTGGAAAGCAGTGCAGCCCCACGATCCGAGGGCTCAAGTGTCCAAGGAAACTACGATTACTTTGCTCAGAGTAACGGTGGTCTCGAGAGATTAATCTCTAGTCATGTGGAAGTAAGTAAAATAGGAAGGAGAATAGCCGAAGAAGTGCTAGATCATCAAAGGCGGAATGAGGACTCCTCATCAAGCAGTCCAACCCCCACACCTGATCGTTTCTTGCTCAATACTGAGGTCTGTCACCCCATGCTAAGCGATTTACACCGATTTACTCGTTATCCAAACAGATCTAGTTATTTTTTTCGTTCACTAAATATTTCGCTTCAGATTACAACGCCCACGACAACGACTGTTACTTCACCAGAAACAATGCAAGAGGGCGAATCGGGGGTCAATAGTGATAATAGTAGCAGTAACACAGCGTCGACATTCAATCATATCAGAAACAATGTTCCATTGAACAGTATTTCCAGTGAACAAGGTTTGCATTTATCTCGTGCATTAAATAATGCGACAAAATTTTGGAAAAAATAATAATTTAACGCATTGCTGCCTTTCTGCAGTACCTTGCGATGGAGATTTGTTGGATGTAATTGGTGCAACAGCAATGAACGACTCACCAACACCTCTAACTTCAGATTGCAACGATGAAGCAGCAATGGCAGTGATTATGAGCCTATTAGAGGCTGATGCTGGGTTAGGTGGTCCTGTTGATTTTTCAGGACTACCCTGGCCCCTTCCCTAATTTGTATGTATGTCAAATCATATGTCCCCTGACTGTGTGCTGTGTGACCCTGATAAATAATAAAATAGGGAACAATTTCTTTTAGTACAAATTCAATATAATCTCATTAGTTTTTAAGTTATTAATTTTTGCGAATGAATTTACCAAAGTTGAGTGATATTTTGGTGCGATCAATACCGTAAGAATGGTTTTGTCATTACTTCAGTTAAAGTTGAAAATAAGATTCTATTCTTAGTTATTTATATTACGTTTATGTACAGATAAAAAATAAGTAATTGAAAAGAAAAAACACGATGCAGGATTCTTGGTGTCGCTGGTTCAAGTTTTTAACAATTGTGTTATTCTTTTTTATTTATTTATTCCCCTCATCATTCACTGAATTTCTTCTTGGATTTTTTTCTCGGTGGTGCGTCGTCAATATCAGAGGCCTCACGCTTAATGCTCGAATCAATGTCTTTTCTCCTTTTTTTCTCTTTTTCACTTCCCTCGCTCTTTACGACACTCAATTCCCGCTTTATTCTAATATCTCCGAACGTATCAATACGTTCACTCGACGTAAGGGTGTCACTTCGCTTACGTTTCCTCGACGGCATGCTCTCCACGTCCGAGACGTTAGGCTCCTGCTTAATCGTTATGTTCGTGAAGAATACAGATTCTTCTCTTTTAACTAATAATTTTGTTTTTATGGAGCACGTGTCACTGAGTTCGTTGTCTTCAACTGAAGGTAGTTTTGACTTCGATGATCGTTTCTTCATCTTCGCAGGTTTTGCAGGGGATGTGCCAGGTGCATCTTCACTCCTCTCATCTCTCGCCTCTACCTCCTCACTGACGTCCTCTACCTGCAGATTGGTTATTTCTTTGGATGAACCGCTCACATCAACTGATTTCTCCTTCTTGATCTTTATGGGAAGATCAGGATGCAGCTCTTCCTCAGATCGTTCAGATTTTTTCCTCTTCTTCTTCTTCTCCTTCTTAACTTTTTTGGGAATGTCTACATCACCGTCTTCCTCGGTTACTGTTCTAGATCTCCTAGGTTTCTCTTCCTCAGATTTTATGTGCTTTGCATGCAGCAACATTTGTACTGATTCATGTTCGACCTCTGCATCGTTTGATACATTTTTTGACTTTTTTTTCAGAGAATTCGAATTCGGGAGATTTTCTACCTGAGCATCGTCTTCCTCTTCGATTTTTCGAACGAGCATGAACGAGGCAAAATCATCATCACTGTCAACATCTTCATTTTCTGTGTTATTCTTCTTTTTACTAGACTTATCTATCGGGAAATTTGTCTCGTTGTCCTCGAGAGTCATTTTACCACATTTATTTTCACTGTTTATCTGGGATTGTTCAGATTTTAAATTGGAAATATCTTTCATTTCATTACTATTTTGGGAGTTACCGAATGGAACGTCATCGTCAGAACCATTCGAATCCTGCTGCACTAATGTATTGAGAGATTGCGCAGGAGATGATAATTTTTTGATTGGTTTAATAGAAAATGGTAGCTCATCATCGGACGTATCCGAATTGGCAGTTGTATTATGATTTTTTCCGCTGTTGTTCACTGTTTCTTCGGACTTTACCGAATTTAATCCTTTTTGAATATTTTGTGAATTTCCATTCAAAAAAGGAACATCGCTGTCTGAATCGTCAAAACTCGGAACTTTTTTCACTGACTTCTTAGAAATTTTTTCAGGTGATGGCGATTTCTCAACCGATTTATCGATATTCGGAATTTTTTTTGGTGTTTCTTTTTCAATATATTTATTAGAAAATGGCACTTCATCGTCTGAATCATCAGAACTATCAAATAAAATTTTCCCTCTATCAGAAATCGTGCTGCTTCTCCTCACAGCAGTTTTGGATTTATCAGGAGTAGTGGAAGTCTTCGGTGAATCTGTAGAATCACTACCCAAGCCTCCAATATCCAGTTTAGTTGTCCCACTCTTCTTGGACAGTTCTTTCTTTCTGGATTTATCAAAAACAGGTGTTTGAATGTCTGAATCAGATGAGGAGCTAGAATCTTCAATTTTTCCATTTCTATGGTCCGTAATTTTTTTATCAGCCTTATCAGAAGTGTCCTGAATCTTTTGGAATTTCGGTGCCTCCACGCTTTCTCCCTCAGACTCTGAGCTGCTCTCTTCATTCACTGTTGAAGAAAATTTCGGTTTCATGTCAATCTTCGATATTTCCCCATCCTCATTCTCATCACTCTTAAAACCCTCAGAAGAGGCGTCTTCATCCGCAAATCTGCTGTGTTTCCTCGATTTTTCCAGTGCTATCTCATCAGCACAATCACTGGACAGAAAAAAAATCGATTAAAACAGTTCAATTCCATAATATACTGTGAGCATAAAAATCAATTGTACGTGATATAGCAACTGTTTAATTACCTAGCCACTAGTTCCCCTCTAATGAAGGGTAATTTACCCCTTCCAGGTTTCAAGTCCATTAGCTGAACGCTAAATGTGACCTCATCTCCAACGCTCATATGATTTCCCTCCCAATCCTTTCCCTCATGATCCTTCCTTGGTATTGAAACATTAAAAGCCTTGTGTACCAAGACACCAAGATGATTGGCAGGTTTTTTTATTATGACACCTGCAGAAATGAATATCATCAATAAATAGTTCAGGATAATAAAGTAGGTGAGGGAGAATGAGGCAAAGTCAATCTTTTCAATCAGCCACGAATGACTTTGGATCTGGAACTATATAAAATAATCTTCTCCTCGTGGAGAACTGGAAAATTTCATTTACTTCACAGACAGAATGATCAAAAAAATTAATTTTCCTTTCCTCCCTTCACCAATGAATTATTTTACCTTTGAGAACATGTCCAACTTTTGGTCTGAATACGTAAAAATCTGCCTCTATGTCAACATGACAAGAGAAAGAGTCATACAGCATAGCTGCTCTTTCAGACAATAATTTTGGGTTTTTGTAGGATAGCAAAAGCCCATGTAGCCTGAAAAACAATATAAAAAACATAAACACTTGAAATATCTTTCAATATTTATGTCTCATCAATTTCTGAAGACGCAACATAATTTTTTCAAATTAGTGAATGTTGGAAAATTTGTGAAGACTATTCGAAAAGGTTAGAATGCTATTTCAACTTCGGGCTGTAATTATTCAACGATAATTCAACGTAAAATAATTAATGATGCAAAATCGTGGAAAATTAAACAAACTAGTAATGTAATCCGTACTTATCGTCATAATGATTGAGCTCATCTCCGAGGATGTCCTGCAGTGATTGTTTCAAGTTTCCCAATTGACAAGGATGCAAAGCGATGTGTCTCTGTGTCTTTATAAGATGCACCTGAGATTTTTTGTCATTGACAAGTGCTGTTAGTTCCTCCATTGACCAGGTAATCCTCGTGGTCTTCATGGACCCCATTGATAATGATTTTTTTGTCATCCTCGTGGCTTTTATATCACTCAGAGCACTGAACACGTTTCAGCACTGCCATGTGCACGTTTATTTTCACTCAACGAGTCACGAGATAACACGATAATACCCGAAGTTTACCCGAACGACAGAATCAAATGTTGACTAGACAACTACGCGGAGTTGCTAAAGATTTTATAGGAATTTAGGGAAATTAAACTTATTATTAAATGTCATCGGGGTTTTCCATGAAATTCCTTTCATTTTTGTATTAAAAAATTAAGTGGAAAATCTATTAACCTCTCTAAATGTCGTGATTTCGCAAAATAACAATGGATGAAATCAATAATCGCCAGTTGATTGTCGTACTTCGACAATTACTCATCGTTGTTAAACGTAAAAATCGCCTCATAAACATTCACTTGAGCCCTCGAAAATTCATAAAAATAACGCAACAGAATTCCCACCAAGTTGAGAGACAATTCGCATTATTGCTATTAAAATGTCTCTATTAACAAATAAACAGCGCAAAAATTAATAACTCACATAGTTCCAAAGACCCCACTATTCACAGAGATCTCGTCGCCACATACTCATATAAAAACCGGAGAAAAACAAAATATAAACACAAAATATCAGCAATTGTTGTTGTCTCGAATCGAACGAACGTCCGACTCGAGAGCTGGCGCCCCCATGTTCTTGCGACGAAAATTGTAAACTACCCCTATCCCCCCCTTCCAAATTGGCGGAATGGTCAGTGTAGAATGAAAACAAGGAACAAGGAGACTCCTCCATGTGTATTTTTGTGGTTAATAAGTGATTTTCTGAGACATTCGGAGGTTCAATTACACCAAAAGTTACGATGGATTATGGTGGTGACGTTAGTGACGCATCTGAGGAGTTATTCTCCGGTAAATTTGTACTCCATTCACTTCTCCAAGAGTAGTATTCATAATTCTCACGACCCTTCTCTCTACTTTCGTATTTCAGACGATGATGGGTCATCTGATGTCAGATTCACGAGTCCAGATCTCAAGGCCAACAAATCATTCTTCAATTTATCACAAACTCCTGTTTTGCTCCATCACCAAAGAGAAGAGTAATATATTTCATTAGACTTCTCTTTAATAATGTCCCTACCATTGAGCTACTAATTTCTGGTGTATTGAAATATTTCATAGGACACCAGGTAAACCGATCGTGCCAAAAACCCCCATGACCCTGGCTCCTTTTATTTCCAAGGCTGACGAATGGAGCAGTGAAATGGAAACACCAGAGGGAAAGCGAGATCATGATTCAATTCCCCCAGAAACTGTTATCGTTGACATCGATAATATCGATAATTCATTGATTGAAACAGCTGATGCATTTTTAACCCCAGCACATGTGAAGACCGACGACATAAACGAGGACATAGTTCCTCTCTCTCAGGAGTTGCCCCCCAGAAAGAAACAAAAACGTGCGCCGAAAAGACGAATTTTCGATAAAAATAATACACTGGCAACAGTGGACGATGATGACGAGTCTGACGACACATCTCAGACTCACCAAATCATCAAGTCTCGCTCCCTGATAGTGGATCCTCAGTCAAAATGCCCCGTTGAGAAACTCAAACAGTTGAAAGCCCTACAGATGAGATTACAAGAGAGAAGAGGGCTGGAGACCCTGACAGACGATGCGATCCCCGACGATGAGTTCCTGCGAAGTTGCAGAGACCTCGAGAGATGTGACAGACAACCCCAGACGGAGCACATTCAGACAACCCCAACAAATGTCCCAGAAGGATCTTCACTCTCTCCAACGTGGGAGGACCTTAAAACCCCTGAAGAAGAGATCATAACTCAAGAGACAGTCACCGTAACCCCAGTAGCCACTCTCCAGACCAACAGACAAGATACTTATTCTCAAATTGATCTTGGAATTGATCACATGATTGAGGAAGAGGACCAGTACCTGGAGAAAACCTTCTTGGAAACAGAGCTGATAAATATAAAAAAAGAGGTCGTACCAATTGAGGAGCCAGACGAGGATTTCAGAGGATTTCCCAAGGATGAACAACAAAGCAAAGAACTCTGGGAGTTTCAGAGAATATTTGTGCAGCAGTACGGTGGTCTATCCCCCAGGAAATTAAATTTTCAAGGATTTTCCTTTGTGGAAGCTGAAATATCCAAAACAATCTTCCAGAACAACGATATATTCCTGAATAACTATTTAGAGAAATACTACGGAATTAGAAAGCAGGTGGATCCCCCCCTAGCAACGATCGAAGACACCGAGTCAGAAGAGTCTCAACGCATTGAGGAAGTTATTCCCCAAATTCAGTTACTCCCACCACTGTTTATGCCAGTCTATTCTGGGTTCGACACGGCTAGTGGTAATAAATTATTCACATCCGTGGATAAAATCTTTGAGGAGAAAACGAAATTCCAGAGGGATGAATCCACTGAGATGCACAGTATTGACTTCTTGATGAATAATCAAAGCTCAATGAAAGTACAAAACAGTATTAGTCGTGATAAAGAAAATGTACAGATATTAGAGGATAAATCTATAGAATTAATTAAGCACAGTGATAAGTCTGAAGACGAGAAAATATATGCTGACAAAAATATAAATAATATTGTGAATAAAAGTACATTGTTAATTGGTAGAGAAAAATGTGATAAAATAGCATCTTCACCAATAAAAAAGATGGAAATTGTTTCGAACGCGGTTGAAGTTCCTCATGAGGACGATGTACTTGGCTATGTTGGGCTGGAACCCCTCGAGAAACCTGATAAATCTGCTGCAGATTCATCCGCAGTGAATGATTCATCAATTAAAAATTCCAGCGAGGATTTCATAGATTGTTTAAATGAAATATCAAATTTAAAAAACAAACGACAACGTCTTCGATTGCGCTGTGGAGAGCTAGATAAAAAACCTTCGATCTCAAAGCCACTGATTAATCAAATTACAAACGAAAACTATGATCCAAAGCTGTCGAGCATTCTCTCACATCCACGAGTACCTGACCCAAATGACGAACGACAGATAAACCCTGGAGTCCCACGAGATGTGACCCCAGGATGTGGTAATACTACAATGATTTCTCCGTCAATCGATTCTCGACAATTGAGAAATACTGATTATTCCTCAGTATCTATTGATTCAAAGCATAATGGCCAATTTCCTGGATTTGTGACAGGAACAGGTAAAACAGCACAGATATCAGAGAAGGCTTGGTCCACGGGCCTGGCGATGTTCACTGCAGCTGGAAAGGAGGTCGGGGATGACGTAGAATCTAATTTAAAATCAGTAATAAACAAGCCATTCACCTCGTTGAAGCTTCCAGGGGTAGAAAATCCCACGAGTACTTCAAAATTATCAGCAGGATTTGGATCTAAGCTACCAACAAATATTTCAAACGATGGAATGGGGTTTAAAACTGGAAATGGTGGCCCCATAAAGCTCTCAGAAGTAGCTCAGAATAAAATGAAAGCATCGATGCAGGAATTTTCCCTAAATTTAGATGACGACGACCCTGATCTTCTGGCTTTATCGAATATGAAGAAAAAAATATGGGCTCGAAGGCGAGAAACGATTGAAAAAATCCCTTTGAAGACGTCACCAGCAGCCTGTGCACCAGAATTGGGATTCAAAACTGCTGGTGGTGGAAGTATAAAACTCTCAGAGGCTACGTTGAAGCAAATGAAAGCAGGTTTGGAAGCCTACACTTCAGACGTCAACGAGGATGACCTCGATTTTTCAGACTTGCAGAAGAAAGTCTCGACTGTTCGACATAAGACGCGAGATCCCATTGGAGATGATTTAAAGACTTCAAGACGCTCCGAACTACCTCTAAAGAGGACAAGTCTTCCCTTCATGTCGAAGCCCTTTACCCCTTTGAACATCAAGATACCAGAGGTTCGTCCCAACTCAACTCCAAGTACATCCAAGTCAACTTCTGGATTTACAACAGCTGGTGGAGGTGAAATACATCTCTCAGAGGCAGTTCAGCGAAAAATTGAAACTGATTTAGCGGCATTCAATGCTGAAGACATCGAAAATGATCCCGTAACGAAAAGCAGTTCAACAAATTCTCGTAATGCAAAACTTTCAGACTCAGTGAAACGAAAGAATCCTTCAGATGACGTAACTCCATTCGGTAGAAAGAGGGCAAGGACAGCAGGCACTGACCTCCAGGCTCGCATTTTATTCCACGAGATTAACGAGGAAGATGAGGAGATAATCCAGTCGTCCTTGGCACTCGAGAATAATAACGATACTGAAAATGACAGGATTTTACCCTTCAAAAATATGATTAGCGAGAAAATCAAACCGATCACCAAGTATCCAACAAGTAGATGGTCTGACAGCTCATGTCCCCCAGTCTCCAATTATCATCCTATCCAGAGGCGGCCCTACTCACTTCCCACAAACCCATCAACCGAAAAAACAAAAACAGATAAAAAAATTCCCCTCACGAATCAAGAATTAATTCCCGATGACATAGTTTTCGATAGTCAGGAGTTTCTCGAGTCCTACGAGAAAATCTCGACAAAAATAAAACAGAATGACGCGGCCGAGAAGAGGAGAAACGAGGTGATAAAAAAACAAGAAGATATGATCGAAGCAAAGAGGAAAAATCGGGAGAGGAAAGAGCCAGGTTCTCTGCTGCTAATAAAAGAGAAAGAAAAATCTCTGATGATTTCTCTGGAGCAGTTGTGTCTACCAGGGACGTTGCCAGCTCCTCGGGACCCCCGGGAATTTTCCTGTCTAAATATCGACCAGGCAGTGAGTACACTGACCTCCTCGACAGCTCAAAATTACCGATTCAACCTGGAAGCCTATCAGGACATCGGCAGAACCTGGGCCGAGGGAATTCCAGTTGGTGATGGTACCATATTAATTCCAGACGTGCACAATTTTGCGGGAATAATGGAATTTAAACGGAGTTTCTTGGCATCACCAGGAGTTGATCCCAATCTCCTGCCCGATAACTGGCTGGAGAACCATTACAAGTGGATAGTCTGGAAGCTAGCTTCGATGGATCGTCTAAAATTCACGAAAATAAAGCTCCCAAAATCCCTGACACCAGATCAAGTATTAAAACAATTGAAATACAGATACGACCGTGAGATCGATCGTACAGAGCGCTCGATAATTCGAAAAATGCTAGAAAAGGACGAAGTCGCTTCACATCGCATGATCTTGTGCGTATCACGAATAAAAAGAACAACAATAAACAACGAGACAACGATATCCATGGAATTAACTGATGGCTGGTACTCTGTTATCGCAGCATTGGATACACCAATGATAAACAACATTCTCGATGGAAAAATAAATGAGGGAACGAAATTAATGATCTATGGTGCACAATTGATAAATAACGAGGAAGGCTGTCACCCCCTGGAGGCACCCTCCAACCTACGTTTAAAAATTCACACAAATTCAACGAGACGAGCTAAATGGTTTACTAAACTGGGACTCCAAAAATACAGCGGCCCCATGGAACTATCCCTGAGATACATTCATCCAAACGGTGGTCTAATTGGCAAAGTGTCAGCTGTTGTATCTCGTGTCTATCCAATTATCTACAAAGAAACAACATCAGATGGTCAAGTAATATTTCGCAATGCTAAAAGTGAGGAGAGAGCCCAAATGTCCTTCATCAACAATCATGAATCTGGATCCATCACGTCATTATGTAGAGATGTTAAATCTTGTTTGAAGATAAGAATAGCGGATGGTTGTGTACATGGAATTGTTACAATATGGCAAAATGCCGAGGAATCCAGTGAGATGTTCAAAGAAGGTAATTCGATCTCGATAATTCATGGAACAGCATCAGGCAAACGAACAAGTGAACTGCAGATCAATGCCACTAGGTGGACGACATTTGATGTGAGAATGTGTAGAAAAAAATTTTCCTTTCCCGAGAGAATTTTCACACCACTGTCTGACACAATGACCCAGGGATTTTCACCTAATTATGGTGAATTTGATACTGTTGGTATTGTTGTTTCAATTGGGCCAGCTCCCCATGGAATGAAAAATTTTGAAACTATGTATTTGGCGTACAGAAATGAAATGGAAGAGGACAGCTTTCTGTCAATTCTATTCTGGGAAGGAATTGGAACGTATGGATATTCGGATATTGCTACTATTGGATCAATTGTTTGTTGTGTGAATTGCGAGTGGAGGAGAAATACTTATCGGAGTATTCCCACGGCATTTTGCTCCGAGAGGACCATTATTACCCGTAATCCTAGACAAGGTAGTCATCTTAGGAGGGCATTCGATGAGCTGAAGTGTAGAATTGCGGACACTTCGAATTATGTCAATGATTGTGCGGCGAGGATTCAAGCGGAGGTATTGAAAAAATCGGGGTCTTACTCGGTTACGCCTGTGAGGGGTACTGAACTAACACCTAAGGACAGGCGAAGTGCTGCTCTTAAGGGAAGAATCGAGAGGCTGCAGAGCTACGGTCCAGTGCCTAATCTATCGCCAATCCATCTTACGGGAAGTTCGAAGGTATCTCTCGACTTTAAATCACCATTGTCCAGGTAGAACGGAACTGAGTCCGGGAAGAGGACAAGATGATGAAATATTCAGATTATTATGTTTGTTTTTTGTTTATATTTGAGGAGAAAAGTTTGGAAGAAATAAAATATTTAGTTAATGGAGATATTATTTTTTTACTAGGGAGTTATATTTTCTTAATAAAGCCAGAACTAATTTAATTATCGGGTTTCGTCTGAGGGAAAAATCCTAACATCGATTGGAATTTTTAGCGGACGTTAAACAAATTTTTCTGTAGTTTATTTTCACATTAAAGTGATTAGTTCATTCTCGGTTCAACTGCTCATTTATGTGGTGTTGAAACCCCTCAGCATCAAGTCAAGGGTGTGGCGGGTGATGTTTGGGAGGAGTTAACTGGTTAAAGACGCGAGAATGTTAACTAGTGGGAAGATTAATTCGTTTATAAAAATGATTATTAAATTACATGATTTGAATTATTTCGTGATTTTTTTTCTTTGTAATATCCTTTAAACAGTTATCTCCAATTGGCAAAAATAATATTTGAAACGCACGTTTTAACGATCTCGCGTCGAAACCCGGACATAGGGCTGGGAGCCAATAAAACGTCACTCATTTTCTTAACTACATTTCTTCATCCCAGCGACTAGTAAGGGTCCATTCGGAAGTATGAATGAGTGGAAGTAGGAAGGAAATACCTGGACCCTAATAATTTCGGCATTTCTCGGGTCAGTTAACACAGCGAAGTGAGACACAAAATAATGAGACATAGATTTAATACCCTTCATTGGGTGGCCTCAATGACCTTTTGCAAAGTACAGGTAGTCCATTCCTGGGTAATTCCCTACTTGATGAGGTAGGTACGCGAAAAACAGTACGACTTCGATGGCGTCGCAACAAAATTTTCTACTTTTCAAATATTCAAATATTTGAACATGTTAATTTTTAAATCAGTGAATGAGTCGTTGTGGGATCACCGTAATCACATTGATCGCCACAAGAGGACAACACCAGAGCATGTTATTTTTTATGGATTGCAATAAATTAACCGGTCGACAACAACCCAACTCCAGAACAATATCATTTTAGAAATTTCTGAGGACAAAAAAATTATTTGCGAGAGGAAAGTTATTTTTCTCCCATGTTAAATGACGTTGCCGGAGGTATGAGTCTGTCAAACACTTGGTGAGCACTCTCACATAGTCTAGGTTGCATTTGGCAAAGCATTAGGGGAGACAATACCGGTGGACGTTTCCACCCGGAGGTGACCACTCACCGGATGGCGAGGGGTACCCGACCTAGGGTTAATAAGCCGAGGATTTAAACATAAAATCCCCACTGTACTTTTCGAGGTCCACTGTAGTGAATGGAAAAACGTAGTGAATTCACTACACCATTATATATCTTGTATCTACTAGCGAAATGTTTTCTATTCTAGTATTTCATCAGCTCTGCGCATTTACTACATTAGTTTAGAAAATTTTGGATACAGGGAGACCGACATTCAGGAAGTTGAATGCTGTCCAGGGCACAGCCATTGGGATACAGGCAACAAGAAGATTCGATTACATTACTACCTAAGAATCCACAGAATTAGTAAATATTGTAATATTTTTATCTAGTCAGAAAGTATTGTTAAAACTGCAATTCTATGCACAGAAGGAAATTTTAGATAAAAATTAGACCTCCAGGAAGCGAAACGAGAGACGAACGTTAGTTTTATCTCAATAATTACCCCCTCAAGTCTAATTTTTCAACAAAACTTGACCTACAAAGGGGTCCATTGTCAAAATTTAATTCCGTGTATTGAATAGTTCAAATTTTTGAAACGAGAAATAATGGATCCAATCATTTGTAAAATTTTCGTGAAATATTCAACAATTATTGAATATCCTTGCTTGGTTGGGTCATGAGGGCAGATGAAGAAGTGGAAGGGGAACCACTGTACTGTTGGTATACCGCTGAGCGTTGTCAACTGGCGGGGGTAGTCGGGTAGTTGCTTCCCAGACCTCATAGTGTTCAGTTGTGCTCAGTATCACAAAACAAAAATTAATCCTAACAACTATATCACTATCATAATTTTGTGCTAATCACTTGTCAATGACAGGTAAACATGAATAAAAAAAACAATTAGGAGAAGTGAAATGCCAAAGTACAAGTGTTCATTCACAAAATTAAAATAAATAAATCTTTCATTCAATTAAATTCCAATTAGTGAAACTATAAATAATCATGGAGAAAAATCCAAAAATTCAATTTGAACTTGGTAAAGAAGTATCGCGTGGTAATTTTTTCAAAAGTTCGTTTGCACGTTCATTTGTGTCAAATTGTCATGACGTTAAATCCCTGGATATTAATTACATGAATAAGTTACTGAATGATGATCAGTCGGAGGGAAATTTGTCTACAGACACGATAACCAGTAACAACAATTACTATTCTCTCAACAATTTCCAGACACCCACCAAAGTATTTGGTAGCATCGAGACAACACAAGTTAGTATCGATTTATTTGTTTACGGAGGGGTAAAAATAATTTGCAATCAAATTATTCTCTGCTAATATTGAATTTTTTTTTGTTATATCTAGATGTCAACGCCGAATGAAGTTTACATCAGGGAGTTGAAACATCTCAGAAAGGTAAATTTTACCCGAATCTTCATTCCCATTAACTCGTCGGAAGTGAGATAATCCTGGGGGTAGACGAAGGGGGAAAGGGTACGCGTGAAGGGAACGATTTCCGGAACAGGTGCATCCCGTCGTTGGCTACCGTGTGAATGAACAAAGAGAAATCTTAAGTGCCATGACAAATGTCATAGTAACTTCAACTTAAATACATTTTGTTGTAGTTTTTTTGACTGTTGATTTCACGACATGAAGAGTATTCCGAAATGAACGATTTTATGACGCGTGTTCATAGAGTATAAGTGAAAGGATTGCCAGGGCAATCGGGAGGTTTCGTTGGACAGGAAGTTCGCTCCAGCCCCTCCTGTAATTGTTATCAACGCTGATGTACATTTAAACGGTTACAATTGTGTCCTCGAAGCCCCCAAAGTTCGTGAAATTATTGTATCAGAGGGGAGAACTAGACGTTGAGAGGAATTGAATGAAAGAAGATTTTTTTTTAATCTCCTGTTTTTTTTTTGATAAAATTAATTTCTCATAAGAACTCGCAACTGGTGACGACACTTTTCGGTTCCTTTTTTTTTTACTTCGAGGAAGCAAAGTATTTCGTAAAAACCATAGGCTGGAGGAAAATTATCACATTGTTATTTTTTTTTTTCATTACTTTAAATTTCCTATGATTTTCCCTTTGGATTTAGTCCCGTAAAGACATCCAAAAATATCGTTATTTCTGCGAAAAAAATCCCTCAATATCTCAAACCGACTGGAGTGATATTTCAAGTTGGCGAAACGAGGGCAGGTGCAGTGTACAATACCGCGTTTCGTGGAAATCTTCACGTGGATATTCTCACCAAACTAACGAAAAATTAATCCTCCTGGTACCATTGTTTCAACGATACAGTTTCCCCCGTCACTCATACTTCCAATGTGTATTTTTCCTTCAACGCATAATAATATTTCTCACCCAAGCTTTCATTCGGGGTTGTCTCGAGACCTCATTATTCCCATTGTGTACAAAGCAGGTATAAACGAGACATACCTGTTACACAGGATGCATCACATGTATTTTTCATTGTCAACTGAAAATCCCTACCAGTCACTAATTTATCACTAATTTATCGTCAACTTCAATGAATATTGGTAACCACAACTACACAATAATTAATTACTATCTAATATATAGTAATTAATCATTAATATTGCCCTCTGGCTCGTGGATGGACAAAAATATCTACTAATAATTAAACAAGAATTTACGTAATTCGCAACGCGGAATCGGTTTTCCCTAAATTTTCGGGCGTGAAAAATTCAATTGCATGTCTAATTTAAATTTTAAAAATTAATCAACAATGTATATAGCCATTTCAACTAGTTAGTTATGCCTTGAAAATAAAAATAATCATGAATTCAATTTTGATTGAACTTTTCTCTCCTCGTGAATCGAAAATAACCGCGTAGAATCGAATAGAAATAAAAATAGAATGAAAAAATATATACGCCCGGTGGAAAGCATCATAATTTCATACTGAAAAAAAAAAAGAGCCCGGTGAAAGCTATGGATGAGGTCGATTCGAGTACGAGAAAATCCATCACATACATGAAATAGATAAGTTGCCAAGAATCCTTGGCGCTAAAGTAACGAGAGATTCCTCATTATGCTTAACCAGATCATTGATACCATGAGAACAGATATCACTGCTTGATACACGATATCCAGCTAGCGTGCCTTCATCTCATTCCCATGACCATTCCCGGTTATTTATCTTTTTTTTTTTTAATTTTTAATTCAATTAACAGAAGTGGGTCTGCGTCAGGATTAAAGAATTCCCAATGGTCTCTAATTTTCACCCGCGTTACTGACCCTCCATGGAAAAAAATTTTGAATAAAAATTACACCCCTAAAGGGCGAAACGTGGGACGAAATAATAATGAATCAATTTTCAGGACAAGTTCTGTTAGAAAAATGAGCTTTGGGAAGCTAATTGTTGCGATAAAACTACCCTTCGTCCCTTCTTTCGCCCCCTGGAGGTCTAATTGTTACTTAAAATTTCTTTCTATGCAATATAAAGAGGTGGAATATAGACAATTATGAAAGTAAATAGGATTAAGTGACCTAATTTTAATTAATAGTTGCGGCTAGAGCTTTAGAAAATCAGCATTTGAGGGAAAAAATCCTGTTATAGATCGCCTTTTTGGATCATAATGGATACAGTACGAAAATACTTTTTTTTTTCTAAAGACAAAAACAAATTTGTCCTAATACGATGAAAATTAAACAGAGTAAACTCAGATAACTGGAGCGTAAGACGGAACGTTATTGTTCCGGATACCTAAACTATATTATAAACATGCGGAGAGACAGAATAGAAAAGAAAACTAGACAATGTTTCTCTCTCTCTCCCTCTCTCATGGCTACGCACCTATAATCACTGTCAGCGACTAGCAAACAATAAAAATAAAATAAAAATAATAAAATAAAAATACCAGAGAACTGTAAAGAGCACCGCAAAAATTGATCGTTTGCATTGCTGAAGTATACCCTAACGCAGGCGTGTCTGTAACCTTCCCCAGCATTCCATCCTAACCAGTGAGGGATATACAGTACAAAACCTAGACTATATAGATATTTGACCGGAGGAGAGAACGGTTCAACCGCCGCGAGGCCGCGGATATTTTCTTACCGTTCCCCTGGAATGCACCAAAAATACATTTTCTCAGTCTCATTGCGCTTCGAAACTCAGCACTGACATTTTCGGCCGCTATAGGTATGCCCAGTGGTCTTATCCTGGAATTTTAATTTGAATTCCAATTGTTCAAGCTTCACGTGACTCCAAGTAAACATTTAGACTGTCAAAAAAAATTTTTTTCTGGACAATACATTTGTACATCATTTTTTTCTCAAATAAAAATGAAAATGAACCCCCTGGAATTCACCTAAACTTTAAAAATCCCTCATCGAAGTCCATAATATTCTTCTAATACTCCCAAAATTGTCTCCAATTATCACAAAAAATTTACCAAAAAAATTCCATAACCGTAAAAACCGATATCCAAATCATTTGAACACTGCGAAGTTGTTCCAACCCCACCGTAAAAGATGAAATACAAGACTAATAAATACAAACTTGTAAAAACGGCTAAAAATAGCCTCCCCTTACCCCCAGTGGCCCAATCCAACACATTAAATTTAAATATCAATTGTTCAATTTACATGGGCCCTTGAACCGGTCCCTCAGGCCCACAAAGAAATGTTCTCTTCCGAGCAACACGTACAGGTAGTGTTCAATGGTTGTACCACCCTCTGGTCCCCCCCCCCCTCCCTCCCCAGTTTTTATCGTATACGCTGAATAATTCAAGCAGTGACCGTAGCAGATGACGTCATGATAGTATTCATCCGCACGGTGGACGGTTCAGGGTGAGCAGCCATGCGTAACCCTATCCGCTTTTGCCGGCCCAGGACATTCGAAAAAAAAAAAAAACGTCCACAACTCGACTCCGTGCAATTCCCTTTAATTTACATTTTATTCGTCCTGTATTATCCGCAGATAATCCTCCGAGAATTCACCCCTCCTCTCCCCCTACCCGCTCCCCCCCCCCCCTGCCCAACGTGCCGAACCCTCAACTCCACCGATTCACATCTCTCTGTTCCCTAGAAACCGCTCTACAAGTGCAATTTTCACAATAACTCATTATTATTATTATTTTGTCTTTCATCATCATCGCCCTATTCCGTTTTATCTGAGTGAAGATCACCGGATAAATCACGCAACTTCTTTTCTTAAAATTCCTTCAATCTCATTGTATGGAAATACCACCAAAGGATGTGCAGTGTTTTCTGCTCTACCGAAATAATACGGGGTAAATTACAGTTACGTTAGTACGTTCAATGTTTTCTTAATTCTCCTTATTCTTCTTATTCTTCGATTACAGTGAATTTTCTTTTCTTTACTTAAGTGCGTGCTTTTGCCCGGATTGTAACTGACGTATAGGACGTGTTCCCCGTGTGGGTTGAGAAGTGAAAGGCCTTTGTTCATTAAAACGCGATGATGTAGTTGACTTTTGATTTTATCATTGAAATTACAATGAGTTTGGGCTTCTAATAATTTTTTTTTTTGATCAGTTTTTAAGATTCAACTGTAATTATGAGTTGATTAGACTCGTGACACTGCACGTGTCTAACTGTTCCGATTATTTTGTTCATTTATATATTTTTCATAGTTTTTGTTATTAATTCTAGCAATGTCAAAGCTTGACAGAGGAGAATCACAGACTAAATAGTGTCCTCGAGATAGATCAAGAGCCAAGGGCTCAAATTATTGACGTTGTTCTACTGAAAACACAGGTGGAAACCCTCAAGTGGCAGTTAACACAGGTGAAACATTCCCAGTACCATAATTTAAAAATTTATCCACACTGTTTCGCTATGTTTAGTATAATTATTCGTCAATTTCAGGCAGAAGCCAATCAACGAATGTACAGATCACTGTTACGTCAGATTGCCCGATTTTTGGGAATAACAAAGAAAAGCCTGGATTATCTTAACAAGAATAATGCAAATACTAAACGTTCATCAGCCCGCAGTAATCGCAGTCAAAGTGTCTACATTGAAAAAACATCAACGAATTCAACAATACCAGTGACATCCCCAACAAATAGTCCCAAATTCAGCCGTGCCAAATCTGTAACACAAATTCCCACAAGTGGCTGCTCAGGATTTCGTGAATTCACGTGGTCTGTATTTAGGAGGAATGATTCAGCCCATTCTGCACCACCGAAAGTTAAATCAGATAAAAAAACACCTGAGCCAGTCAATAAAACAGCCGATGAAGTTGTTTATAGACGACCCGGTAAAGATGTCAATTCCGAAGAGACTGAAGATCATGTACCAACGGAAAAATTATCCCAGGAGGCATTTAGGTAAAAGCTCAATGAGATCAATTTTCCTAATGACACGAAAACCCATTCCAAATTAATTCTAATCATCTCTATACCCTAAAATATTGATATTATTTCCAGATTAATGCGAACCGTGGATTCCCTCCTATCGATGCGTCATCCAGACTTAGGGACTGTCTCATCATCCTCGTCAGCATTCTCATCAGTATCCTCCTCGTCCTGTGCCTCGTCTACCCACGAGAACATCATCGACGATGACAACAACAACATTTCCATTACTCAATTTACCAAGGCAGCAAAAGGTGCCAGCTCAACGTTGATACGTGAAAATTCCTCCATCGATGATGAAAGATCCATAAAATCCCTCAATTCAACATTTACAACTGCCGAATGTAAAATCACAAAGAGAAATGAGAGTAGAAAAAAATCATCACTGAGTTCTATTTCAAGACAATTGTTCAAACAAACAGTAAGCACAACTCCAAAAGTGAAGAGGCCAGTCAAAGAGCCACGACTGACAGCCCTGAAAGACGATAAAGCGAATAACATAAATTGTGGAGACGATGAAAGTGGATTTTCATCAATGAATTCATTTCAGGATGTTGGTCTACCAATGACCAGTGTTCTTTCACCGATGAAGGGCTGTCATACGGAAATAGGCCTACCAAAAATACCACGGGATAAAGCTAACCACAGAAGGTGGTCCTCAACACCTGTCGAGCTTCAAACACTCCTGAAGAAATGCAACAATGGATTCATGCCCAATCGCGCCAACGCCGAGTCAGTTAGTGTTTGGGTGTGAACAATTATGGTATCATGATTCATTTTATACCACTCCAACAACAGTAATTCAACATAAATAAACAATAGTCTCCCCCTCGAGGAAATACACTTCAGCTCTCTCAACTGAACATTTCAAAAATCCGAGTGTAAGGCCATCAAGTTGAACGAATAAATCCAAAAGTCAAGAAATCATAAAAGAGGACTGATTTTTGAACAGCCCTGAAGGAGCCTAAAACGAATAAATTAACAATGCAGAGGATGAAAAGAATATTAATCTGCCAAAGACCAATGGTCTCTCTGACGAAGGGCTGTCATATGGGCACAGGTCACCCACTATTGTCACGGGACAGGGCGAACAACAGAATGTCCACCTAAAAACCTGTTGATCTCCAAACACTCGTCAAGAAGTGCAACAATAGAGTTTTGTTCCATCCCGTCCAACGTTCTCGTGACTCATTGAAAAATTATAATCGAATAATCGACCTAGTTATCATGATACGTAGGCTACACTGCTATCGTATTCATCACCGTTTCATATTAATTGTACTCTAATGATCGGTGTAAGACATCACTGAATGTTTAATTTCTGGTAATTACTATTGCTGTTAATTTTTTTAAATGCATTATAGATAATAGAATTCGCTTGATTACGAAAATTAAATTAGTAAATACTGAGGTGGTACTTTACTTCATTGCTCAGGGACGCGAACAATCTATTCTGACAACAAACAACAATAATTGTATTACTTTCATACCAGAAAGCATTCAGTTAAAGTTGAGAGTGCATCAGAATGACTGCAGGTAAATTACTTCGTGAGTTTCATCATCACGATTATGGGAAAACTGATGACTTTCTTCCTAACAGTTGATTTGGAATTTTCCCTATCATCCCATGATTTTCTTTACAGGACCAACGGATTTTAACTGGGATAATGATAATAATAATATTATTAATGACCTGAGGAGTCGCGTATTTTTGACAGTTACAACGATGTGTCAAAAATGAACAGCGTTCATCACCCTCATATCGATGTCAGTTAAATGAAATTGAATAAATTTTTGACATTTTCAATTCGTGTTTCCAACTTATTGTTTAAATATCCAATATCTCCAGTCCTTTAATTTAATTGGGGTTTAAGTGGTTAAAAAAAGAGAGGGGGCAGTCAAATGTGGCTCAAATGAAAGACCGGGTATTCATGTAAAAAAATGAATTAAAAAAAAAATACCTATGCTAAAAAAATGGCAAAAATAATTGAAATCTAACGAGGGAGAGAATTTAATTTGCAAAAATAAATCTGACCCCTGATTTTTGCATATGTTTAACTCTTTTGTAATCTACTATCCCTTAATTTCATCGCAACTATCTGGCAAATGCGCAATTGAAAAGAGTTGATAAAAAAAAAAATTTCAAAGTGTTTAATTGACGCCTCGAACTCTGGATATTAATTACTATCGAAATCTACGATTCTTGGGGCATTTCGAGGGGCAGAGCACGAAATTTCATGAGCTTTTGGAACCTCGGGGAGGGTTCCAATTTCATACTCATCAATCTGAGCGCATTTCCTGGTCTCCTCGCGTTTCTATCGCTTCATTTCTAATCTACTACCGCAATAAGCAATAATTGATTAATTATATTTTTGGGACTCACCGATCGGTGAGATGTACAGCTGGAACTCCGGATGGTATCCAATAAACTTGCAGTAATCCCAAATTTCTCGTTCTGGCACTTTTTCACTTTTCACAAACACTATTTTATCACTAAATCACCTATCTGATTTATGATCACTTATCACGATTCACTCACAATTTTTAAAAAAATTAAATGCGCGGCAAATTTAAAACACTCGGACAATTAAGCCCATACTTCGCCCTCTTCGGAATTTCACTACACGTCGGTAACAACGAAACTTTCAATGCACTTCACCACTCACATCACCTGAATAAAAAAAAAAACAAATTATTGATGGTCCATTCATTGTTCATGTCTCTCTCAATTTTTAAAATCAACTTTTCTGAATTTTGATTTAACGTTAAGTTGATTGGAAAGTCAATTAATATCAGAAAATGTCTGAAATACTCGCTATAGTGTTCGCAATTGCATAGCAGGCGCCATCTTGCAGCGTGGGCCAGAAAACACGTGTTAACTTTTGAAATATTAAAAGCAATATTTTTTCCCGTACGAAATTCCTCCAAATAAATGATGCATCCGTTATAAAATTATTGCAGTTCATCATTATTAATTACTCATGCCATTATCTTAATGGTTTTCCTCTCTTTACGTGTGAAACTAGGTAAAAGAATCATCAAATACATCATTTTCCATTGGGCTTGTCATGTTGAATCATATTGTGCATCCCATCATTTTTCCTAATTTTTACTTTGCTCTCGTGTTAGCCACGAAAATTGTCCTCAAATTTGGTATCATATCGTTGTTCGCCATGCTGATTATTTAACTTGAATAATATTTGTAATTATTCAATTGATTGTGACCTCGTTTTCCGCGAAAAACCGAAGGGCAGCGGTCAAATCCCGTCATTGTATTGGAAACCAGCCGCCCCGATAAACAGGCGCAGAGGTATTGCGCACGAGACTTATTTTTCTCAACTTTGATGTCGTTCTAGCGTACGTAATTGACGAAAATTCTCCTCGAATTTATCCTCAAATCGTTCCTCGCCACGATAATGAGTGAATTAAAGCCGTTGTAATAATTAATTGGGGAGGTTTACCGTTATTATTCACCGAAAACCGGACAGCATCGCCAAACACGTCGTTCAGTGCCAGAGACTAGCGGCCATTGTTCTACCGGCGCAGGGGTGTTGCGCAGGAGATTAATTTTGCTCGACTATTATTTCGTTCCATCGGATATAATTCACGAATATTCACCTCAAATCCATCGTCAAATCGTTACTCTCCACGGTAATTAGCCGGATATAGCAGTTGTAATAATTAATCGGATGATTTTATCCTGGCTTTCAGTAGAAAACCCAACGGCTTTCGCCAAACTCGCCGTTCAGTGCCAGACGTGCCACTCACGGCCATGACGTACATGCGCGGACTGGTTGCGCTGTGGTTTTATATCCCTCAATTTTTATTTTTCGTTCCAACAGATATAATTCACGGAAATTCTCCTCAAATTTATCGTCAAACCGTTCCTCTCCACAATAGTCAGCCAATTATGGCAGTTGTAATAATTAATTGGATGAGTTTACCGTTATTATTCACCGAAAATCGCCGAAACACGTCGTTCAGTGCCAGCGACTAGCCACCATGTTCGATCAGCGCAGGGACGTTGCGCACGGGATTAATTTTTCTTGACTCTTACTTCGTTCTAGCCGATATAATTCACGAATATTCACTCCAAATATATCGTCAAATCGTTCGTCTCCGCGATAATTAGCCAATTCGAGTAGTTTTAATAATTACTTGGATGGTTTTACCCCGACTTTTCCCAAAAATCCCAACGACATGCGCCAAACTCGTCGCGCAATACCAGTGGCTCTCCGCCATCTTGGTCATGCGCAGTCGCGATTTCCAAGGGTGAGCGCTACGTGGCTCCTTCCCCGGTATTCACTCGTTTCTGGAGACCTCTATTCTACCGACAATCATCACCGCCGATAACCCCTGGCTTTCACTCCGGCCACATTTCCTCTCCCCCAACCTAAGATGGCGACACGAGCCATGTCCTTTAATAGATTGATTTTCAAGAACACACTGTGCCTCACAACGTTATTTTAATGTTCCCCAGAGTCAACGAGTGCCGTGAGTGACTCGTAGCGATACGCGGTCCGGTGTCGGGTGTGCTCTAGGGCATCTCTGTGCCGGTGGCCAAAAAAATACATCAAAATTATTTTCGACTTCCCCCCTAAAAAAATAGCAATAAACTCGCCCGAATCTAAAAAATCAAACAACACTACACACCGCAAAACAGGGGAACAATCCCTCACTCACACAGCACCGGCGCATTATTAACATCACTTATCACTCCTATTCTCAGTTGAAATTGAAACAGTGTCTCTCGTTACCAAGTTATTTGCTAATAAAATTGTTGACATAAATTTTTGATAAATTAAAAATCATGAGATAACATTTATTTTTAACTCAAAGAGTAATCTATCAAGTGTTGAATTTTAAGTAAGAGTTTTCTAAAAACCAGTGTTTCACTGATAATTGTTAAGAATTAATCAGTTAAGGTGTAACGCGTGGTTGTGCTCATCAACTGGCTCAAATAACTCCGTCTGATAGTCAATAGTCCTGACAATTCAATAACATAACCCTTCCAACAATTCAATCCCACCCCTCCATAGTAATCAACCCCAACCAAAGAAAGTGTAATTCATTCAAATTCAATCCCTCGTGTGTGGTGTTTTGTGTCGGCTATACTCCGGTTGTCGTTTTGTGGCGCAGTGCGTGAAATGAGCGACAAGGACCGTTCATCTCCCACCCTCGTTGAAAACGGCCTCAAGTCGCTACTTGACCAGCCCAGTATTTTTCCGTTAATCGGTGAGTAAACGTTTCGCCTTTCATTATGAGGGAAAACATAATCAAATAGCGAAGATAATCAGTCACCTTCGTCACACCCTCATCATTCTCAAAAAATCCAAAACCCCCCGATTCCCGTCCCCGGCTCCCCCGAGAATTCCGGAGACTGTTGACCCTACGAATTGATCAACAAATTCCCACAATTTTCTGTTATAAAATTCTCAATTGTCAGAAGTCAATCAACGATCTCCGGCGTATGGCCATTCGTTCATATTTATAGACATTTAATTTGGAGTGTACGAAAATATTTCACCGAGAGTTCCTTAAGCCCTTTAAATAAAAAATAATCACCACTAATTTTGCGGTAAGGGACTGGTGTTGTTGTTAAGAGACAATTCCGGAATAAAGTGCAGGGGAAATATTTTTTTCGAGTGATTGAGTTAATGTGCCCAACCTCGTGTGTTAATGTGTGTGGATTAACTTTGCGCCGGCGCAAAGTGGCTTGAGCTTGAATCCACTCTGGCTCTAGATTAACCTCGTTCGGTTTATACTACTGTAGAGACCCCGTGGCAAACCACGTGATACGCCTCGAGAATGTCTAACCTGACCTTAACTAGCCTAACAATTTTTTTTGTCTCAGTGATTTTTTTTTTTTTTTTCGTTAACGCTCTGTACTTTAGAACGGATAAAGTCAAAGTCCAATGACCATTCTTCAATGAGCACTTTTGATTCAGAAGAAAATGTTCCTACATTCACTCGGTCGCTTGGTTTTTCATCGAACTGCCTTTTCCTTGCATTCTGGGAAGAATAGGTGATTTATTGTCACAAAAATAGTCTCGGGGAAATTTTAGCTGGAATAAAATAAACGAGATTTATGATATTTTCAATGCTGAATGATGAAGGAAATGTCGGATGATGAAATCATTTTGTCTCAATCTGTCCTCTGAGTGTGAGATTTTTTTTTTTCGTTTCCCTCGTCACGGAAATAAATTTATTACGTACTCATAGTGGCCTTATGTGCCATATCGTTTTTTTTGTCTGTGATAAGAGTGAGCACCCGAACGTATGTGAGAGTCTTTTTATATTCCAGATAAGGAAAAAAAGTATCGAAAAGGTGTGAACAATCCAGCCCATCGTCCAGCAGCCAAATTCACCTTTTTTCCACTAGTGTAGGTACAAATACAATGATGAAGTTAACGATTATTGAACGAAATATGTATGACGTACGTTTATTGTTCGATTCAAGTACTGGTGAATGAGTATATCAGTGGATCGTTTTTAGTTAATTTTTATGAAAAAAATTTCTGCCTGTCTCACTGTCAGCCTGTTATCACTATACCACCTTCGTAATTCGTTACTTTATTTAGGTACTTGATCCCTCGATATTGTCCAAGTATTGTATTTGCATACAAGGGTCATTCATTGCGTCAGAATGTACAGAGAGTTGTAAACTTTTCACGCGGTTCATTAAATCGATAAGTTCCTCCACTTCACATATTGCTAATAACAAAATTAAAATTTATTTCACACCAGATGCAGTGAATTTTCCTGTCGCACTATAAACTTTTTTTGGAAATTTAACAGCATCTCCATCGCTAGATAACCCGCTCAACCCATTGCGAAATTATTCCAAAGGACATTGTAACAATGACACATCATGTTAATGCTCATCCATTATGAAATCGCAAAAAGAAATCAGCTCTCATGACTGAGAGCATATATTTTTATCGCAAATATTACCTCTCACGCATGGAACTTTTCAAAGTGATAATTCTCAATTTTTAATGCTGATTTTGTGCCTCTGAGTTGGAACGAATGTCAAAATGTTTGACGGACAGAGTGCGAGGGACATGAGGCTTGTGAAAATAGACGAATAAACACCTCTACATGTTCACCACCAGTCTCCAATACTTTGGCATTCATTCCTTATTTCTTTCAATTTTATTTTTCAACTTGTCTTTTTTAGGTTCAACTTTGATGTTTCCTTGTGCACTTTACACCATCACCACCATTACCATTTGCCTTTTACCTCTAATACCCCCAGGGATAGGCCAACGCCAAAGAAAACTCAAGACGACTCCTGGGCTTTATGCCAGAACTTATGCCAGATTTCGACATACCGCACATGAGATGGATATTTTCGGGTTAACGCGCAGCCTTTTGTCACTTGCCAACGGGGAAAATAATTGCAACCAATACCATCGAAAAAAAAAAAATATCATTTCCACTGAAAGAGGAAAGTTGAAAATATGTTAATAATTTTTACTCGATAATGCTTCCCATGGATTTATTGTTATCTCAGGGTGAATAAAAGCATTCGTGTCTTTCTAATGTTTCTAGTATTTTTGGGTGTTGAGGGATGGAATGACTATATTTACGTGCGCGTTTAAATGGATAGGGCATGTAGATGCGTGAGCGTGTGTGAACGCATCATTAGCGGGACTATCATTAGCCGACAAGGCCGTGTGGCCCAGGGACGATCGCACCGGGAAGCCAGAGTCCATGGAATTTATATATTTTTTTTTTACTAATCCACCGATTTCACAGGCTTCGTCTAGTCGTTCATTTCCTTCCCCTCGATCGTCTCCTCGATCGTCGTCTTCCTCGACGTCTGCCTCCGCGTCTCTTCTTTCCACTTCCGCTCCTTTTTCGCCTGCGACCCCTGCCTCGGCGACCTCTGCGACGCGATTTCCTACCACCTCTCGGTCCTCTTTTACCTCGACTCTTCCTCCACGCCCGCAATTTTTTATACGCTGTACTACACTCGCGAGCATCTTCATCTCGTTTTGCAGTTTGAGCAAAAAGTTCCTTGTTGCATACGTAGGTTCCCCTGGAAGGGACCGATGAAGAAAAAATAATCGAATACTCGGGGTGTGATGTGCAGCGGCACAATTCAATTTCAGTCATTCGAAATTTGGTTTAATTCGCACTCGCAATAGACCTTGACGATTGCGGTAATTTATTTACTAAGAGAAGATAATTTTATGAAAGGAAATAGAGAATTTATGTAAAGACATTCCTACAGACATTACCGAGAGAAAAAAAATGCTACTCAATTTTCATTTACTTTGCATTGAAAAATGAAAGTAATTTTTTCGACAAATGAATTAAAATTCCAATTTTTTCAAAAAAAATTACGGTTCCCATAGAACTAAAATTCGATAAAAAAATTCCAAGAACTGTAGGGGATATTTTAGTTTAAAAAAAGGCAAATACAGTTATTCGGGTCTGTTTGATCAACATTTTGCCTGATGATAATTAGTGTAAATTGATAACACACCCTTGCTGACGCTTCAAAAGACCGTAATCTATGCCACGACGAAGAGCAAGATGAACCTGCTTCTTAATTTCTTCACTGGAGACGTCATACTCTCGCGCGAGATAGTTGCTTATCTCCTTAGATGTTGAACCCTGAATGTCTTGAAGTGTCTTAATGGCGCGTACCACTATTTTCTCAAATTGTGCTGTTTTTCGCGGAGCCATTCTCCTATTTCCCTCACTTTACTATTTTCAGTTGACTTTCTTCATCACAAGAATTTCATTAGTTATATTTGATGGAGAAATGTGTGGATTGAACTGTCGGATTTGAATATGAATGTCGCATATGTCTTGATTTTTTTTAATTGAATGTTTGTTGTCATGGTTACACAGTCATTTATTTAATCACTAAATTTTCAAATTTTTCGACTTGCTTATTCATTGTTATTTTGAATAAATACAAAACTGATATTTTCACTGTCCTGAATTTCCATTCTGAAGTGATTTTTCTTTTTGATTTCAGGTAAGTTGTCCCGCACTCCATTGGGTCTGTACAAGTATCTAAATTATCAATCGTTTATCGGTAAAACGGGGCATTTTATTTGTAAAACGACTTATTGAAGCTCGGAAGATGGAAACGAGGCAACGCGCATCGAGATTTACCCTGGAAAGAGCATCAGGTATGTTTTTTACGCCATTCCGAGATATAACGTAAATAAATTCTCGCGTAGTATTGCCTCGGCTCTGTCTTCCATTCATTCAAGCTGATGATAATTAATCCATTCATGTTAAGTACCAGGGACCTGGGGGCCTGGGCCCTCTCGGTCTATTGTACACCTCTGTGGGATAGATAGAGAGTAGAACATTTTCAAAAGGATGGCATGCACACGTGATTAAAGAGAGGAAAAGCCTCGGGTGTGTGGGTGGGTACTCGTGGAAGTGGGGAAAATGTTAAAGAGGTCTTTCCATTGCCGGTGGTAGAGGGCAGTGGAGACCACTGCCACTGTCTACTGACATCTGTTGATGGCATACAGCGGCTCCGATGTGACCCAGTCGGTGGGTTATCGCGAGGGGTAATAGCAATCCGCGAAAATAATTTTTTCTTGAAAGTAGATTCTTTCAAAATCAGTCTCTGAATGTTGATCTCACTGGAAGATCACTTCAGGATTTATTTTGTAAATTATCCAGGGACTTTTATTTGACATTTATCGATTGCATTTATTTAGTGATTTGATTTATTTAATGATGAATAATTTACGACCGTCAGTAATTACCACCAGTAATTATGAGTTGAGGAGATGAAGAGAGTTTGGTTTCGAGAAAAAATTATTCAGTACTGCTGATTAATTTTGGATTGAGCGAAATAATTTTGATTAGACACTCATTGCACCGAAATCTGAACTAACATCGGAAACCCATCGTTACATAATTTACAACAGATAGTCTGCAATTCGGTGTGATTTACGTGTATTGTTGTCCGTAATTAGCTCTATATCCTGACAATCTTTTTCATACATTTTTCTCATTTCCGGTCTCTAAAGCGCGTATAAATTTCCAAAAAAATTCGGTAGTAGAATCCAAACTTTGCTCGGACACTTGAAGAATTTATTCAATTTTCGCGAATAAAAAAACATTTCGGGAAAGTGAATACACCACCTTAATGTATGCACACAATGGATAAAATTACACCTGCAGGATACTCGAAGGTGGCGGGAAACGAATCAAGTAAATTACGTGGGAAAGTGTCGCGCGGAGATCATCAAATCGTGCTGGTTTTTACATCCTGTGTCCTTGCAGCATCACTCACTCAACTAAACGCCGGGGCAAACGGGTATTGCAATTGGTAATCATAGTATAGTTGATAATCCTCTCTTTTAAAAAATAATGAGTATCATTACTCCCCTAATTTAAACCTATCCTATTTTACGAAAAAGTTGGATCACCCAAATAAAACTCATAACTCGTCAGAGAGACTCGTAAAATTGTCATTCGAGGAGTGAAAAAAAAACTGCTTCACCGGCAATAGCATTCACTCGAGTGACGCCATTTCCGGAGATCAAGGGTAAAGGAGTTCCGGAGATTATCCAGGATAATTACACTCGATGTGTTTTGGTGGAAATATATTCATCTAAGAACTTTAACTACGTTTTATTCAGCGAAATGATTTTCTTTTTGGATAATCGAACATTCGAGCTTTCGATGGAGACCTATTCGCTCAGAAATGTTCTGATTATTTTTAATAATTAAATAATAAAATGGTAAAAAATCCCATTTGTGTGCAAAATTTCTTTCCGCGTATAAAATACTTGAATAGTGTCAAGTGATATTAATAGTTGACACTGTGATTTTGAGATCATTATGGGGGTTGCAATTGCCCTTCCAAGTGCTCCATTTAACGGTGGAATACATGTATACCTGAGTCTGCGAATTGGATGAATGGAAGAAGGGGATGAAAGTGCGTTCACGCGACATGCCTCGTGACTTCTTCAATCCAGACCGTTTCCACAATTACTGATTTTCCCAGCGATACATTATCATAAAAAAAATATATTTGACAAAACACATGGTCAACGGAGACTGGATATTCGATCAGAATGGATGAGAGACACCAGGAATAACTGGATTAAAGCCATTGCCTGCGGTTGGAGAGATACACAAAAAAAAACATCGTCGCAGCCTAGTGACATTACCCTTGACTGCGCGAAACACCTGAGGATTAAAATATAAATTGAGATTTTATAGGGAATTTAAACGATATACGATAGAACCGATGCGCATGAGGGACCTCTCATCGATTCATCGGATTCTCCACAACTTCGCACTGACATCTTCCCTCAGTGGTCAAGCGAAAACTTCGGTTTTAATGTCGCCTAAAGATACTCAAGTGGAGCTATTAATTGCAAATTAATTAAGGACCATTCGGTGGGAAAATTTGTATTTTGAGAACGAATGAGGTAATGCATAACTGGCGGTGGGGTGGAAAATCTAGTCACGTTGGCTACAGCGTGCTCTCTCGAATACATTTCAAATGAAAAGCTCTACATTGGAGGGATTTATTTGGCACACAGATATTTCGGTCCAAAAATATAATTTATAGAAGGATATTATTATTCTCATTCACTCGGATCTCTATTTTCTCCTGACAATATCCAAAACAGGTCATTTATAGTTCCAAAACAGTTTAACGTGAATAGCGTAAATGTTTGTCCCTGTAATTAGGAATAGATCCAATGAATAATACCAATAGCTTAAAATTCCATTCGATATTTAATCTCGAAATGAAAATAAAGAATTTTTTCACAAGAATACTTGAATGTAAATCTTTCAAGTGTTTCCCTTTAAAATCTGTCTAGTTAAATTCTGTCATCAAAACAGTCCCTTCCTTCTGCTTAAAAAATTCCAAGACTAATTGAGAATCTAAACAAAATCTCAATCGTTTTTCAAATTATCCTCTGGCATTAGTTACTTATTCGTGGAGATTACGGCGTAGAAATCATCGTTCACATCAATGCCCCCCCGATATCACAAATCTTCATCACACCAACTTGTCTGCTCGCTATCTGCTTATCTAAACCGTTTATCAATCCACCCATTAGCCAATGTTTGGATTTTGTGATTTTGCGTAAGTGCAACGTCCCAGAATGACCCGACTCGCGGTAGTACTGTGCAGAGCAACTAAATCCCGGGTAAAATAATAGAAAAACAAAATCATCTGACACACATCCCTGACCACAACACACCCCCTCGATTAAATCCAATGCATATATCAATGTTGAAGTATTATTGGTGATAAAATGGACAGAAATAAACTTCTACAGAGATGACGGTGAGGGCACGTGACGGTAAAACGTGCCTCATTGTGCACGTGGAGCAACTCAACGCCAGCAACCCCCATCATCCTCAGCATGCCCTCACCGAGCCGCCCCAGTCGACCCTCCTGGCTAAATCGTTGGCTCAGTTGATCGTCAGAGCCCGTTGTGCATACCCAACGTCCTTTAAACGATTGTTATCACAACTGTTAACAGCCATTCTAGTCTCAGTCAATTGAATCCTAAAAAAATTAATCCCACATCAAGGTGAACCCCGGCAATATCAGTAAAAATAGGGAGAATGTTATTCATGAGTGATTGGATTTGTGAGAGAGTGAGGAGTGGCTGAGAGTGTGAATGTTTTGAAAAAAAAATAATCGATGTTTTTAATTTTATTGTATTGGAATTAATTCAAATCATTTTCTTTTCCATCTGTTCTCATATAAAACCCGTTGGAATGAGAAAAAAAGCTGCGTGTGTAGACGACGAATATACCCGGGTGATATCAAATTTTTTGGATTTCATTACTGAATATTCCAAAAATATGTCTGTTGGTGGTCGTGCGGTTTTGTGAATATACGAAACAGAAATATTGTCGTGATTCATAGAGACACCAATGGAGATCCTCCGGTTGGTTGATACGGTATGCATAATCATAGAGATGATTGTGACCAAGGATTGCCCATATGACAAAAATACTATTTTCAATATTCAGTTCTCCATGGATTGGAGATTGGACTAACGCTCGTCCATGGACCCCACCCATCATTGAAGAAGTTAAATCGCACAATTATTGACAAAAACAAAAATTTTGAAACAGTGAATTGATAGAGTTGAGGAACAATAAATACTAAAGTAAGGGCATGTCTGAGACAGAGGCTGGCGCCTCCTGGCAGCAGCACTATGTGTGGGGTATGAATT
The DNA here is from genome assembly GCF_034640455.1 of Diachasmimorpha longicaudata. Lineage (NCBI taxonomy): Eukaryota > Metazoa > Arthropoda > Insecta > Hymenoptera > Braconidae > Diachasmimorpha > Diachasmimorpha longicaudata. Next base: position 4,736,333 of record NC_087235.1, read on the forward strand.
ATCCGCATCATCAGTACAATCTTCATCAACAGTCTCAGTATCAACTACCGTACCATCATCATCACCCTCACAATCATCAATCTAGCTCATTGAATGGCAACCAATCGTATTTATCAACATCTGGTGAACAGTCAGTGTCAATACACTCGAGCCAGGACACATCGTCACATCATCAGCAGCATCAGCAGTCACAGTCGCACTATCAGCGTTTGTCGAACACCATAAGACGTCAGAGTATACCTTACGATGCATCTGCAGGTATAAACTGTCCCTAAAGACCTGTTCCCAAATCGAATGGCTTATTCATTAGGGTAATACATCGTATACTATTAGACTTGTGGCCAATCGTGTCGTCTGCGGATTACGGGACACGCTAAGCCTAATCGCCAAATGGATTACAATTTTTTTTCTTAGGTATATTGCTATTGAACATAAAAGACTGCAAAATCCCACATTAGGACGAGCGAAAAAAACAAAAAAAAATAACAAGGGGAAGACAAAAAGAGAATGACGTCGTCACCGGCATTGCAAGAATATTCTCATGGAACTGACAGATTTTATGCGTACATGAATTATTTATGAATACTTCCACTATTTTTTTCCCCTTTTTCTCCTCGCACGCTTTAGATAAATACAAATGTACATTTCTTTCACATCTTATTTCTCCAAAAAGTCCACAATCTCACATTCTCAATCCCCTTTATATTCCATTATTCTTATTACATGTTTTGCTCATATAACTGCGATTGCAAACGGAAATTCGCGTACACAAATCATTTGAGATTTTTCCTCGAAAAAAAAAAATTGTATTCACTGGAGAACTAGAAAAATGACTTACGTAACGGTGAATTTATCGTGAATAAGAAAGGATTTTGTATACGAATTTGGGTATTTTCGAGATTTAGGTACCTGTTTATATGTCGAATTACGTGAGACTGAGAGTGCATCTGTCCATTCAGAAAATTGAATTTTTTCATTCATGGGAATAATCCACTAACGCTCTCTGAGATTATTCAATTATTTTTGCGTATGAAAATTATTCAACGAAGATGGTATTTGTATCTATAGGTATGTATATTAGATACTTACTATCGCGTGGCTAACAATCTTGGAAAAATCTAAGCAACCTAGTAGCACGTGTACATTTTTTAAGACCAAGGACAAGTCTTGGCCGCTCGCAAGGCGTTCCATCTCGCTGACGAGGATAATAAAACGTTGCAGGATAACGCATGCGGTGGTGCGCATCTCTATTTCCTAATAACCTATTTCAATCTGAACGCAGGATATGTGCGACATTGCTCGATTATTATCATCAATTATTATTAGATGCTTGAGTATCACTTGGTAAGATTATTTATTTAGATTTATAATAACAAATAACTTGGTATATATGAGTAATCTTATGGCGTTTATTACTCCAGCTTTGTTGACGTAATTTGTTCCTAATTTTGTTCAATAACTTTTTCCAGGTGATCCTATGATAACATCCTCTCTTAAGGGTAAGTCATCACAATATTCTAATGAATATCTGAATGTTTTTCTTCAACTCTTTTTGCAATTTATTATTTACCAAGTTTAAGCGACCGAGAGGACTCGTTAGCATAGTCGTTGTCGTGAATGTTTCGTCCTTGTGTACTACGCCATTTCCTGTGTCGTGTGTGCTTTTGACTTCTTGCTTAGCTCTACACCACCATACAATCATCAATGACTTTGAAATGTTAATAATGCATGCGATTTGTGGTTCGTTTGGCCATTTGGTGTATTAATAGTTTCACGGGGGAATCGAGGACGATTTAATAGCGACAATGAGAGCGAAATAGTTTATGAAATAAACTGTTGGAAATTTTTTGAAAATTATTCGTTATGCAATTACTGCAAGTCAATTTTCCATGTTGTAATTTGGATTCGATTTAAGAGCAATTAATAATTTTCCCCGTGTGAGGTTTCATTGTTATTTTTAACAATAAAAAATTGATGAATTTCAGTTGAGTTTCAGAAGAGTTTGATTTATTGTTGTTAGCAATTTTTCTTTGTGGGTTTTCAACGATGAAATCTCTTAAAATTCCGAAAAATCTCCTCTCCTCATTTCTATTCGATGGCTATTGATTTGAGACCCCATTCATAATTGAATCAAGCACAGATATCTGTTTCGGAGCCCCCTTGTTTTATCCAAGTCAATGGAATCACTCAACCTCGAACAACCGATATTTGTTCAGGGGCATCGTTAATATTTCGTAGAATATGGTAAACAACCATCCCGAAATTTTCTATAAATCACCTTTGGAAATTATTTCGAGCGGCTGATTCGCCGTATTGTCCGTTTTCATCGTCTTTCTGTCGGTGACAGGCGGATTGTTTATTAAGACACCTCCGAAACTCAGCTGGCACCGAGTTCAATCATTAATACAGGAATTAATGAGTCTAATGACATTGAGTACTAATATTTACGCGGGTACATCCTCTATTGCTCGTAGTTAGAGGCGTTAAACAGCTGACAAACAGATGTATTTTCATACTCGTATAGTAGTACGCGGTGAAACAAAGTTGTAGAAAAATCGCGAAACAAACTTACACGGAAAGAAATTTTGAGGGCCGAACGGTAAAATGACAATCCACCATTTTTTGAGTCAAGTTTTGTTGAAAAAATGACATTTGGAGGGGTAAGTTTTGGGATTAAATTAACATTCGTCCCTCATTTCGCCCCCTGGACGTCTAATTTTCATCTAAAATTTTTTTCTTGTAGTAATTAGGGAACGAGATAATTTTCTAGACCTTCGGGGAACCGACTTTAATTGTGATTTTACCACATAAATATTTCTACTGATCCATTAATTTTTTTTCATACGCTTTTTCCTACCCTAAAAAAATAAACAATAATAATTGTCTCATCTCTCTAAGAGAAATTATTGCATAATATATTGTTGGTGTTCGGGCATCTCTTTGAAAACATTACGAATGATTACGGCCCACGAAATTCCCACCAACGATCAACGATCTAGATCGTGAAATCAAAGATATTTTTCAATTTGGTAATGACGAATGAAAACGCCCAAATAAAAAGTCCTTCAGCTGACTCGTACGATACCGGTTCTCGCCGTTGGCCCAGTCCCCGGGTATGAGGCAACTTCACTTTCGGCTACTTTCACCACTGTCTAGTGAAATGTTTCTCTCGACCCTGCTCCTTTTCGCATGATTTCCTATATCGTTCTCCTTTCATTTTTTATCTACGTCTCTGTCGACCAGGTCTTATCACTAATCGCTAAACTCACGGCTCCACATCTCTCGCTCATTAATATTCCAAATTGTAAACGATGGTGATCCATTAGGAATATCGGCATAACTCTTACAATTTTAATATGGACCACACGGCACTCGTACATTTGGAGATTTCACTCCTGAAATCCCGTCAATCAATCAAATTTTATAAGACGAAGTAGAACATTTTTTTGGATCATTAACATCCGTCGGATTAAAGAAAACATTTTCTTTGAATAATATTTGTCGATAAGCTGGATTTTTAAAAATATCCAAACACCATTTCTATGCCATAAAATCGATTTTCATGAAGAGAAAAAATACTGAAGATTTCCCATTTGTTGACTTCTCGTAGAAAATACGATAATTTTAGAAGAGATTCCAATGACTTCGTGGACTTTCTATTTAAAATCTCAAAACATAGATAAAAATTTTCAAAACGAAGATACTACAGATTCTTCACATTCTTCACTAGGGCTTCAATGAAGCCTTCCCTCAAATCTATCGTCTCTCTCCAATCATTATAAAAAACAAAAAAACAATAAAAACCACCGATAACCGAGTTAGAACACGTCAATAGAAAATAGAAAATTCCTTCACATTTTACCTCATTTATTCGCATTTTTCCCCCCAAAATCCTCTTCAATTTTTCTCCAAATTCCAATAAATCCATTCATCGCTACTTTTACGTTAAAAATATGTCCACCGTCGCAAATTCTCAAATCAACAAATAAAAAAATAATAACCGGACGAGACAGAAATTTCCCCGCACGTCCAAATCCTTCCGCCCCCTCCCCTCTTCTACCGATACACATACGAATCTAATAAACCAGAATCACCTCCTCCCCCACCACCAAACGCGGAAGTTTCTCTCCACTCGATCGCACGGGCTCCATGGGCAAATGCCACGAGAATCACCGGCAGGAGATGGTCCGAAACTCTCCGAGCGAGTGATTTCAGTAGTGGGGGCACATCCCTTCAATCCACAATAAAATTTATCTAGCAGCACCAAGGGGGGGTATCGCCAGGGGGCCGGGGGGGGGGGGGGAGATCGAGGGGGAAATCGGCGAGAGTAAATGGGTGGTGGGTGGGAATGGAAGGGGCTCTCCATGCGTGTTGGAGTGTGCTGAACGGTGGGGCCCATCCACGACGGTTGGTTCTCCAGCGCGGTGGCCGTGCCGCCGTTGTACGGAGCCGTCAGTATCTCGTTGAACGTGAAACGCGATCGACGAACTATCGCGGTTGCCCCAGTTTCACCAAAAAATTAAACTCCCCCCAATTCTGCCCCCCTCTCCTCATCACCCCCTCGTCGGTCGTTTCCCGTTCTGGATCAGTTGCGTGGATTAGCGATTTTAATGAAGATGATTCTCACGTGTTGGACATTGAGAGCGTCAGTTAAACACCACCAAATGATTCAATAATTGGTGGAGATAATTGACGATTCCCAGGCAATGTTCTTCCGTTTTCACCTGTTCTACGGACTATCAAAATTTCATAAGAAAAAAGGACTGTTAATGAGACTGTGATTGTACGTGAAAAAGAGGAGAAAAAAAATTGTTGAGAAATAATCCGTCAGTCATGAATACCCTGAGATATTTCAATGCAGTGAAAATCGTCATTGTACATTGTCAATAGTCTGTGGTGAAACACCGAACGCATCAAAACAATAACGAGTTTAATAATTTAATAGTGTTCGGTTGAATTTGTGATCGATATTGACGGGTTAATTTAACAATCGTTACGAATGAGCTGTGCAATGGAGTATCAACAGTTGGTGCCACCATCGGTACCGGTATCCCATCAATCTCACCATTCTCAACAACATCCGAATCAACAGTCCCATCATCAGCAGGCGGTAGTTGCAACAGTACCACCCCCACATCCTCACATTGTACTTGCGCCTGCGCATCAAACCCAACAACCGCCCCCAAATTTGCCACCACCTACTACACACGCGCATCAAGTACATCCACCCCTACCCTCTATTCATGATGACAGTACGAGCTCTAGGTGGACACAGTATCAGCATATATGGCGACAGCATCATGTTTACATGAATGGTGAGATGATTGGCATCTGCATTAATTTTTGGAAGGGTTTCAGGCACATGTGACCACTCACCTGTTGCCAAAATAACAATTTTCATCTTCAATTGAAAGTTTTTCGCGATTTTTCACGGTACCTTTGGTGATACTCCATACTCAACAATTGATCCCTTGAAAAATGTATAAATCACATGTTCCTTACGAATTTCAAAAATCCACGGACTTTTTTTGTTATTTTTTCACACAGCTGTCACACGCCAGGAAATGACTGACGAATGACAGAAAAATAATTCTCAAAATACAGACGTTGGATGCGGTAGTAGAATCGTTAAATGGAAAGACAATTAAATTTGATGGTTGGGTTTTACGAATATTTTCAAATGCTAAGGAAAACAGCCGCGTTATTGGTCAGATCTTTTTGCCGAGCGGAATGAAATCTTGAAGAACGTCTGAACAACACTGTCACTATCTCCTTCGGATTCTCAGTTATCTTCGAGAAACTGAGTCTCGTTTGAAATTATCTTCAAATTATCGCCGCGCAATGACAATAAAAATAATACTCAAAATAAAGTCATTGAATTCAGTAACGGTGGAGTGAATAGCGAGACAAAGTCTTCTGAATTTAGTCTGACTACACGGAAAGAAATTTTAGATGAAAATTAGACCTCCAGGGGACGAATGTTGGTTTTATCCCAAATATGATCCTCCCAAGTCTAATTTTTCGAATAAAAATTGACATAAAAGTGGGTGATTGTCATTTTATCCCACGTTTCGTCCTCTAGAGACCTAATTTTTATCCAAAATTTTTTTTGGTGCATAAATTCAGGAAATTCTGTGTTGATGTCGCCATCTAAATTAGATTTTCAATACTTGAGCGTTGAATTATTTTGTTGGGCGGAATAGACGTTAAATGAAACAGGATATTCATTTGAAATTTATTTCTATGTGTCTTTATCTCAGGAGTGACGGTTGACAATGCACGATAGGGATGGGCATCATTAGAAAAATCAAATGCCAGCCCATCCTCCGGTGTTTCGCATTCATTCGCGCTATAATGGACTTTTTTTTCACCACAAATACGCTTTATAAACAGCTTTTTTTTGACCCATCAAATAATAGGATATCGTATACTGACAGGTCTTAATATGACGAATAGAGATTACCGGACGATAGAGTCCCTGACCCACTGACCGTAACCTCGACGACCTTTTCCGAAGTATTCGCGTACATGTGCAACTAATCCCTCGGTCCCAAACGAAGCCACACGAAGTCGATGGCTTCTCGTGACGATATATAACATTCTGGGTGAATAATTTTTCATGTCCCTGGTTATTGTTAAACCACTGAGTTGTTCGGTGGAAATTACCGTCGATGAATTATTATGTGCCACGGGTTTATTATCACTAGAGAAAACCGAAGATGGTCTCAACTCATTGTAATTGATTGCAGTCCTTGAGGCATTTCTCATCCTCTGTGGCTTTTTCAGTGTCTCGTAATGCCGGAATTATACAATATTTCACCGTGCACTTGCCTCTCCAACATCGAAAACTTCATTTTCAAATTTCATTTCACTCTATCAATTTTTCAAATTAATATTCCATGAAATATTAACTCAGAAAAATCTCCATAAACCGAAATTATTGAAAACTCTAGAGAAGATTGTTCAGGATTTTTTATTTATCAACTATTCGAAGATTTCAAGTATTCCAGTTGTGTTTCAAATATTTTATAGAATTTCCCAGGGAATTCCATGAACGATTTCCCCTCAAAGTGAGTTCAGTGTTGGAATATTGCACAGAATATTCAACACCACGTTATTTGTGTTTTTTTTTCGCTTCATCAACTTCATATAGTTTCGACCTCTGAAAAAGTAAAACTATCGTAATGTCGATAGTGTCTACAACCGTCTAACGAGTCCGCATTCGTTAATTACACCCGAGGAGCTTCCGTTTCACTCCAGGTGAGCCCATTTTCGTCGAAGCGATAAATCCGAAAGAAAAAGAGAAACAAAAGTTGAAAAATGATAAAGCGGATGGGAGATAACAGCGGCTAGTCTAATATGTATTCTAAGCCGTTCAGTATGTACCCATTGTCCATAAATTTTTCTCTCTAGTCTCGAAAATTATTCCTCCAAACGTATTTATTCTTCGGGAAAAAAAAAATGAAGTACAAAAAAGCCGGTCGGGAACCCGCAGTTTCTTTTTTGTGGGAAATGAAAGAGAAAGAGAAAAAAAAAATGACGTGAGATAAAATAAGAGACGTTTCCGAGGTGTCCGTTTGTGCCTAACCTTTACTACTTGAAGTTGAGTGTCTGTGTATGTGTGGGCTGTGATTACTTTCTCCAACCGGGGTGCGCGCTTGCTCGAACGCCTGTCCAGCGCGTTCACGGGCCCGGGCGCACCTCAACAGACCCAAAGAACTACAACCGAGACTTCTTCTCTTCCGGGTTTTCGAGGCAGATAAACAGCTACATTTTCGCCAGCTCTCCTTTCTTCATCTTCCTGTTTCCCCCAGAGAGAGATCCACTCGTTGATTTTCACTCTATCGTTATCATGATTTTTACATTTTGTCAATTCCACTCTGCATTTCTCTTTATTAATATTTTTATCGTGATAAAAAAATATATGGTAAACGTGTACGTGCACTCGCACAGCCTCATCAACCCCGCTCAAACCGGTTGTTCATATTTTTCATGGTTTTTTTATCGGCAATACTGCGATGAAATTTCACTGCTTCAAGTTTTCGATGAATTTTTTTGACAATACTTTGCAACAATTCTAGATTATTACTGATCACTGATAAATGTCTTTCTCTGAGTTGATATAGCATCACATTTTCCAGATGACTTTTTATTTGTGCCAGTCTGAGAATTGAATAATATGGATTTTTTTCTGAGAGAAAGAGGGGAGCAAATATTAATATTGAACAGACATGTGGGCCATGATTATTCAAATTCAATGACAGCTGTATCAATACTATATTGGCTGTAACTCTTGATCATCTACGATTGAGAAATGACTCAAAGTGAACATCACTTTTTACATCGATAGATGGAATTGTCGATGAATTATTGGAACATTTACTCATTATTCTCTCCATTTTATTATAGAGATAAAAATTTTATTTCATTGCGAGATATGTTGGGTTTATATATAGGCCCTCGCTCCTTGTGTGCGTGAGACCCACTTAATTCGAGCGTCGGTGAAAGCGAAAGTCATGTGACTTCCTAGTTTAACGAGGAAGCAAAAGAACACCATGATGCGGGAACACGCACACTTGGCTACATAATAATTAATTGCACCGTGGAAATCAAGCCAATTTTTTTTTTATTCCGAATTATTCTATCTCACTTACTTCCGTTAGCCGATCCAATTCCGGCTAAAGTGCGAATGGGGGGATTTGATCTGTTTCGACGAAGAGCATTCAAATTTCCTGAGCAGTTGCAATTTCAGTGCTGCATTTTGATTTATTAACAATAGAAAGACGTAAATCTCACTCTCACTATATTTTTAATTACCCAAAAATTGTTCTAGCAGTCAATTAGTGATTCTGAACTCATTGAACGTGAATATTAATTTACTTTTTTTTCACTACGGATTAATTTAGAAATTTCTCTTATCACCGTAGTACTTCGAATATAGAATACGAGATAAACTTTCGCTTTTAATGACGAGGTTTATCACACGTGACCCCCCAGAACACTCATAATTGTCAATTGTGAGTAAACGTAAAAAAAAACTCTCCTAAAACTTGATTTAATTAGCCGTGCCGTTTCATTCGCTCAATATCGTCAAGTTTTTCCAACAGATTCCATAATTGCCAATTAAATTTATCCCCATCGATAGCCACTATTATCTTCATGAGAAGAAAATCAAACTCCTTCTCGAAATTCCATTAAAAGATTTTTATTGTCTAGTTACCACAGGCGGACAATTGAGGCCGAGAGAAATTTTTTGGGTTTGGTGGGTCTCAAACCGGACCTTCTATTCGCCCGTTTTTTTTTCCCTCCTTCTTCACCACTTCTTGTTAATTTCAATTCCTCCGAATAACATTCCGTGGAAGTTCTAATGGCCTGACTGTATCCAAAAGAGATCCGGCTATTAGTCTTGTGGCAGTCTCACTTTCTAACTGAGCGGTTCCTCTTTGTTTGGCCAAAAAATAATTTTTGGGTCACGAGTGTTAGACCCAGGGAGAAAGGAGGCCGTTTCGTATCCCACCGAAAATTGTCTCTTTCTCTTCGACCACTCGATCAGGAAACAAATGAAACTCTCAATAACGTTCGTTCAATGAAGAGCAATTTGGTCAGATAATTCAATAGGAGAAACATTGCACTGATTTATTTATTTAGTGACTGTTTATGAAAGAAGAATTTCTCATTTAGTTTTTCAATATTCAATGATATTCTGCCCAAAATTATGGCAGTTTGACATTTTATTCGACTAGTTCTTTCCTTTCCAGTTGTTGTTATTGATATTCAATTGATAAAAATTACCTGTTCGCTAATGACTCACGTATTCAATGCGAAATATTTGTTTTTATTCCGCATTCCTCAATAATTCTTGCAACTTCTCTATAAATTTCCCCTCTCTCTCTCTCTCTATAAATTTCAGATTTTTATTTCTGAAATTCACTGTAAATGACTCCATTTAATTCATTAAAAATTATAATGTCGTATTTTTGGGGGAATGAGCCGGAAAATTCACTGAACCTCTCGAATTTTTCATTTCCTATAAAAATCCCCGAGAAATTGGGGATTACGTGAATTGTTTCGTAATTTTCACTGAATATTTTTCACCGTTAAATGGCATCTGCGTCTCACTGATAAATAAGATGGTCTATATTCAAGATGATGGCACTGTTTGTCAGCTGTTTGGTATTATAATTTTAGCATCATACATATGTGCATTTCATTTAACGGATGTAGCTGCTTATTTCGCATGCAGGAAAAAAAGTTTCTCATTGAAACTTGATTAGAATAAGGCAATTCCTTCATTCAAATCTTCGATCCCCTGCCTTCCCCCAAATATATGAAAAATATTTTATATATTTTCAAGTACATCAATTTTTTCAACGTCAATTACCCTCTCAATTTCACCCCCATCCCTCGAAAGCCTGCGACAATCCTAAAACCCGCAGAATATTCGCTTGAGAAATAAATAAAAAATACTATTAAAACTAATTATCGTACTGTTAATGCGGAAACAAAAGTTGTACCTGCCTTCGCTTTCGTTTTTCCACGGTACCTCCTCCCCGACTCCATAAGTCACGGGACAACTCAAAAATAAGAAAAAGTCAACTCTCGCATTTACCTTACGATCCTTTCGGATTCTCGTGTCACCTTATCGTCTCACGATTCCTCCCATCGATTATAAATTCAGCATAAAAATAATGAATTCCGAAAGTCACTTGTACATCCCGTGAGCGAGACAGAATGAAAAATTCAGGTGATCGAGAATTAATCGACAATGAATTTTCGTTCAATTGACGTCTCAAAGGCCCGAACACCTCGAGTGGAGCTAAAAGAAATATTTCAAAATTTTTTCACAACCATGAAGCTACTCAATGAAATAGCCATTTTCCCAATGGGCCACAGATTCTGCATTAAAAAAAATTGATTCGCAAATTCACTTCCGCATCCCGCTGTACAGAAATTTAAATACCCGCGTCAGTGAATTTAATGAGTTGTGCATGAACTAAAATTTCCCTAACCAATAATTAATCGATGGCAGGGAAAAATAATTCCCCGAAAACTGCAAATTAACGAATTTACGGAAATTGTACCATCAGTGCCTTCCTGCTCTGTTTGCCACATGCATTTATATCGCCTTATTCGAGTCTCACGACGTACAAAATCACCTCGGCCCCCGAAGCAATGGGAAAGTGACTCGTGCAACTTTCACTACTCAGACTCAACCCAGTAGGTATACCAGTATAAACGTAGGTAGTCAGACTCTTAAAGTATGCTTCTCGTTTTTTTTTTCCCCTATCTCTTTTTCTCTCCCAGAGTTTTCTACCCTTATCTCTTTTCCAACATTCACTTTCTTCGGGCTCTCGACTGTCAATACCGACCGCCAGAAAAATCCAAAGAATACAATAAATATCCAGAGATATAAACACCAGCAGACGAGAAATATATAACTTTTGTACAGTGATTGGTGATCAGAAGCTGAGAGTGTCCAAGGACGCCTTCCTTGAAGCACTTGTCTCGTTCCGCGTTCCGCGTCTCCGTTA